>NC_062560.1:89922031-90522031 GCF_016906955.1 Phacochoerus africanus
AAAAAAATACCTAGAGACAAATTAAAAGGAAAACATGATCCAAAACCAATGGGCTGCAGCAAAAGCAGTTCTAAGAGGGAAGTTGATAGTAATATAATCTTACCTCAGGAAACAAAAATAATCTAAAATAAACAACCTAAATTTACACCTGAAGCAACTAGAGAAAGAATAACTATCAAAACCAAGTTAGTAGAAGGAAAGAAATCATAAAAATCAGAGCAGAAATAAATGTAATAGAGATGAAGAAAAAATAGATAAGATCAAATGGAAAAGGAGAATTACAACTGATACCACAGAAATACAAAGGATCGTAGGAGACTACTATGAGTAACTATTCAGCAATAAAAAATGAACAAACTAGAAGAAATGGACAAATTCATAGAAAGACTAAATCTCCTAAGACTGAACCAGAAAGAAATAGAAAATATGAACAGACCAATTAAAAGTACTGAAATAGAATCAGTCATTTCAAAAGTCCCAACAAGAGTTCCTGTCATGGTGCAGCAGAAGCAAATCTGACTAGGAACCATGAGGTTGCGGGTTTGATCCCTGGCCTCACTCAGTGGGTTAAAGATCTGGTGTTGCCATGAGCTGTGGTGTAGGTCACAGATGCGGCTCAGATCTGGCATTGCTATGGCTGTGGCGTAAGCTGGTGGAGCTCCAATTAGACCGCTAGCCTTAGAACCCCCATATGCTGTGGGGGCGGCCCTGAAAAGATAAAAAAAATAAAAATAAAAATAAATAAATAAATAAAAATAAGAAGTCCCAACAAATAAAAGTCTGGGACCAGATGGCTTCATGTGAAAATTCTACCAAACATTTAGAGAAGAGTTAACACCTATCTTTGTGAAACTATTCCAAAAAATTACAGAGGAAAGAACATTGCTTAACTAATTCTATGAGGCCACTATCACTCTGATTCTAAAACCAGAAAAATATATCACAAGAACAGAGAATCACAGGCTAATATCACTGAGGAATATAGACACAAAAGTCCTTAACAAAATGTTAGCAAACCAACTACAACCATACATTAAAAGGGCCATAATCCCTCATGACCAAGTGGGATTTATTTCAAGGATGCAAGGATTTTAAAATATTTGTAAATCAATTGGAGTGATACACCTCATTAACAAATTGAAGAATAAAACCATATGATCATCTCAATAGACACAGAAAATGCTTTTAGTAAAATTCAACATTCATTTATGGTTTAAAAAAAATCTTCAGAAAGTGGGCATAGAAGGAATCTACCTCTACATAATAAAGACCATATATGACAAACACACAGCTGACATCATTCTCGATGGCGAAAAGCTGAAAGAATTTCTGCTAAGATTAGGAACAAGACAAGTATATCCACTCTCATCGCTGTTATTCAACATAGTTTTGAAAGTCTTAGCCACAGCAGTCAGAGAAAAAAAGAAATAAAAAGAATCCAAATTGGAAAAGAAATAGTAAAACTGTCACTATTTGCAGACAACAAGATACTATGCATAGAAAATCCTAAAACCAGAAAATTACTAGAGTTTATCAATAAATTCAGTAAAGTTGCTGGATACAAAAATAATGTACATAAATCAGTTACATTTCTGTGCACTGACAACAAAATAACAGAAGGAGAAATTAAGGAAATAATCTCATTTACCATTGCATCAAAATGAATAAAATACCTGGGAATAAACCTACCTAAAGAGTCAAAATACCTATGGAGTTCCCCTCATGGCTCAGTGGTTAATGAATCTGACTAGGAACCATGAGGTTGCAGGTTCCATCCCTGGCCTTGCTCAGTGGGTTAAGGATCTGGCGTTGCCGTGAGCTGTGGTGTAGGTTGCAGACTCGGCTCAGATCCTGCATTGCTGTGGCTTCGGTGTAGGCTGATGGCTACAGTTCCGATTAGACCCCTAGCCTGGGAACCTCCATATGCCACAGGTGTGACCCCAGAGAAAACAAAAAAACAAAAAGAAACTAAAAAAAGAATCAAAATACCTGTACTCCAAAAACTATAAGATGCTGATGAAAGAAAATGAAGATGGTACAAACAGATGTAAAGATATACCACATTCTTGAAATGCAAGAATTAGTACAATCTACAGATTCGATGTGATCCCTGTGCAATTACCAATGACATTTTTCACAGAACTGGAACAAAAAAACTTTAAATTTGGATTAGTAGTGTTCTATTATGGCTCAGTGGTAACAAATCCAACTAGTATCCATGAGAATGTGGGTTTAATACCTGGCCTCACTCAGTAGGTTAAGTATCTGGTGTTGCTGTGAGCTATGTTGTAGGTCACAAGTGCAGCTCAGGTCCTGTGTTGCTGTGGCTGCGGCATAGGCTGGAAGCTGCAGTTCTGATTCAAACCCTAGCCTAGGAACTTCCATATGCCACATGCATGGCCCAAAATAGAAAAAAAAAAATGCATGGGAATATAAAAGACCCCAAATAACCAAAACAATCTTGAGAAAGAGGAATGGAGATGGAGGAATCACACTCCATGACTTCAGACTATACTACAAAGCCACAGTAATCAAAACAGACATATAGATCAATGGAAGAGGATAGAAAGCCCAGAAATAAACCCACACACTTATGGTCAATTAATCTATGACAAAGGAGGCAAGAATATACAATGGAGAAAAGATAGTCTCTTCAGTAAATGGTGCTGGAAAAACTGGAAAACTACATTTAAGAGAATGAAATTAGAACACTGTCTAACACCACACAAAAATAAACTCAAAGTAGATTAAAGACCTCAATGTGAGGCTGGATACTATAAAATTCCTAGAGGAAAACATAGGCAGAACACTCTTTGACATAAATTGCAGCACTATCTTTTTGGATCTGTCTCCTAGAATAATGGAAATAAAAACAAAAACAAATAGGACCTAATTAAACTTAAAATCTTTTGCACAGCAAAGGAAACCATTAACAGAAAGAAAAGACAACCTATATACTGGGAGAAGATATTTGCAAACAATGTGACTGACAAAGGATTAATTTCCAAAATATGCAAATAGCTCATACAGCTTAATATATAAAAAGACAAACAACTTAATAAAAAAGTGGGCAGAAGGCCTAGACATCTCTCTCAATAAGAGATACAGATGGCAATAAGCACATGAAAAGATGCTCAGTATCACTAATTATTATAGAAATGCAAGTCAAAACTACAGTGAGGTATCATCTCACACTCATCAGAATGGCCACCATTAATAAGTCTACAAATAACAAGTGTTGGAGAGGGTGTGGAGAAAAAGGAATCCTCCTATGCTGTTGGTGGAAAGGTAAATTGGTACAGCCATTATGAAGAAGAGTATGGATGTTCCTTTAAAAAGTAGAAATAGAACTATCATATGATCCAGTAAGTCCACTCCTGGGCATATATCCAGAGAAAACCATAATTCAAAAGATTCATGCACCCCTATGTTCATTGCTGAACTATTCACAACAGCCATGACAAATGAATGCATAAAGAAGGTGTGATACATGCGCGCACACACACACACACACACACACACACACACACACACACACACACGCGTGCATGCACACACACACACACACACACAGGAATATTACTCAGCCGTTATAAATATGAAATAATGCCATTTGCAGCAACATGGATGAGCTTGGAGATTATCATATTAAGTATAATAAGTCAGACAAGGACAAACACCACATGTCACTTATATATGTGGAAGCTAAAAAAAAAGGTACAGATGAACCTTTTTACAAAACAGAAATAGACTCATAGACATAGAAAACAAACTTATGGTCACCATAGAGGAATAGGGGAGGGATTTAGGAGTGTGAAATTAACATACGCCTGTTATTATGTATAAACTAGGTAAACAACAAGGGCCTACTGTATAGCACAGGGAACTATACTCAATACCATGTAATAACCTATAATAGAAAATAATCTGAAAATGAATATATATATTCAAATCACTTTGCTGTACAGTCAAACCTAACACAACACTGTAAATTAATTATACTTCGATAAAATTTAAAAATTGGCAAAAAAGAACCAAACAACAAAGAAAAGATTTCAGCTTGTAGTTAAAGTATTATGATAAAAGAGAGAAGAAACCAAAGAGGTAGCATTTGTAGCATAAGAGAGTGGAGAAGGGTGAGAGCTGAGCATGAATAAAATGGAGCTAGTAGGGAGAGACCATAGGGGAGGGAACAGAGCATTTCTTGCAATGGAAACAAAAAACAAAAAAAAAAGTAGATGGACTAGCAGGGGTAAAAGGAAAACCATTTATAGTAGGAAGTTTGAAAGAAATTGACTAAGAGATAAAGCATGGTGAGCCCTGAGCATTTCATGTATTCTAGCGGTAAACAAAACAAAACTAAACAAAAAAACAAAACCCAAACTACTCAGGAATGCAAAAAAGCAAGCTGATCCTCATTTGCTGTTAGGCAAGCTACTGAGTATAGCCCAAAGACTCAGGAGAAGCTTCTTGGTCAAAAGCAGAACCCCATGCTTCCATGATATGCTTGTACTCCCCATCCATAAACTCATTATCTGGCTTAAGGTGTTGTTTCCAGGTGTCATTCCTTAAAGGGCAATTTAAATTTATTTAGGGAGTTCCCAGTGTGGCAGATTGGAAATGAATCTGACTAGTATCCATGAGGAAGCAGTTTGATCCCTGGCCTCATTCAGTGGGTTTAGGATCTGGCATTGCCCTGAGCTGTGGTATAGGTCACAGATGTGATTCGGATCCGGCATTGCTGAGGCTCCGGTGTAGGCCTGCAGCTGCAGCTCTGATTTGACCCCTAGCCTGGGAACTTCCATATGCTACGCATATAGCCCTAAAAAAGCAAAATAAAATTTTAAAAATTTATTCAAAGGATTAAAATACCTACAGCTTTTATATGGGACATGGACTCCTCATAGAAAATTAGTCTTTCAGAATGTTCCTTACTTTGATTGATACCACTGATATATTGTAATTAGTGGTTTCAGTATTGGTGTTCCTCTCTAGACCATCATTTCATGCTCCTAAACCAGTGGATCTTTATTTCATTATCACATGGTAGAGGTGTACTATGTTTAAAATCTGGGGCACTGGATTCAGAGAAACTTAAATTTCCTAGTTGTGTGATCCCGGAGGAGTGACATAACCTCTCGGGACCTGTTCTGTCATTTAAAAAAACAAGGTTAATAACAACAACAATAATATCTAGTATTATGGAGAGATTTATGTAAAATAATGCACGTATGGAGTTCCCATCGTGGCGCAGTGGTTAATGAATCTGACTAGGAACCATGAGGTTGCGGGTTCGGTCCCTGGCCTTGCTCACTGGGTTAAGGATCCAGCGTTGCCGTGAGCTGTGGTGTAGGTTGCAGACACGGCTCGGATCCCGCGTTGCTGTGGCTCTGGTGTAGGCCGGCAGCTGTAGCTCCGATGAGACCCCTAGCCTGGGAACCTCCATATGCCTCAGGAGTGGCCCTAGAAAAGGCAAAAAGACAAAATAATAATAATAATAATAATGCATGTATGTGAAAGTCCTTAGTCTGCTCAGATTTTGTAAGCTTCTGTCTATGGAAAAATACAAAAGAAACAGGATCAGGAGTCAATAATATTGAGAGCTATTTTGAATTTCTGCACTGACTCACTCTTTATTCCCAGTGAGTTATTCAAGGCTCCTGTTTTTCCCATTTCCAACAAACATCATCAAGAGCCTGGTCTCTCACCTTCTACATGTGACCACTGAGGTTAAACAGAGGAAGTAACCTAAAAGAAGATAGAGCTCTCAGAGTGAGGTAGCTGAGATATGCCAGGTGTCGCTGTGGCCATCTGAGAAATATCAAATCATCTTAATCATAATTGTTACCATTTCTTGAGGGCTAACTTCTAATGTGCCCAGGAACTAGGCAAAGTACTTTATTTATAGTTCTCTGTTTTTCATCATGTATACATAAGCTGAGATTGGTTGATCACTGGGCATGCCTGCAATGAGAGTATTCAAGTATGGAATTGGGTAGCCCGAGTATATGACTCTATTTTTCAGTAGCGTCTTTTGCTTTCTTATAGATTTCTTTTTTTTATTTTTTCATGTCTTCTCTTACTGTTTCTCTAGGTATTTTACCTCATTTTCAAAGCAATAAGAAGGGAACTATACCTTCAACCATTCTTTGAAGTCCTGCTCATATCTGGAAGCTAGTTCATAGGGAGAGCTATGAAACTCAAAACACCAGCTCTGGAAAAAGAGCCATAAGTGCCTTCTTACTGGAGTGAGGTTACTGCTAAGGTATAATTAGTAGTAACACATATATTAGCAATTAAAAAGTCAGGGGAATCGAGTCGTGAACAAAAGACCATCTGTTATGAAAGAAATATCCAACCCTCAAAATCAGTCGGTAATAGATGCTCTCTTCTTGAAACATAATAAATAGTTAAAGAATAACAAAGGAATGTCTTGCTCCCTCTAAAAATACTCTTGGGAATTCCCCCAAAAGAGCGGTGCAATAATAATAAAGGTTCTTATTTTTTTTTTTAAAATTGAGCTAGAAAGAAAAACTGGCAACAATTTTCTGCTGACTTTATTCGCATATTCAGGGACATCCCTCAAAAGTAATTGTAGACCTCCACTCTTAATTGTGAAAGAAAGCAATTTCTGGTTATGATTAGAACAGACTTTGAATTTAAAATATCTTTAACTCAGTTATGAATATCACATAAAGGGTATTTGGTTTACCTCCTGAATGTAGCAAGCCACGGGGAGTCCCAGGGGCCTTGGAAAGTGGAGGAAAGTGCCCAGACTTTGGGGTCAAAGAAACCTGAATGGTAAAGTTGTGCCTCCCCCACTTTATGTGGGACCCTGAGAAGTTTTTGAATTTTATTAAACCTGTCTCCTTCTCTGTAAAATGGAAATAATATTTCCCAGCTCCTAGTGTTATTGTGAAGTTTAAAGGAAATAATGCAATCACTCATTTAGCCCAGTGCTGCTGCAGCTGCTGTTTTTGGTGGTGGTGGTGGTGCTATTCCATGACAGACTATTCTGGGAAGGATGGACCAGGCAGTTATCCTGAATGCTAGTCGGATGTCTTTACATGATGGAAGCAGATTGATCTGGAATCTGTAAAATGAGGCTTAAGAATATTAGTACTCCCTGCACAGGGCTATGTGAATGCAAGGAACTGATGGAGGTAAAATATCACAGTACCTGGCATGTAGTAAGTGCTCAGTAAATGTTAGCTACTGTTATTATTCAGCACAGTGGCACACAGACGTTTGAATGGTATTGTCTCTTATTGTTACTCTCAAGAATCCCCCTCTTCACTGATTATGGGAGGGCAGAGACTCCCCGCTAGTGTCTGGGGCAAACCTATACTGCAGCTGGACTTGAGCATTGACTCAGCGAGGTGGACAGGGCAGAGCCAAAAGAAATGACCCCTCTTATATAATGTAGGTTAGATATGGGGGAATGAGGACTTTATACTAAATTAAGGTGACTAGGCATTCATTTAAAGATCTTCTATCCTTAGCATATGCATTTTTTTCACATTTTTTATCATGGTTATTAGAACAGTGTCAGCAGGTTTCTAAGAAAAAGCCACACTGCAAAATAAGTTGATGTCCTGTTCTCTTCCATTTTAATCTGATTGTCAGATCTAGCTTGAAGAGGTAGACTTGAATTCTTTCCAGATAACCTGTGTGTACATCCCACTAATCTCTTGAGATGCACTCAAGTCAAAGTCCTGGTTTGCATTCAATTCTAGTGCAAGGTCAGGTCGTACAACACAGCTGTAATTTCAATCCTTTTGTGCTTATTTCCTCAAGACTGTTGATGTTAATTCTAGGGCACTGTGGCTCCAGGACCATCTAAGGGACTGAGTGGGCCAGGGAAAACCACAGTGAGGAAGTGACCTTCACACATTTATCCCCATAAATCAGGTTAAAAGAAGAATCAAAAGCAACCTATGAGAATGGAGGGAAAACCCATTCTTTTGTATGGGGCTTGGAGGTTGTAGTGGCTGGAGGACTTATACACATAAGAGCTAGCTAGGTAACTGAAGACCTCTCCTCCCTCTGCCTTGCTGGGCTGCTTCTCAGTCCAACAGCCATGTAGGACTTCCAAAATACCAGCCAGGGCTGAGGGCATCCCTGCCACTGGTACTAATTCACTGGATAGGATGATTCTTAGGACATTGTTTCAGGAGGCTCAAATATTTAAGATCAAGTCCATCTGTTTCCATTTACCACAACTACTCCCATTCTGTTGGCTTGTTCCTTGGATGATTTTGATCATGACTGGACTAGACTGCCCAAGGAAGTAAGTGGGCATTTGCCAGTGGTAAGTTAATCCGAGTCTCCTTCTTTGCTTGATTTCTTCCTTTCTTTTTTACCCATTTGTTCAAATAGTGAATTATACTTGAGCATATACCCACCATATGACAGACAGAGGGTCGGTCTGAAGATGCATTATGGCAATCAAAACATGCATGGCCTTTACCCTTGGGTAGTTGGTACAGTTAAGAGGTGAGTGTTGGTATCAGTCATAGAGTTGTAGAAAGTGACCAGGGAATTGGGGACTCCCTAATGTGTATTTCTGAACACTCTATATGTTATTCTTATCCTTCATGAGATTCATGCTAGTTCTTTTTTCTCATGAGAAACGTTTAAAAAATCTAAATAACATATTTAGATGTAGAGTCTCATTCATATGTAGATATATATGTATATATGTGTATATGTGTATAATATGTAAGCATGTACATATGTGTATAATTATATATATATAAGTATATATGTGTGTATATATACATATATAAATTTCTATGTGTGTATATAAGATTTTATACATATAAAACAGATTTGAACTACGTATAGTCCAAGGCTCATGAAACCCTTGCAAAGTTAGGCACCCAGGATGTGGGGGAATGAGAAGATTTAAGAAATGTGACTCCGTCCGGTTTACTTATCCTTATTCTGATACAAGAGAAAATCGAGATTAAGCAGATTTTAATCTTTGATTTCTAAATATACCACCATTTTACTTTTTAAGTGTCCTTTTTGTAAAGAGTTCCCAGTAACATGTGTTAAATAACTTAGGGATATACCTTTCTCCTCTCTATCTTAATGAAGGGTTCCATCAAGAAGCAGAAGAATTTTAAAACTTAAGTGATGTCCCCCTTCCACACTCTAGGTTACTGGGAAAATAAGGAGATTCTTTTTATGGATAGCCCAGGCTCTCTGGCTTTCAAATCTGTGATCATTGATGGGTGCTAACACCCCAGGTAGATGGCATAAGACACTACCTGTTACAGAGGATGTGAGGGACACTGAACATTTCAGCGACCAGTCTCCTTAGAAGTAGAAACCGCCTCTCACATTTCAGTGACTTTTTTGAGGTCTATGGTAGTCTATATTTGAATGTCAGATATCTGTTCTTAGAGGGCAGCCCTATACCATCTCATACCCTGATGGAAATGGATAGTGGGCTAGCAGATTTTTGCCCTGTAGGAGAAGGACTTGATCAGGTCCAAAATCTGAAATGCCTTCAGGTGGATTTTTACAGTTTAAGATCAGTGGATGCTGAGATTCAGCAAGTTGGCGACTTCCAGGATCCAGTGAAGCAGAATCACTGTGGTGAGTGTCCAAGTTGTCATCCTCAGTAAGCAAAAAACCATCCAACCTCTGCATTTGACCTCATCTGATTCCAGGTCACAGTTATTGACAAGGTAATCTTAGAACAGGAAAAAGCTAACTGGAAGGAATAACAGTCAGGAGAACTTCACTCAAAGTGCTGGAAAAGCTATGGAGAAGGTGAACCATAAGGAGGCCAGGAATTGACTATATCCATGAAGCAGAACAAGGAGACAGTGTCTTCCAGGATGCTGCAAAAGAACATTTCTAAAAGGAAGGAATGGAACTGACTTCATTGATGGCCTGGAAGTTGATTTTTTTTCTGATAAGAGTGATGGACATGAGGCTTACAAATTAATACTAATAGAATGTGAACAAAATATTTACAGTGAAAAGATGAAATCATTCCTTAATTTCCACCATTTATTTTGCAGTCAATCAGATGATCAGATGCTTTCATTATCCCCTGTGTGTTTCTCTCAAAAAGAAACAAGAAGGCATTTTGGTAATGCTAGCTTATTTGAGAAAATTTAAGCAACCGATCATGGAAAGCCTTGTTATGTAGAATTTCCTCTGTGTGCATTTGAGTGTGAGGGGTGGCATTTCCCCCCTTTGTATCACTGTATGTTAAAAAATATTTTCCATTCTCAAAAAAAAAAAAAAGATCAGTGGATGCTAAGGCATTAAATCTTGGTACCTCTTGACACCATCTGCAAGCTGAGTTATATATACATGAAAATGAAAAAAAAATAGGGCACCAAACAAGAGAGGAATGAACATTCTAAAAAGGAGATAGAATGTGAGTGACCGAGGGCATGCTTTCTTATTTTACATATATATATTGGGGGGGGGGTAACATTGCCCTCCTTTATAGAACTATTCGCAATGTTAGAATTAGAGTCCTTAAGTTTTGTATTTATCTGCTCCACTTGACTGTAAGCCCTTAGAAAGTAGGAACTCAGATTTCAGTAGTTTATCACTTGTCCCTAGTTGTGGCCTAGTTATGATAAATGTTCTATAAATTTGGGATGGGGAATAAAAGAATGTCATTGCAGGTTTCTGAAACTTTTGTGTCTTCTCTCACATTCTTTATTCTTGTCAAACGTTGTCTTATCAGATGCCTTCCCTGACCACCCTACCTAAAATTACACCTTCATGCTCCAGCACTTTAGCTTACTTTATTTTCCTATCTTGCAATTATCATTACCTGAGATTATATAATTAATTCTTGTTCTGTTTATTGTCGGTCTCCCCTGCTAGAATCTAACCTTCATAATGACAGAGACCTTGTTTGCTTATTCACTGCTGAATCTCCAGTACTTAGCAGAGTGTCCAACACAAAGTAGCATCTCAATAAGTCTTTGATGAAGAATGTGCCAACAGCTCTAAGAATGGTCTCCCAAATAATTTTATCCCATTGATTTTTGTTAAATTTGGATTCCAAAGAACATTAGGTAACTTTGGAAGACAATATTAAACATAAACACAAACCCTTAGGGAGAGAAAAATTTCTATTGACCATTGGAAACTATTCCAAGTTTCCAATAGTCAATAAATGGTAAGAAGTATAAAAAAATAGATTAAGCATTGAAAAAGAAATCCTCTTGGCAGCGTCAGTATATTATGTTTTCATCTTCTCAGAGGCAGGTGGTATTTGTAAGTACTTGTTTATTTCAAGAGAGTGACATTAGTTGAGTTGTTACTAGTTATAGGCTTTAGTGCCTAAAAATGAATTTCCCATTTCAATTATCTTCATTTTCTGAAACATTTTCAAAGACATTGACTTCATGCTGAGGATAGAGAACATACTTGAAGAGCTGTGTATAGCTCACAATTAACTAAAATTGCAACAGAATACTTCATGTCTTTGCCAGTTATTATACTTCTTTAAAATAAGATTCAAAGCACAGAAAGTATGTTACAACCAAAAGGCAAGTATTTTTTCCTTGTTTTATTGAACACCCTGCATCTAACAGCTCACTTAATGAGAACAGACCTTTGTGCCAAATTCAAATCCTGATTTAGTCCTTTTCCCAAGCAAATGACTTCCTACCTATCATATACTCTTGCTTTGAAGCACCTTGGCAGTGGGCAATATAGGAGGACTTAGAGTGAAATTCTGCTTTTAATCTAGAAGTAGAAATAGTCCCTTCATCTTCCAGGTTTATCTTTACGTAATATATATGTTACACTTTCTTCTTCAGAAATCCACCCTCTGGATTTCGTTATGAATGCTATCACATACAGGTATAAACTTATGCTTTTATAATGTTTAAAATAGCACAAGAGAACATAGTAGTGTGTGACCATAATGTGAACAGAAATAATAGCACAGAATTCTGTATGTGGAATAGGACATGATTAAATAACAGAAAAGTGATGCGAGAATCAAATTATGGCTTAGAGGTTCAAACACAGGTAAGGAGTGAATGTGATAAAGAAGATTGGGAAAATTAGAGGTTACCGCTTTTGTCGCGGTTTGGGGAAAGTGGTGGTTTCTATAAGATTCACTGGTTGAGAAGAAGGGGTGTAATTCTACAAATAAAAGAAAAAAAAGAGGAATCTTTATCATTTACTACAAGGTTTTATAACTCTCCAATTTCCTTGTAACATATAGCTTCTGGGAGGTGTGTAGGGTAGTGTTCAATAAGAGAAGACAGCATATTGATGTTGACAGAGATGGAGCAGTTATAAACTTGGCAAGGGATTCTCATTAGCTGTTGTCTTTCTAACTTCTTTCCAACTTCTGATTTGTGAGTGGAGTTGCTATGTTGTTTTTCACACTTTTTCTTTGCTTTTTTTTAGTAGCAGTGATGATATCCTTTTTTTTTTTCTTTCCCTTGGATAGAAATGTGTTTTCTATGCCTACTGCTATCATGTCAGGCTTTTTCTTTCCTCACCATTTTTCTCTGTGGTGTCATTTGAAAATGAACTTGCAATGTTTTCCACTGTGTATTGTAGGAGGATTATAGACAAAAACTCTTTTAAGAGATCTTTTTTTGTTGTTGTTGTTCTGCTTAGAACTGTTGTCAGTTTCACACACTTTTTAGTCTTCTAATCTTGAGGTAGGATCGAGGAAGAAAAGAGAGGAGTCTAAAAACATATTTTTCTCATTTTCCCTAACTTTATTATCCAAGGAGGAAGTCAAACTTACCCACTTACTTAAGACAAGTGAATCCTTTAATAGGATTTTATTTGAAAACTTATAATGCTAGTTATTTCTCAGTCATGTCATCAGGAATACTTCTTTAAAAAAAAACAGATTTGAAGTAGAAATAATTTCCTCTGCCCTCAGAGTAACTGGGATGATATAATTTCCTTAAGCAGTATGCTTATCAGAATTTTTTATTATAGTTGATTTACATTATTCTGTCAATTTCTGCTGTATAGCATAGTGACCCAGTAATACATATATGCACATTCTTTTTTTAGGTTTTTATTTTTTCTATTATAGTTGATTTACATTGTTCTGTCAATTTATGCTGCACAGCAAAGTGACCCAGCCACACACACACACACACACACACCACACCCACACACACACACACACACACACACATACATACACACATTCTTTTTCTCATACTGTCTTCTATCATGTTCTATCCAAGAGATTGGGTATAGTTCCCAGCTCGGACTTTATCTTTGATTTCAGCATATTATTGTCCAGCCCTTAAATGCCAAATTGGTCTTAAAAGCCCATAGAATTAATGTTGAAAATTATTTTACTTTCTAAAATTAGCTCAGCAATAGTGCAATATATTCCCCCTTTCCTCTTTTTGGATATATGGGCTATAAATTTGATTTTATTTCTTAAAGCAAAAAAGAGTCACTTTGATCGCAGCATGAAACTTATTAGATTATGTTACTTCAAAAGAAAATAATGAAAACAACATTGCATAAAAGTGTTCATATGTTATTTTACAAGGCAAAGCTGTTCATAAATGGCTGTCAATATTTCTTGTAGTTCCTCCCTTTTTACCTTTTCAGGAATCCATTATTAACCACACATTCTTTAATATTTGGCAAAAGGTATCTTATGAAAGAAAAGAGTATTGTTTAAATAACTGCAGCTGTTTCTGTAGTCAAGGTGGGAAGGATAAATACAGCTGATTTATTTGGGGAAACACATTAATGAGCCTTTCAGTTATGAAGGAAAGACTCTGAGCTGAAGGTAGAGGTTGAAATAAATAGGAGCTAAACTGCCCTTCTCAATAAGCACTTTGAATTTTCTATTGAGCAGCCCAAGAGACCAGAATAGGGACCAGGAATCTGTGGGAAAGAGTTGATGGGAGGATGGCTCCAGAATCATGGCAGATTGTCAATAATAAAGCATCACTATGGCAGGAAATGACATCCAAAAGTCAATTTTTACAATTTGCTACTTGCTCTGTGCAGCAACCCTCTCTGTTAGGCCACCTTTAGTACAAGTTTTTTACATGCAAAGTCATTGTGTTAGCAGTACCTTGAGGAGTCACGTGGAACAGGTTACATCTATACATGGAGTGAGTCAGTGAAGAGCGAACAGTTATTGCTAATAATGCCGAGATGGCCAAAGTAGACCAAGAACCAAACTCGAATGCTCAATATCACTAATTATTAGAGAAATGCAAATCAAAACTAGTGAGGTACCACCTCACATTGGTCAGAATAGCTATCATTAATAAGACTACAAATAACAAATGCTAGAGGGGGTGTGGAGAAAAGGGAAACCTCCTACACTGTTGGTGGGAATGTAAATTGGTACAACCACTATGGATAACAGTGTGGAGTTTCCTTATAAAACTAAATATAGAACTACTGTATGATCCAGAAATCCCACTCCTGGACATATATCCAGACAAAGCGTTCATTCAAAAACATACATGCACCCCTATGTTTATTGCAGCATTATTCAAAATAGTCAAGACATGGAAACAATTGAAATGTCCATCAGTAGATGAATGGATTAAGAAAATGTAGTAGAGGAATTCCCTTTGTGCCTCAGCGGGTTAAGAACCTGACTAGTATCCATAAGGATGTGGGTTTGATCCCTGGCTTCACTCAGTGTGTTATGGATCTGGTGCTGCTGCAAGCTGTGGTATAAGTCACATATGCAGCTTAGATCTGGTGTTGTGTGGCTATGATGTAAGCCAGCAGCTGCAGCTCCAGTTCAACACCTAGCCCAGGAACTTCCATATGCCTCAGGTGTGGTCCTAAAAACAAAACAAAACAAAACAAAAAAGATATGGTATGTATACGCAATGGAATACTACTCAACCATAAAAAAGACCAAATAATGCCATTTGCAGCATGGATGGAACTAGAGATTCTCATACTAAGTCAAGTAAGTCAGAAAAAGAAAGATAAATATCATATGATACCACTTATTTGTGGAATCTAAAATATGGCACATATGAACTTATCTACAAAACAGAAACAGTCTCACAAACATGGAGAGCAGACTTGTGGCTGCCAAGGGGGAGAGGGAAGGAGTGAGGGGGGGAGAGGAAAGGAGTGAAGGGTGTAGGGGGAGAGGGAAGGAGTGGGATGGACTGGGAGTTTGGGGTTAATAAATGCAAACTATTACATTAAGAATGGATAAGCAATGAGGTCCTGCTGTATAGCACAGGGAACTATATCCAATCACCTGTGATAGAACATGATGGAAGGATTATCATATGAGAAGAAGAGTCTGTATATATGGCTGGATCATTTTGGTATACAACAGAAATCGACAGAACATTGTAAATCAACTATAATAAAAAATTTAAAAAAGACTTGAACTTGAAGCTGAAATTCAGAATTTATCAAATTAACAACAAATAGGAGGAAGTTTCTATGTGGCATAACAGTTTAAGGACCTGGCATTGCTGCAGCTGTGCACAGTTTGCATTCAATTCCTGGCCTGGGAACTTCCTTATGCTGCGTGTGCAGCCAAAAAACAAACAAACAAACAAACAAACAAACAAAAACAAAAAACCCTAGGAAAAACAAGGGAATATTGAGAAGAATGTTGGACTCCTGCAATTATTTAAGAATAGGTTCTCGAATGCTGTTCATTAGATATTAAAAAGTCTGGAAGGCTAGAGAACTAGGGATGCTAAATATGTGAGGGAGTATGGAGCATAAACACATAACCTTGGGACATGGTAAGTTTGTGAATACTTGTCTATTCAGATTTTATTGACTTTTTTATATTATGCTTGATCAGATTTGCTGTCTTTAAAGTTGTTCAAGATCTATTTGTTGTACCTTTATATTTTGAGTGTTCCACTTTGTAGATGTATATTGTTAGTTATCTTTTATCTGATGTTTCAAATAAATGATTATAATACTGCTATGATTTGATGATAAGATCACTATTAAGCACTACATTCTCTAACATGTTCTGTGACAAACCTTCAGAAACGGAATTGGGGTCAAACAAGTTTTGGGAACACTAAACTTGAATCTACCAAGAGTGGATTCTCAGTTCACATCAACAAAGTATTGGTTCTAAACAGTATCACAGTGGGAAGACATATTTAAAGTGGCTTAAAACAACTTTATATGACTATTGAAATCACTTTTTTGAAAAAATCCTTATTTGTATTACAGATTTAATATTCATTAAAGCAAAACAATCCAATGTGTTTTATATTCTCATTTATTCTCATAAATATAATATAAAAAGGATTTACAGAGTTCCCTGGTGGGTTAGCAGGTTAAGGCCCTGGCATTCTTATTGCTATGGCACAGGTTTGATCCCTGGCTTGGGAACTTGTGCATGCCCTGTGCATGGCCAAAAAAACCCACAAAAAAAGCAAAACAAAACATGCAAAAACCAAAAAGACTTTACTAGTCAAAGGGAGAGAAAAAGTTAAATAACTCCATTTGTGTTGAATGCATCTTTATGCACAGATTATACCAAATACAATTTGTGCTCTTTATTCACAAGGAAGTTAAATTCAACCTCTTGTCCATCTTATACACTTAATTACATTTACTGAGCATTTTTTTCTCTAGTCTCTTCAATCCAACATTAATTATCCATTTTGTTCCACTGAACATATATTACAAAGTATTGCTATGATGTAAGAATGTAATTGCTTTATAGTAATGTAGTATCCCCTTTTCTGCATGAGTCCCTCATTTCTGAATCCAGCATCTCATATAATTTACATGGCTCTCTCCACCAACCATGGCCCCCATGGAAGATCATGAGATATCATTATCATTTTTTTGGTAATGAACCAAACCTAAAATAACTAAAAGGAATTTGATCAGTGTCTGTGCAGAAAGACACTTTAACTTAGTGCTTCTTAATTCTTTTTTTTTTTTTTTGCATTTTAGGGCCCCACCCCTGGCCTATGGAAGTTCCCAGGCTAGGGGTTGAATCAGAGCTACAGCTGTTACAGCTGTCGGCCTACACCACAGCCACAGCAATGCCAGATCCGAGCTGCGTCTGTGAACTACACCACAGCTCATGGCAATGCCGGATCCTTAACCCACTGAGTGAGGCCAGGGATCAAACTTGCATCCTCAGGGATCCTAGTCAAGCTTGTTAACGCCTCATCCACAAAGGGAACTCCTAGTACTTTTCAATTATAAACCTCTAGTTAGTTCAATACCTTCTTTATTCCCAGCAGCTTACAATATTCATTCTTGAAACACCCTGGGACACTAACAACCCTGGATCCAAACCAAAAGCCCTCACTAAGATTCTAAGAAATGAGAACATTGAAAATTTAAGCTAATTAGCCAAAATTACACAGCTAGTTAGCAGTATAGAAATAAGTGGTTCAAGCTAGTCCTAGCTTTTTATTTTTATGGCCACAATCCCCAAAATTTTGGAGTTTCCAAAACCAGTAACTATTACTACGACATACACACACACATACACATAAGCCAAATAAATACCACATTTGTAAAATGAAATCAGTGAGACATTTAATTGGGCCATTTACCAAATTAAAAGAAAAATGCCAAAGAGATACTGCATTTAGAAAAAGGCATGAAATATTTTATTGGGCCATTTATGAAATTAAAAGAAAAATGACAGAAACATTTTTCTTTGGAAAACTAAAGACATTTTTACAACATAAAGTTTATTGAGAAGAGTTGTCTTTCTGTCCAGCATATACCTTGACATCATAGCCTACCTAGAGAGTTGGTTGGTATCAAAAACTCACATACTGAATGATTCCTGAAATCTCACTAGTGTGACAGTATGTTTTATGATATGAATTTGAACTCTCAATTCTTGTTCACAAAAATTGGTCATGATTGTGCTTTTGGAGCTGAGCATGATAATAATATACAATTTTTTTTGAAGTTCAGAAATTTATTATTATTATTATTATTATTATTATTATTATTATTATTCTAATAGTTACTTCCCCAATACAATTTTTTTTTCTATTGTACAGCATGGTGACCCAGTTACACATACATGCACACATTCTATTTTTGCACATTATCATGCTCCATCATAAGTGACTAGACATAGTTCCTAGTGCTACACAGCAGGATCTCACTGCTAAGCCATTCCAAAGGCAATAGTTTGTATCTATTAACCCCAAGCTCCCCAACCACCCCACTCCCTCCCCATCCCCCTTGGCAATCACAAGTCTATTCTGCAAGTCCATGATTTTCTTTTCTGTGGAAAGATTCATTTGTGCCTTATATTATGCAGATGACATGATACTATATATAGAATACCCTAAGGACTCAACCCAAGAACTACTTGAACTGATCAACAAATTCAGCAAAGTAGCAGGATATAAAATTAATGTTCAGAAATAAGTCACATTTCTGTATACTAACAATGAAATATTAGAAAAGGAATACAGAAATACAATACCTTTTAAAATTGCACCCCAAAAAGTCAAATACCTGGGAATATATCTGACCAAGGAGGTAAAGGACTTATATGCCAAGAATTATAAAACATTAATCAAGGAAATTAAAGAAGATGTAAAGAAATGGAAAGATATTCCATGTTCATGGACTGGAAAAAATCAATATTGTAAAAATGGCCATGCTACCCAAAGCAATCTACAGATTCAATGCAATCCCTCTCAAATTACCCAGGACGTTTTTCACAGAACTAGAACAAACAATCCAAAAATGTATATGGAACCACAAAAGACCCAGAATCGCCAAAGCAATTCTGAAGAACAAAAACCAAGCAGGAGGCATAACTCTCCCAGACTTCAAGAAATACTACAAAGCCACAGTCATCAATACAGTGTGGTACTGGTACCAAAACAGACAGACAGACCAATGGAACAGAATAGAGAACCCAGAAATAAACCCTAATACCTATGGTCAATTAATCTTTGACAAAGGAGGCAAGAATATAAAATGGGAAAAAGGCAGTCTTTTCATCAAGTATTGCTGGGAAACCTGGACAGCTGCATGTAAATCAATGAAACTAGAACACACCCTCACACCATGCATCAAAATAAACTCAAAATGGCTTAAAGACTTAAATATAAGACAAGACGCCATCAAACTCCTGGAAGAGAACACAGGCAAAACATTCTCTGACATCAACATCATGAATATTTTCTCAGGTCATTCTCCCAAAGCAACAGAAATAAAAGCAGAAATAAACCCATGGGACCTAATCAAACTGAAAAGCTTTTGCACAGCAAAGGAAACCCAAAAAGACAACTTACAGAATGGGAGAAAATAGTTTCAGATGATGCGACTGACAAGGGCCGAATCTCTAAAGTATATAAACAACTTATACAACTCAACAGCAAAAAAGCCAACAACCCAACTGAAAAATGGGCAAAAGACCTGAATAGACATTTTTCCAAGGAAGATATACAGATGGCCAACAAGCACATGAAGAACTGCTCAATATCCCTGATTATTAGAGAAATGCAAATCAAAACTACCACAAGATACTACCTCACATCAGTCAGAATGGCTATCATTAATAAGTCCACAAATGGCAAATGCTGGAGGGGATGTGGAGAAAAGGGAACCCTCCTGCACTGTTGGTTGGAATGTAAGCTGGTACAACCACTATGGAGATCAGTATGGAGATACCTTAGAAATCTACACATAGAACTACCATATGACCCAACAATCCCCCTTTTGGGCATATATCCGGGCAAAACTCTACATGAAAAAGACACATTCACTTGCATGTTCATTGCAGCTCTATTCATAATAGCCAAGACATGGAAAGAAGCCAAATGTCCATTGACAGACAACTGGATTAGGAAGATGTGGTATATATACACAATTTAATACTACTCAGCCATAAATAAGAATGAAATAATGCCATTTGCAGCAAACATGGATGGAAATAGAGACTCTTATATTGAGTGAAGTAAGTCAGAAAGAGAAAGACAAATACCATATGATATCAATTATATCTGGAATAATATACAATTTAAAGGGAGAAAAGTGGAGGTCCATGAATTTCTAAATAATGAGCGCTTTTATTCAGCATCACTGCATTTTTGACGCTAACACATACATGAAAAAGTGCTCAACATCACTAATCATTGGGGAACAGCAAATCACAACTACATGAGACATCACCTCACACCTGTTAGAATGGCTGTTAGCAAATAGAGAAGGGATAAGTTGGCAAGGGCATGGAGAAAGGTAACCGTTGTGCACAGTTGGTAGGAAGGTAAATTGATACAGCCACTGTGGAAAACAGTATGGGGGTCCCACCAAAAAATAAAAAATAAAATAAAATAGAACTATAATATAATCCAACAATCCCACTTCTGGGTATATATCTGAATAAAAGGAAATAACTATCTTGAAGAGATATCTTTGCTTTCATGTTCTTTTCAGTGTTATTCATAATAGCCAAGACATGGAAATAACCTAAGTGTCCAATGGATGAATAGATAAAGAAGATATATAATATTGTTCAGGCATAAAAAAGAAACCCTGCCATTTGTGACAACATGGATGAAACTTGAGGGAATTATGCTAAGTGAAATAAGTCATATGTAGAAAGATGAATACTATATGATCTAACTTATATGTGAAATCTAAAAACATTGTACTTGTAGAAACAGAATAGAATAGTGGTTGTAAGGGACTCAGGCATTGGTAAAATGGGGAGATGTTGGGTACAAACTTCTAGTTATAGGAGGAAGGTGCATCATGATAACATCAGTTAACATTACTGTATTGTATACTTGAAAGTTGCTATGAAAGTAGAGTTTTAACATTTCTCATCATAACCAACAAAGCAACAAAAGAGTATGTGAGGTGAGAGATGTGCTAACTAATCTTATTGGGGTAACCATTTCACAGTGTATATGTGTATAAAATCATTATATTGTACACATCAAACATATAAAATATATGTCAATTATATATCAATAGAGCAGGAAAAAAGACAGAATTACTACATTTTATCTTCACTATCGAGACCTGTCAAAGATAATGGAGAAACTCCTAAACTCACAAGGTAATTTTGCATGTACTTCTGGGAAGCACAGTAATCTAGAAGGTAGAGTCATTCCTTTGTGGATACTAATGTGCACAAGTAACTGTGCTGATGTGTATTGCTTGATCATTTCCTAGAAGACAAAAGGAATAGGAAACATTTGCAAGTAGAATGTAATCTAAGAAGGCTGAGTAGGAACTCTGTGGGATGACACTCATTACTTTAATGTCAAAATTGATCATTGGGTCGGAAGGGAAAATAAATAAATTGTGGGGAAGCTGGTGATGTTATTTGAACAAGACTACAGGAAAATTGAGGTGTAATGTGACAGTGACTTGTGTGGGAGGACTGAGCAAGGTGTGTGGGGTTTATGGGTTGATGGACCTCAGTAGAATGAAGAATTCTTGTTAGTGATGGGGAAAAGGGAATACAAGAAAGTTTGGGTAGTTAGAGGGGGCCAGCAATTCTAGACAAGGGAGGGTGATCTGCATACAATAGGGTATAAGATGGCAAGATGAGCAGTGGGCAGAAGAGTAATATGCACCAGCACCTTCCATGTGCCAGGAGAGTCACATTTACAATCTCACTGAACTCTTCCTGGTGGCCCTCCAAGGGATATTCATTCCTAAGTCAATATCCATGTTCTGTTTTCCTTCATATTACAATGGCTGGAGCATCCAAGCCCTTGTCAAAGGCCAGCCCTACCTTTTGTGCTCTGGATCCCATCACCTTAATCTCTCTGTTTTGACAGACAAAATATCATTGACATTCAAACACGCTCTACTCGCTCCTTTCCTAAAGGAATAAGCAAGTGAAACTCCTCAGCCCTGTTTCTCTACTCCCTCTCATGGAAGAACTTGAGTTTTCACAGTCCATTTTCATATCTCTAATTGGCTTTTGAAAGCAGCTAAGGATGGAGCAAGGGGCATAGACTTTCCCTTTGTGGACAATTCTTCAAAAGCATTATGCTGTCATAATGGTTGTTAAGAATATGGTGAAAAACTATTAGAGTAAGCTGTGGAACAGCATGACCATGAGACAGAAATTAATCAAAGATTTTCCACCTTTAAAAATGCACTTGAGGGAATTCCTATTGTGGCACAGTGGAAACGAACCAACTAGTATCATGAGGATGTGGGTATGATCCCTGGCCTTCCTCAGTGGGTTGGGGATCCAGCGTTGCTGTGAGCTGTGGTATAGGTCACATACATGGCTGGGATCCCGTGTTGCTGTGACTGTGGTGTAGGCCGGCAGCTATAGCTCTGATTTGACCCCCAGCCTAGGGAATTCCATGTGCCGCAAATGCAGTCCTAAAAAGCAATAAAAAATAAAAATAAAAATGCACTTGATCCTCTACCAATTGCTCCAAACCTGCCCCTCTGGCCAGAACACACACATAACATCATGGCCATACTTCTATCCACTCCACTCCAAACTGGCCTCTGCCCATTCCAACCAACTGAAACAGTTTTTGGTAAAATCATCAATGACCACCATAGTGTAAAATCCACTACTTACTTTTTCTGTCTCCATCTTAACATTTTGATTGTATCTGATCCTGTTAATCATGTCTTCTTCAACCACTGTTTCTCCTGGATTACTTGACATTGACCAACTGCCCTAGTTTTTCTCATTCTCACTCTCCTGACCTTTAAATCTTATACTGCAGGGCACTGGGTCAGAGGAAGCATGCATGGTGTTTGGTATCTCATCATACCACTTTGGTGGAAGAGCACGGTGGTTATAGGATCTCTTCTAGGTACATGATTAGTGACTGATCTTCCAGTGTCCTCTCTCCTGGTGCTAGAAGGTTAACTATCTACATTTTCATTAACTTCTAGTCCCTTCTTTACACCTCTGCCTTATGCCTGCATTTTGTGTCCCTATGTACCCTGTGAAATTTATCATTCTGAATCCACTTCTTACTTAACTAAAGTAGCAGATTAAAAAAGACAGAGAGGGGGAGTTCCCGTCATGGCGCAGTGGTTAACGAATCGGACTAGGAACCATGAGGTTGCAGGTTCCATCCCTGCCCTTGCTCAGTGGGTTGACGATCCAGCGTTGCCGTGAGCTATGGTGTAGGTCGCAGACACGGCTCGGGTCCTGCGTTGCTGTGGCTCTGGTGTGGGCTGGCAGCTACAGCTCCGATTAGACCCCTAGCCTGGGAATCTCCATATGCCGCGGGAGCGGCCCAAGAAATGGCAAAAAAAAAAAAAAAAAAAGACAGCGAGGGAATATAAGACAGGATTGATGTCTATAAACTACAATGTCACATCAAGGGAAAAAATGCCATATTTCAGTAGTAGGAAATGGGATTTCTTTGGCTTAAGGAATGAGAGTAGATAATATATAAAGATGATTAAAAAATAAGATACATAAAACTTGTCTTAGGGGGTGGCCTGAATATCTACATATGTCTCCAATTGTACAAACATGAGCAAGAGGAAAGATTGATTTGGCTTAGAAAAGATATAAGGGGGCTGTAACTAAGAATAATAAAGTTATACTTGAACCAGAGAGGATTCAATGGAAATATTAAAATAAACATTTGGAGTAAGCCGCAGAATGTCCATTAAAGGGAGCCTTTACTAATAAAGGGAATCCAGTGCTATGCAATGAAGCAAGTGGCTATCTTACAAGATCAGTAACATCCTCAATTCCAAGTCTGCACAGCAGCAAAGAACAATACTTGTCTGCCTTGTGTGGCCTTAATGGGGATGACAGTTCTGTGCTTCTCAACATATCTATATATGGGTTCTAGATGTAGGATAATGTGAAAAAAGAATGTATATAAATGTATAACTGGGTCACTTTGCTGTAAAGCAGAAATCAATAGAATAGGAGTTCCCATTGAGGCTCAGCAGAATCGAACCTGACCAGTATCCATGAGAATGTGGGTTTGATCCCTGGCCTCACTCAGTGGGCTGGGGATCTGGCATTGCTATGAACTGTGGTGTAGGTCACAGACGAGGCTTGGCTTCTGCATTCCTGTGGCTGTGGTGTAGGCCGGCAGCTACAGCTCTGAGTCAAACCCTAACATGGGAACTTCCATATGGTACGGGTACAGCCCATAAAATCAAACAAATAAAAGGGAGAGAGAGAGAGAGAGAGAGAGAGAGAGAGAGAGAGAGAGAGAGAGAGAAATTGATAGAACATTGTACATCAACTATAATAAAAAATTTTTAAAAATGGGTTCTGGAGTTCCCATCATGGCGCAGCAGAAACTAATCCAACTAGGAACCATGAGGTTGTGGGTTTGATCCCTGGCCTCGCTCAGTGGGTTAAGGATCTGGTGTTGCGGTGAGCTGTGGCTCGGATCTAGTGTTGCTGTGGCTCTGGGGTAGGCCGGCAGCAACATCTCTGATTAGACCCCTAGCCTGGAAAACTCCATATGCCGTGGGTGCGGCCTTAAAAAGACAAAAGACAAAAAAGAAAATTGCGTTCTAGGTCAAGTTCTGCCTGTAATTATCCCTTTTAAAGGCAATGATTATCAACTTTTTTTTTCACATCAGAGCAAATACAGAAAACAAAATTATGTATGTGCTTCACGAGATATCAGAAATCAACAGAGACTATGGCTGCCTCATATTCTGCTCAGCCACTCCAAGGACTGAGGGGATTGTTATTTTGGCTAGCCTGGAACCTATTCTTGGCAAACCAGTGTTCTTCAAAATACTAATTAGGGAGCACTGTCCTAAAACCTTCTGTTTAGGCACAGAAGGCAGCCAGTCTCCAACTACCAATCTCTTTTCCATTTTCCTCTCTTTCACTGCATTTTTATGTCTGCTGTAAAAGAATTCCATCCTTGTCCCCCCACCTTCTCTACCTAGTTATTGCTTTGATATCGTAGCCCAAGTGATTTCTTCCAAAATCTTTATAATGTGGAATCAGAGCTATAGTTACTATATCCTCAGGAGGCAGCTGGGTGTTTTTCTAGTTCTCTAGGAGACATCTGAATTTACCACTACTTTTTACACTTTGAGATGAAGTGGAAACAATTGTCATAAAATTCTTACACTGCCAAGTGGAAGTTTGCTTGCTTAATATTTGGGTTGTTCTTTTCATCCTGAAAAGAGTAACAGCTTACCAACCACCAGCAAAGAGTAATAATCTCTTTGAAGTTGCCAAGTCTAAATAGTAATAACAAACTAGATTCTGGAGTTATTGAGTGTAATTGTATGAATATCAACTATAATATTTTAATTCTGTATTTCTCAACATAATGAGGGTTGAGTACTATTTAAAAATTGGCAAAAGAAACCACTCTTAATTAGTCAACCTGTAATACACAGGTCTCCAGATGCATGAAACCTTGTACTCAGAATATTTGATAGAAAGCTTTCAACACTTGCTAGAATGTCAAAACAATGGAGAAGATGGCAGTCTTTGCTATCAGTGGGATTTGGCAGGATAAGTGGAAAGTGCACAGAAACAGGACTTTCGGGTTTTCTCTGGACCTGGTTTTTTCACTTGCATATATTGTGGACTTTAGACCTACTGGCTTTTCCTAAGTCTAAATAGTAATTAAATAGTATGTTAAAATAAATGAGCTTTACATGGTGAATTGAATGCAAGTGTGTATCTCTGTTCCAGCTTCCAACCTCACTAAAATGATATTTAAAAAGTAAAAAAGATGTAATTTACCAAAGGAGAAAATAATCCCAGTTGGCTAAGAGATGACAGCAGACAAAAGATGGCAAAAAACATTGGAAGTTGGAAAGCAATTGGACAAGCATTTTTTATATGGCCACACCCACAGCATATGAAAGTTCCTGGGCCAGGGACCAAACCGGAGCCTCACCTGTGACCTATGCCACCGCTGCTGGTGACGCCAGACCAAGGAAATCAAATCCATACCTCTGCAGAAATCTGAGCCACTGCGGTCGGATTCTTAACACAGCACAGTGGGAGCACCTGGACACATGTTATATTGATTCAACAGAACTTAAATGAGTGAAACCTAAGGTTACAAAGGAGGGGAGTTGGGAAGCAATCACATTTTTACCATAGGTTCCAAAAAAGTTTCAAAAACTAGAAATATCAAATACTTCTTCAGGTAGGGGCAGTAGGGTAAGACTGAAAACAGGCTGCCTGATGAAATGTCTTGAAAGCAAGGGGTTAAACCCCCATCATCCGGTTTCTCATCCAGTTCTCTCAGACAACTGATTCTAGCTGGAAACTGAAAATTTACTCTTTGGAAGGGCTTAACCAATCACTCAGGTTCTATACTCAGGGACACCAGGCCCAACTGAGGACAGAGGAGATGCCTTATACTGAAAACAGGGGAAATAGGAAGAATACATATTGAACAGTAAAAGCTCCAATACCCTTTCTATCCTCAATCCCAGGAAACTGGCAACCGGGTTTCTACCGCAGCAAACATTGGAGCAGGAGGACAGAAGGCTCTAAGAGGGAGTCCTCCAGGAACATGACACTGATAGCATACTGATATCTTTGCGTATTCAAAGGAGGTTTTTCAATTCTTTTTTTTTTTTTTTTAATGGCTGCACCTGCAGCATATGGAAGTTCCGGGGCCAGGGATTGAATCCAAGTCACAGCTTTGTAGCTGCAGCTATGCTGGATCCTTTAACCCACTGCACTGGGCCGGGGATCAAACCCTATGCCTCCACAGTGACCTGAGCCACGGCATTCGGATTCTTAACCCACTGTGCCACAATGGGAACTCTGGTTATTCGATTCTCTAGAAAATTTGGGGATGAAATAATTTGGTGCAAATGAAAATATGAGCCAGTTAATGAGCTCCAACAAATTTGAAAAAGTAATACAAGAAAATGAAAGTAATCATAATAATGTGGGCAACTCAGCTATAAATAATGTTATTTTGTCATAATGGTATAAACATTAAAATGATTTAACCAAGTTTGGTGTATGCATTAGGTGAAGGGGGCATTTAAAAAAGCTGAATTCTCACAAAAGGAAGTCAGTAGATATTATTTAAAACTGAAAAAAATATGTTAAAATAACAGTGTAAGTGAAAAGCTTAGGTGGAAGCAAATGCCAGAAGAAATAGAGCTAAGGATTGGATGTTATTTGCTTTTGGAGAGGATGAGGCAAAGATTGTTCTTGTCAAGGTAAGTTTAGTAGTGCTGGCTGACTTTTTAAAGCTGGACATTTGTTACTTAGATTAAAATTAATTTGTTGTTGTTGTTGTTGTTGCTATTTCTTGGTCCGCTCCCGCGGCATATGGAGGTTCCCAGGCTAGGGGTCGAATCGGAGCTGTAGCCACCGGCCTACGCCAGAGCCACAGCAACGCGGGATCCGAGCCGCGTCTGCAACCTACACCACAGCTCACGGCAACGCCGGATCCTTAACCCAGTGAGCAAGGGCAGGGACGGAACCCGCAACCTCATGGTTCCTAGTCGGATTCGTTAACCACTGCGCCACGACGGAAACTCCTAAAATTAATTTTTTAGAAAAGTATTGTTTGGCTAAATAACCTTTGATGCTACTACTTTGAAAGTTTGACGACTATGAAATACTTTAATACTTTCTTCTCCCAAGAACTTGAGACTCACTCTCCTATATTAAATTAGATGCTACTTAGGAAGAAGGTATGTAAAAACTTCCAGGCTCTCATTCACTCCATAGTATATGAAGTGCCAGCTTACACACATGGGTGGTTTACACTATCATTAACTTTCTTTTTGGTGAATATGCTCCTTGCTACAGACATATGGCAATTTTTACTTTGGATATTGCATGACCACATATGTGCTACTTCTGAAAAATAGATGGAGAGCAGTGTGTCTTGAAGCAACCAATAAGTGGATGTTACCATGAATACTACTAGTCTAAGGAGAGAATTTTTTATGTCCCACAATTGAGCCTCACTCCATCTCCCAGGGTGGGATAAGAGGTGCTCTGGACTTAATTTCTCCATGGATTACAACTTTTATGTCTTTCTCTTTACTTGGTTTTTAGTATTTAAAAGCTTCATTTACCAGTTCTTACAGGCATCACTGGCAGTAAGGCTGAAATTCCAGACTGAACCCATCTCTCACCTCTTGTTAAATCCAAGTGCTGATTCGTCTCTGTCTCTCGTGCCTGTCTTTGGTCTCTGCATTGTATCCAATGCACTCTAGCAATACACAAATTATACTTGAATCACTAAAGACCTCAGTTATAATTTTTAATATGACAGGTTGATGACCACCAAAATGGCATCTAAGTCTGGTTCACTGGTAGGTTTGGCAACAATGTTGTTTCTTTTTGTATTCTTACTAGTTGTTTCCCTGTTAGATTCCATCCATCTTTCACTGTCCATTTTCCACTCTGCTTTATGTACCCTCATAAACATTAAGACATTTTTTGGGTGCCAGATCCAGTAAAAGGCCAACACAAGGAATTTGTCTCTGGGGAATTTCTTCATCTTCCTTATTCTTCTCCCTTCTGCTATTTGTCACATCAAATCTTTTCATATGATCATAATCCTCATTCTGTCCTCTCCTTTACTCCAGAATATCTAGAGATTCCTTCCACATATAAGGAACTATACTGTATCCAGACCTATATTGCCTCCCATACCTAACAAAACTATCCAGATTTCCATCCAGATTAGGCTATCTTCTCTGCTAGGGAATTGGAACTGAAAGCTTAATTCAAGTGGTGAGGGTTGAGATTCCTTTAATGTAATTCTCTTCCCAGGTAATAGCTATACCTTAATGGGCTCCTTCCCATTCTACATAATCCAAAGAAGGTACAGGTGTGTGTGTGTGTGTGTGTGTGCGTGTGCCTGTGTGTGTGTATGTCGTGTTTTGCGAGTGATGGATGGCAGGGGAGGAAGGGGTATGAGAGGGGTTTCTGGTATTTCACTTCTCACCATGTGCAGGGAGTTGTATACTTTCTTTATACAAAGATTTATTTTTTTTGAAGGTAGAACTTAATTTGAATATTTTAATTTTGGCTTGGAACATGGTGCATATTTATTTGACACGATGCATTATTATATCAGAATTTTATCAAAGCTTTGGTAACTTCTATTCAGGTTTCTTTTTTCTTTCAGACCTCCAATAATTTTGAACACTTTTGGTATGTTTGGTATGCCATTTTACTCTGTGTAAGACTGGCACTCTGTTTTAGCCAATAAAAATAGAAAATGGCTTTTATTTTGTTCTAAGTAATTAATCTATTTACTTATTCATTTATCTTTTGGAAAGAAGGGGAATTCAATTCCCTGAAATTCTTTCTGGTTGACAATTCTTGATATTAGCTTGGGTGTTTTGGTTTTCAGTCCAGCTGCTAATGATGTAGGATTCCTACGCTCTAGAGAGAAGATTTTAGAAGTAATTATGTGTGCAAGCTTATGTGTGCAAGCCTCCTCATCTGCTTGTCCTCTATTATAATAAGAGATTTTCTTATTTAAAAGTGCCAGCTTTAGCCTAATTCTTTTCAGAGTGAACACTTTAGGATTTGTGAGTAGGCCATGGAGTCTCCCCTGCCTTTGTCATCATATTTTGGTAAAAGAGGCAATATAATGGAAAATGAGGGTACTCACTGAAGAATAGCTGTCACTGTCTTTCATAAAGAAAGATTGGGAGTTCCTGCCGTGGCACAGCAGAAACAAATTTGACTAGGAACCATGAGGATGTGGGTTCAATCCCTGGCTGTGCTCATTGGGTTAGGATCTGATGTTGCTGTGAGCTGTGGTGTAGGTCACAGATGCAGCTCAGATCTTGTGTTGCTGTGGTGTAGGCTGGCAGCTATGGCTCCAATTGGACCCCTAAGCCTGGGACCCTCCATATGCTGTGGGTGCGGCCCTAAAAAGCAAAAAAAAAAACAAAAAAAAACATTAGTTGGCATCATAGGAAACCTGTGGTATCAAATCATGCCTATAATATGGTTGATCTCAGAAAAGAAACTCTGGGAGTCAATAGATTGAAGGAAGAGAGAAGATAAAAAAAGAGATGGCTGGTATACAACAAATCCAATAAAATAACGGTGACTCAACAGCCTGAAAAAAAAAATGTTTTGCAGACAACTTCACAGACCACCACTGAGATCAAAGCTAAGCCACAAATGAGGAGGTAAGGAGACAGCAAAGTGGGAGAGGAAGGAATAGAGTATCCATTGGGTCAGTCTAGGGAGAGAAGGGAGAAGAACCAAAGCTGTGAGGGAACAAGTTAGTTTGCCATGAGATATTCATGAGGTTTTCATGTAGTGTGCTATGAAGCATATGGTAAAGAAAGAGTTCATTCACCAATGGAGTAATCAGTCAACGAATTACAAACTTTTGCAGCACTATTTCAGTGCTTTTTCACTGATGATATGTATTTGTGCTTAATGAACTGAAATCATTGGCCTGGATTGTTTAGGGCAGAATTATCCAATAGAGGTACAATGTGAGGTATATATGTTATTTCAATATTTCTAGTAGCCAAATTAAAAAAATATATAAAGTGAAAAACTTAATTATTTACTTAACACAATGTATTAAAAATTATAATTTCACCAAGTAATCAGTATAAAAATTATTGATAAGATAGAGTACATTATTTTTTTCATGTAAATACACAGAAGACTACTGTGTATTTTGGTACCTAACAGTGCATCTTGATTTGCACTAGGCCAATTGCATCTGCTCAATGTCACGTGAGGCTAATGGCTACCATTTTGACAGTACAGGTTTAGAGGGGCCTATCTTTTCATCACCACCTAGGAAGTTGCCTGGAAAACAAAATAGAATTTGATCAAGCTTCTAGATATGCATTCATCCAAAACAGTGACCACTAGCAACATGTGGCAATTTAAATTTAAATTAATAAAAATTAATTAAAACTAAAAATGTACCTGGGTTGCACTACCCACATTTCCAGTTCTCAATAACCATGTGTTGCTAAGCTAGTTGTCTACCCCATTAAGCACCACAGGTTTAGAAACTTAAACTTTAGATGCTTTAGATGCTTCTATCATCTAAATTAAAAATTAGACAAAATATCTAAATTACAGGGCATTTATATAAACCTTGATGAAAAAAAGTTTTTTTTTTTTCATTTCATTCCAAAATCCTTTCACTCTCTGAACTTCTTCTTCCCCTTTTCACTTAATAAAACTTTACTATGGCTTTGCCTACAGGATGCAAAATTGTCCAAAAGATTCCTGAACAATTCAGTTTTGTTAATACCTCTTATTTCTCAATAACTGCATTTTTTTCAAGTTTCATAGAGATGTGTGGTATCCTATGTTTGGAATATATGGCACATCTGAAAAGAGTAGTGAGGAGTGAGTTTCTGAGTATGCTGACATATCTTATGAAACATTATAATTTCAGCTGGCACTATGACAATTATAGACTGTGCAATTTAGAAATTAGAAAGAAAGAGAGAATACAAACATATAGCAATACTCTTTTTTTCCTCCTTCCCTTTTCCTACATTTTAAGGATTTTTTTTTTCCTTATCTATGCTCTGGGCAGTGTTCTAACTTAATATTTGCAAGTCAATGGCAAGGCCTGCTCAGTGCTGAGGGAATTACATAGTCACAGACAATTAGTCTTTTAAAAGGTCTGCTGCTTGGAAATTTGCCACTAAACTCAGTATAGCCTCAGCACATAATGTAAATTTTTAATGATTATAACTTTTCTAAATTCAGCCTTTAACACATCTTGTAGTAGTGTTTTGAAACTTTTAAATCAAACATAACCCAATTAGGTTAGTATTTGATTAAACGGAACTGCCACTTCACTGAAGTGTTTAAATAAATCAACATTAATATGCTTTTACTATGGTAAATAAAGTTACATCTATGTAGTTGAAATATCAATACTTACACATGGCTCTTGAAAATTAAGTACTCCCTGCACTCTGAATAATAAATCCAGTATTAATTTTGGGGGAACTATTGATTTCTTTTTATAGGCCTATGGGAGGACTTTGTCCCCAAACTGTATAAGTTTAGTTTTTAAAAAGTGATAAACCAAATAGCTGTTGAAGTCTAAAACCACTGAGTTGTCCTAATAATGGTTCTGATTAACGATCCTTTCTCCCTAAAATGCAATACTAATTGATCCTTCAAAGAATAGCTAAAGGGAATCCTTTTCATTTTAATAGGATACAACTGTAATAGGACCTTTGGTTGCTTTGCTTCCACAGTCTACCACCAAAGTACTTACATTGTCTGCTGGACAATAGCTTTTCTATAGCAGATTGTCTTCATCAAATGTTAACTGACATGAAATGGCAGAAAAAAATCCTGTTTCTATCCATAGGTACAGCATGATGAATTTAAACATCTAAGTGTAAAGGAAGCTTTTTGGAAGCAGGACTTAGGTACACTGAAAAAAATGTAGCTTTCACTTTTCCATTTCTCTTGCTGTTCAATAGACAGATGCTGTAAGATGGTGCTACATTTTCCATGATATTCATAATTCTGCATTTCATTGATATTCTCTATGTATCCTTTAGCAGCCTATTTGACTTTTGACTGGTTTCTTGAATCCTGCATAGGATGAGTTTCAAAATTATAGTAAGTTCTTGAGTACCCTCTGTTAGTATGTCCCTCACTTAAGAAAAAAAAAGGTAAAACTAAAGAAAATCGACCTTGGAACTCTTGTTCATCCAAAAGAGATGTTTACAGTCTCAGCCAGAACACCTATAATTATTTAGACCTAGATTTGGGCTGAGAGTTATAGAAAACCTTAAATAAGAGAGGGTTAGGAGTTCCTGTTGTGACTCAGCAGGTCATGAACCCAACTAGTATCCATAAGGATGTGGGTTCAATCCCTGGCCTTGCTCATTGGGTTAAGGATTCGGCATTGCTGTGAGCTGTGGTATAGGTCACAGATATGGCTCAGATCTGGTGTTGCTGAGGCTGTGGTGTGTGCTGGCAGCTGTAGCTCTGATTCAGCCCTTAGCCTAGGAACTTCCATATGCCACAGGTTTTGTCCTGAAAGGAAAAAAAAAAGTGGTTTGAGCAAAACAGGTTATTTTTCTCATGCATTCAAGTGCAGAGGTATATAGAAAGGCTGGTATGGTTGGGCCATTTGATTTCAGAGCTCTTCCATCTCTAGCCTCCATTCTGAGGGATATCTCATGATATCTCATGGCCAAAGAGGGCTTCCTCCAGCCATTCTAATCAGTAAGAATGAGGAAAGGGAAAAGAAGGTCAGATCCCTCCCTTTAAGGATATTTTCCAGAACTTGTATACTCAACCTCCATTTATATTCCATTGATCAAAACTTAAGTGCCCTGGCCACAATTAGCTGCAAGGATGACTGGGTAGCCATAAGATCTAAAATTTTGGAATTCTGTTATTAGGGAAAAAGGGGGATGTTGGGGGAAAACCATGTTTCTGTACCATACTGTTCTCTGACATGGACTGCTTGTTCAGAAAAAAAGACCATTTCATGACCTTGGCAACTGCTGCTAGAAAAACAAAGGAAACAGCTAAGTTTCTGGCAGAACTTCCTCAAAGAATTACTTATAATGCTTTTTTTTCCCCTAGCTTATTGTATTTTCAGAGCTCCTTTCACCACAGCATATGAAAATTCCTACTTCTCTCAAAGTTCTTAAAATCCCTTGGAATTCAGCTGTTTCTTATTGAAACTTCCTATACTCTGATGATAAGAAGTCACTTTCCAATTTTCTACCCTGGCATATGTTGAATTCTTTTCTTATCTACCTGAAATTTTTATTCTTTTCCTTCTGAATTTTTTAGTTGCCATACATTGAAACACCTCTGCTGACATTAAAAATGTCTATATAACCCAAAATTTATTGAAGTTTTGGAGTTAATCAAGTAATAATAATAATGGCCACTGAGTTTTAAGTGCTTACTCTATATGCCTGGAATTGTGCTATGGGTTTTACATAATATTATCTCAATAAATCTTAAGAACAGCCCTACGAAGTAGCACTGTTATTATTACACTTAGGGTTTTTTTTTTTTTTGTCTTGTGTGTTTTTCAATAAAAAATTATTTGCCAAAAGAGGCAACAGGGTGCATTTTATTTGCAAAAAGAGGCAACAGGTGTGCTAACCTGGATCGAGGTAAAACTCCAGTGAATGGCTTATCCTCAATACCAGTGGTTTTTATGATTATGTCTTACTTTGTTATTGCCCTTATTTTTAAAGTAGTGGTACTAAAGATCATAGAGATTACATAGTTTGTCTTAATCCCCACAGCTAGTGAGTGATGGAATCCAGAATTAAGACCTAGGAAATCTGAATCCAAATTCCCCTCTCAACCCAATCTTAATTACAATGTGCCTTGACTGCTTGACATTATTATGTATGAAAAAAATCTAGATTTGTGCTGTTCAATATGATGGCCACTAGCCACATATGGGTAATTACATTTAAATTGGAATTGATTAACCAAAATTAGATTTTCAGTTCTTCATCCATACCAGCCACATATGAAGTACTAATTTGACACAGGTGGCTAGTGGCTACCATATTAAACGTTGCACATATGGAACATGCCTATCACCACAGAGAGTCTGTTGGAAAATACTTATCTAGATACTCAGGTCCTAACATCAATTTCCTTATAGCTTGAATTATCTGCCTGTCTGTGTAGATATAGGCAAAGTGAAACAGGTACAGCATCTTTTAGAAAATATTGACTGAATTTATCATCTTGCCTCAAATTCCACACTTACATAAACGAATATTTGAGTGAAAAATGTGAATATTCCATGAATACCCTCTCTTAAATCATCACCAATCCATTATCATGCCCTCTTTATAATCCTACTTATTGTTATATAAATATGTAATCTATTGGTGAAAACATATCAGGCATATAATATTAATTCTCTATAGTCAATGCCTGATATAACACAGCTTGCCCTGCATGGCATCTATTAGTCCTTTCAGAGTTATAATGGAATAACTTGCTTCATTATTTTCAGCATTATGCATGAATGTTTTGACAATGGGGACAATAAAATAAGAAACACAAAGATGCTTATCGGTGTGTAGGAGCTAAATGCAATTGCTTCTGATCTTTATCCTTTGCTATTTTATAAAGTATATTAAAGACTAAAAGATGAGTACTTAGAAAAGAAACTGGAGTCATCTGGGGATCTGATATACAATGAAATGCAAAATCCTATCCTTTAGTATTGCCAAGAGTTAAGACTTCAAAACTTTTGTGGTAAAAGTGCTCAGTTTCACTGAATCACACCAACTTTACTGAAAAAGCCCAGTGGGTCTGCCTATCAGAAAACACTATATTAAAAGAGTATTCTGGTAGTTGGTGAGGGAAAGAGCAATCAAAATGATTTAATATACTGCTGCCTATAATTAGGCCCGTTTTTATTTTTTCAAAGGTGAAAGGGTGGGCTTTTAACTTTAAAAAGCAATACTTTCCTGTAATTTGAATATCTATTCTTTGTGTGCCTAGGAAAATATGTTCAGAAGATAAATGAGCAAACACCTTGGTTATTTTAATTTTGAAAGAAAAATGGCAGATCTCTTCTAGTGAGCATCGCAGTCAAATCAGTCATTTTCCTACCTGTATTCCTTCCGCATTAAAGAGCTCCAACTGAAAATAATAAAATGTCATATTAAGGAAGCATCTATTTTCACCTTTGTAGATGGAAGTTCTTCTTAGCACTAACAGGTATTCTGGAAAAAACAGCTTTGCATTGCAATCAAAGAACATCAGCCATAAGACAGACCAGACAATGATATTTCAAAGTTCCATTTCAGTGTACCTCTTAGATAAGGGGGCTTCTTACAATTTTCAGCACCCTGCGTTGCATTGTCTAATTCGAGGTACTATAGAAAATCCAAAAAGTTGCTTTGTCATTATCATGCCCACATCTCTGGACTGGTTAAAAACATAAAAACCAAAAAACTAAGCATTTTAAAGCAGCTATAGTAATTTCAGTCTTGACTTGGAAAAATCAAGAAATTTAGGGTTGGGAGAGACAGTTAATATGCTCAAGACCAGTCCTTTTAAGAGAAAAGAAAACATAGCCCTGGAGAACTTAGTATTAACTATGGATGTGTATAGATCAAACCCTGAATTCTGAGAGATGAAATCTGGATGCAGGGCTCAGCTGTAGAATTAATTGTGGGAATTTGGCTAAATCATGTTCATTTTCCCTGGACCTCTGTTTCCTCTTCTCATAAAAAAGAAAAAAAAAAGGAAAACTTTCAGATGTTTGGGTCTATTATGATTTCCTGTTATTTGCAAAAATTAAGCTGATAGTATTTTAGCAGTCTCTATTTCACTAAATTAGCCAGAATACATTATTATTTTCGCTGTTGTTGTTGATGTGAGTTTAATTTTGGGAAAACCCAAGCTAGCTAGTATCAGGAATTCGTTTTAAAAATGGCTTCCAGGAAATATTTTTAGGTTAAACCATAGTCTCAGACATTCTCATTTTCCATCTCTTGCCCTGAAGAGTGAGTGCTGATGTATACAGCAATGACCATGGAGTCCTTAATGATGATAATTGCCCAGTAATAATGCAACTCTGTGTACTAGAGTTCACTCATGTGAGCTGGAAATTGGCCTTGACCATTTAAAAATAATTTTAAACAAGGATTAAACACACCAAAAATGCTTTCTGCTCCAGTATGGGCTAGACAGTTCAGTTACCTACAATATCCTATTCCCTAAGCATACCAGTTTATAAAGGGTTCACTGTGCATTCTTTAAACTAGCTAGTAAGTTAATTAATTGCAGCAAGTGAATTGTTTGGCCTGGCTAGATGTCTGCACTGATGTGATTGCTTGGATTTTATTGTTCTGTTTAGTAAAGATCAAATTGCATGAACAATGACATGTGTAGGTTTGGCTAAGGCAAAGACACTTTATAGATTATGAGCATGGTCAGGCCTTAGCAGAAGTAGTTGGAACTGCTGATACCACAATTATACACTTTTCCAGCCAACTCAGTAGGTGATACTGAGGCCCCTTACCTACTTCTAGGAACAATTGTTAGTCAATTCTCTCTGCGTTATTTCCTATGCCAAGTTATAATCTGTCTACCTCCGTTTAGCAGCTTCACCTTGCATAGAACAGTAGGATCTCTCTATTGTGAGTAAGGAACTGGCTTTTCATCATTGCATCTCTAACACAGAACACAGTGTCTAGCACATAGTACATACCTCATAAATGACTAATGAACTAAACAATGAAACAGGAAGCAGGGATTATTTTTGACTAATATGTTGCTCTTTCAGGGCCACATTTGTAGTTATCTTAAATTAGATCTCTCCAACAAATTTTAGCCAAGATGAAACAGCATGTTATCTGAATGCAATTTGGAAACATACTTCTCCCTTTCACTCCCCTTGCTGTCAGTAAGAGAAAATTGGCCAAATCTTTGATAACAAATGTCTTTCATATTTAGTCATATATAGTAGAGATTCAATTAAATTTGTTGACCAAATATATAGGAATCAAAGACAGCTTAAGAAACAAGGATAGAGCCGTTTTGGAGCTTTTTCCTTTGCCCTAAACAAAACAAAACACCAAATTTATAACTTATAATTAACTCAATTTAGATGATGACATTGACAAAGAGGAGAAGGTGTGCCCACAGAAGGGAAGAGTTGACAAACTAAACAAATGATTTTTTCTTAAATATGAACATAACTCAGCACCAAGTGAAGGAGCTGCCATGTCAGTTCACACGATGAAAGCCAAATATTTTAATGAGGGTAATCACACAGGCAGTTTTCTGCCTAATTACTTCAGAGTTTAAAAATGCAAGAGTAGGATCAAGTCCATTTTATCTCCAAGTGGAATCCTGAAAACCAAGAGCCTTAACCCTCCTGGCAAAGATTTGGAGCCACCTGGTCTGAATGTCTCCTAAATAAGTATGAATTTTACTCATCAGTCACTTTTAAGCCACTTCCCTTTGAGTTGAAGGGAATGCAAACCTGTTGAGTTTCTAAAACCTACTGGCTGTATGTACTGAAACTGTTAAATGAGGAAAGCATTTTAAATGATTTAGAGGATTGCATATTTTATGTGGTATATTTTTCTGGAAATAAATCTATGAAGATGAAACAGGCAGCTCAATGTAGTAATTTCATTTGATTAAAAAATGAAACAAAACCAAAATTGGCTGGTAATGGAAAGACTGGACCCAAAGGAGCATCAAGTCCGATTTAAATAATTCAAAAGGTCAACTGGAAAGGTGAGGGTCTGAGGATTCAAACACAACATACTTGGAGACAATACTGTTTGGTTTCTATTTTGACTTATGATAGAGCTTCTCTAATGGAGTTTGATGAAAACTAGATGTAAAAATGGCTCCTGGGCTATTTGAGACCTGAGCTCTTGCTTACATGATTATTTATATAAATTTATACCTACTACACTCATATAAATATCTCTTACTGGCATTTCATCCTAAAAATAGTAGTTTTACACTCCAGTTGGGCATCCCTTCCTGTTCCTTGCTAACATAAGAAGTGGGCAAAGTATGGAGGGTCAGGGAGTCAGGACTACAGCTATTTTGAGAAAAATCAAAGACTGGGACTCTGGCCTCAAGAGAGTAACCTACTGTCAGTCTTGGAAAAGACCTAGAACTGACGAGTATGAAGGACATTGCAAAAAATATAAAAGATTCTCAGTGTTCAAATACAAAAAAAAAAAAAAAAGGATCTGTTTGACATAAAATGCCGCCAACAGGGTTGTATCACTGTTGTCGTTTGAGGAAATGCTTTTTCCCTCCCTGTACTTTGATTTAATTTAATTGTTGTTTTACAAGTTGCAGCGATATACTGCATAGAATGCTCCCTTAGGCAGGAGTTATATTACATTTGATAACTATGATAGGATATCTGGCTTCTGGGAGGTGATTCTTTTTAGGTTAATCCATGTGTTTGTGTCTCCCTCTCCTACCCTCATCCCTTGTTTCCCAGTGCTAGAGGGAAGTTCCCTGAGATGGTTTTCAGATTAGTGTTGCTTTTACACTGGCGTGAAAGGGAGGTTGGAATTAACTGAACACTGCAAGTTACTGGTGATGGGAGAGTCAGGGAATACAGATGAAGGGAGGTGTGGAGACTTCGAATGGAAGGCAGCCTAAAATGCATTGGCCCAGAAACATTGGAAAGCTTTCAACTGAACAGTGATGCTATAATTTCCCTCTCTGTCCATACTCTCAGAAGTCGATTTCTCCTTAGCTTCTTCCTAGTACTTCTGTGAAGCAGTTGCCTTGGTTCTGGCCCCAGAATGTGTCTTCATCACTTTCCCTAGCAATCTTGCCTGCTTACCATATCCAACCCTTATTGCCTCTGACTTTTTAACCACTTTATGTCCAAAATTACACTTGATTTCCCAAGTAACAGTTCCCTGAAGCAAAACCTACTAGGACCAACTGTGATACTGACTAAACTGAAATGTGTCCTAGGAGCAGCTGCTGACATTTTGACTGAAAAATATGATGGTTGTAAGAGACAGAGCAAGTAGATTTTGTCAGTTACATAAATGCCTAGACTAACCAGCCCTGGAAATATATTTTTGATTGATATCTCAGAGTGTGAAACTCAACAAGGACCAACATGGATTGAATAAATACTGTGGCTTATGGGAAGAACTTGGGAACTCTCAAGTCTTCATTACTTAAATTGATCAGTGTTATGATGGTGGGCAGCCTTTCCTTTAATACCATGGCTCCCTTTCTCCCCTTCAAAACACATTTTCTTTGTCTTTTGTCTTTTTAGGGCCTCACCCGCAGCATATGGAGGTTCCCAGGCTAGGGGTCTAATCGGAGCTACAGCTGCTGGCCTATGTGGGATCGGAGCCACATCTGCGACCTACACCACAGCTCACGGCAACGCCAGATCCTTAATGAACTGAGCAAGGCCAGGGATTGAACCCGTAACCTCATGGTTACTAGTTTGGGTTCATTAACCACTGAGTGACGATGAGAACGCCCCAAAAAACATTTTTAATTAGCTTTTATTAAGTATGTTTCAGCGTAAAAAGGTGAATTAGGGCAGGGTATAAAAAATAGCCCCAGGGGCGGTATCAATTGTGGCTCAGTGGTAACAAACCCGACTAGTATCAACAAGGATGTGAGTTCAATCCCTGGCCTCTCTCAGTGGATTAAGGATATGACGTTGCCATGAGCTGTGGTGTAGGTCGTAGATGCAGCTCCGATCATGCGTTGCTATGGCTGTGTCATAGCTCAGCAGCTGCAGCTCCAATTCAACCCCTAGCCTGGGAACTTCCATATGCCCTGAGTGTGGCCCTTAAAAAAAAGAAAGAAAAATAGCAACAGGAATATTACAGTGAGATTTGCTTGAAAGCTAAGGCAGAGGAGGCAATAGAGTTCTAAATGATATAACTAGACTCTCCCTTTCCAGAATCCTTTTTGAAATGCTATCTGAGTTAATGTTCTCTTTCTTTAAGTATAGATGATATTTAAACCATCTTCAAGGCCAGAAGTGGTGTCAGGATGGAGCTTTAATAATTTTGCACTTGGGGAGTCCCTGTCGTGGCACAGTGGTTAACAAATCCGACTAGGAACCATGAGGTTGCGTGTTGGATCCCTGCCCTTGCTCAGTGGGTTAAGGATCTGGTGTTGCCGTGAGCTGTGGTGTAGGTTGCAGACGCGGCTCGGATCCCGCGTTGCTGTGGCTCTCGTGTAGGCCGGCAGCTACAGCTCCATTTAGACCCCTAGCCTGGGAATCTCCATATGCTGTGGGAGTGGCCCCAGAAAAGGCAAAAAAAAAAAAAAAAAGACAAAAAATAATAATAATTTTGCACTTGGGGTAAGTTGGAAAGATTGGTTGGTGCTGATGAATTTAAAAAGAGTACCAATTTGGTAATTCCAGCTTTAAGCTTTCCATAGAAAATTAGATATTGCCTCACATAGTCACCAATATCTAGACCAGTGGTTCTTCACAGGGGTATCCAGGTAATTTTAAAATGCTGGCACATACATATATACATAGACACACACACATACACACATGCAAACACATAAAGACTCCCTTCTTCCAAATTTTCTCTCCACTAGAGGTTCAGATCCCATAGATCTGGAGTAGGGCCTAAGCATCTGCATTTTAAAATGCTCCATAGAACATTCTTCTGTAAAGCCAACATCAAAAACTCCTGTCCAAGATATTTAAATTTGGTCTGAAGTTTGATGCCATGCAGGTGCTTTATTGTGTGACAGATTTGTTTAACAAAATTTGCCAAGCACTGTCATAGTGCTTTAAAATATTAGCTCATTTAATAGTCTCCTACAACCTGATGAGGTAGGTACTATTATCACAATCCTCATTTTCCAGATCAAGGCAAAGAGAGGTATTTAGCTTGTTCAAACTTCTACCAGTAATTTTCTATCATATGTGAAAAGGCACAAAAAGTATATCCCACAGATGCATTGATTAGTCTTAAGTTACTTGTGTATCAAGGTCCTGTGAACATTATAAAATAAGTATATATGATAGTAACTTATGACATTAACTAGACTGAGGGAAGACATCTGGGTTGGTTTGAGACTATTAGGGAGCACTCAAATAAACTTTACTCTCTCCTGAAACAAGATGACTAGCTGAAGAATAGTCTCTCCTGTGAAGCTTTATTCCAGGGTAGGGGAAGGGAAAAACAGGACACAAGTCAACCACATTCTAGCATGTGTTTACTACATCATTTTTTTTTTTTTTTTCATTTTTGGCCGTCCCGTGGCAAAAGGAGTTCCTGGGCCAGGGATCAGATCCAAGATGCAATTGTGACCTATTCTATGACTTGTGCAATACTGGATCCTTAACCTACTGTTCAGGGATAGGGATTGAATCTTCATCTCAGCACTCCAGGGATGCTGCCGATCCATTGCACCATAGCGTGAACTCCACTACCATCGATTAAACTGTAGTCTTCCCTTTTTGCATTCTTACAAATAAGAAAAACCCTGGCCTTATTGATGACCTTAAAATGGATTCCAGTAATATAAATGTTATGACAACCAACCCAGGAACCAGTACTTCAGAAACTAGTCCATAAATTCTGTCTTCTGTGTTTGTTAATCCATTGTGCTGTGCTGACCTTTCCAAAGAGGCTTTTATTAGTAAGTTAGATCAGTGAGTAATCTAGATATGAAGGGACCTGGGTTCTAGTCTCAGCTCTGAGATAAATGAGCTCTGTGATCTCACCCTTCTCGAAGCCTCAGTTTCTTTACCTGTACAATGGGTGGATTTGCCTTGACTGATCTCTCCAAAGTCTCTACCAGTATTATTAACATGGTTAAGAGCTATTGTGACAGGCAGTTCATGACTTCTATTTCTTTTAAGTAATAATGTGTTCCTACCTAAGTCCTGGGATCTATGAGTGAGCGTCAATTAGAAAGAATGCACTGCTCTGTGGTGGGCAGCTGACTTCTCTTACCTAGCAGAAATGAATCTGTCAGCTTTCATTAGGTGTTGTCAGGTATCATTATGCTCAGTGATTGATTGCAGCAGCGGAAGTGTTAGGCTAACATTCAATTATACCAGGGTTCTAAAGAGGCTGTGCATTTGACTTTTTAAATTCTGGAGAATTGGGGATGCTGCAAAATATGTAGAATGGTTGATAGGATGCAAGAAATAGTTCTCTCTGCCTTGTCATGCTTTCATTTTCAGATTGTTGAAGCAGCATCTGGATTGACCACCTTTTAAGATCTGTCATGATCAGAGGAAAAGTTTTCTGGAAAGCTTTAACGTGGCAATCACCTCTGATGCTCTTTGTGATTTTAGCCACGTTGTTTTTAACCACATTTCCTCACTTAGAAGAATGTGAGGAAAACTTCCTCCTAGGGAGAATGGCTCAAGAAAAATCCAGGTAGGGGTAGTGATTAGGAAATGGAGGAAGCTTGAGGGTTGGGAGCCTAATCATTTTTTTTTTCCTTCCAACAGGAGTTGAAATTGACAGGGCCTTTTCATTATCAGCTTTTCTCCTTTAATCTAAAAGTTAAAAGCTATTGTTCTCATTGGAATTGATTTTCTGTTCCTTGCTTTACTTCATCAACCTTTTGGTGAGGAGCCGTGGAATAATTCAGGACGTTCTCTTGAAGGGATCGAACAAGTGAGCATGGCTTGTCCTGCTCCTTGGCCCCTTGCCTGGGTGCTCCTTGGCACATTGTAACTTCTTTTGCCGGTCATAGAATGGCTTGTGATTTTCTTGGTGTGCTCGTTGCCCGCTATTTCAAGAGTTGCTCTAAATGTGGCTTGGGGATCTTTTGGACTGGGCAAGGCCAGGCTGAAGGGACTGTTTTGCCCCTTGGAGATTGTTATTTCACAAAGGCTTCTGACTGTCTGGGCATAAGGGGGAAAAAAATACACTCCTCTGCTCCTGGCCCTAGTAGAGCCATTTTCTTTCTTTCTTTGGCCGGGGGGTGGGGGGGATCTTTTTAGGGCCATATTTGTGGCACATGGAAGTTCCCAGGCTAGGAGTTGAATCAGAGCTGCAGCTGCTGGCTTACACCACAACCATGGCAACACCAGATCTGAGCCGTGTCTTTGACTTTCATCACAGCTCACAGCAATGCTGGATCTTTAATCCACTGAGCAAGGCCAGGGATTGAACCCACATTCTCATGGATACTAGTTAGATTACTTACCACTGAGACACAACAGGAACTCCCACCATTTTCTAATTAAAACTTTATTTGGCAGCAAATGTTTGCTGTGTGCCAGATACTGAGGAAACATCCAAGCAGAGCCCTTAGGTGAATATCCTCTACCAGGAAGGTCACTTGCCCTCACCCTTTTAGGCTTTTCTAGTTTGCTTGGGAAGCCCTGCCTTATTATAAGATCTGCAAGCAATCTTTTCCTCGCCAAATTTGCTTACTTTTGCAAAGAGTTTGGAGTTACCATTGTGGTTCAGCAGGTTAAAGACTCAACATTGTCTCTGTGAGGATGCAGGTTTGATCCCTGGCCTGGCTCAGTGGGTTAAGGATCTGGCATTGCTGCAAGCTGCGGTATAGATCACAGATGTGGCTTGGATCCAGTATTGCTATAGCTGGGGTATAGACCCCAGCTGCAGCTCTGATCTGACCTCTAGAAAATTCCATATGCTGCAGGTGCAGCCATAAAAAGAAAAAAAAATAATGATAATAATAAAGAGTTTTTGTGTTTTATTAGTTTTCACAAGTAATAAATGTTTTCACCTTTGAAATAATATGAAAGCATACAGAAACAAGCATGAAGGTCTTCCTTAACCTTCTGTCCCAACCTTGATGGTCTCAGTTGCATCTTTCCAGTTCTGTTTCAGTGTATACACATGAATATATAAGCCTATGTGATTTCCCTTTGTGTCCAATGAAACTTTCTGCCATGTGGGAAAATGTTATAAATCTGCACTACCCAATATGGTAGCTCTCAGCTACATGTGACTGTTGAGTATTTCAAAGTGACTAGTGTGACTAAGGAACTGAATTTTTAATTTTAAGTAATTTTAATTAAAGTTAAATTTTAATAGCCACATGTGGTCATTGGTTATGACTGGGCAGGTCAAATCCAAATAACAGGAGCCAGGAACTCAGACAAGAAAACTGTGTGAGAAATATTCCTCTGCATACTAGCGTACCAGGGTTTTCCTGGAGATGCATCCTCTCCCTTCATCTTCACAACCCCATGAGATGGGTTCTATTAATAGTTATAAGAAGCAAGTCATAAAGAGACGAAGTAACTTATCTAAGACTGAAAGCATTACAGGGTGGATTCAAACAGACACTCTAGCTCCAGAAACTCCCTCCCTGAGCTTAAGCACGTGGAAAACCGTGTGGTGAATAGGAAGTGGCATGAGCTTTGGCATAGATGAAATTGGGCTTGAATCTTGATCCTGCCACTTACTGGACTCCTTGACTATATGACATTGGGCAAGTCTCTTAGCCTCTTTTATTCTTGGTCATCTAGTCTGTAAAACAAAAATGATAATTCCTTCCTCCTCACCATCAAAGGGACATTCACTTTAAGACAGGGCAACATGCTTTCCCCTTTTTCCATCCTCCTTATAAACAATATTTATTTGCTTTTGGGTGATGACTACCCTATAGTTGGGGATATTGTCAAGAGCCATGAAACAGATTAAAATTAAGCATGCACATTGGTCTTTGTGCACCAAACCTTATTAGCTCAGAGTTCTAGCCAGCTGAGATTACTTAGGGATTTATCTCAAGGGAGGCAAGAGAGTCTCCTGATCTACTCCACAGAGTATAAGTCTAAAAGAAGGGAGCAGCTTGTTTTGCTGCAGATGAATTTGTTAATGCCTAGGATTTATAGTTAGACTGTGGGTCAAGCTTCAGTTCTAATGCTTACTACTTGTATGACCTTAGGAAGATTCACCTTCTTTCTTTATCAGTTTTGCTGCAGATGAATTTGTTAATGCCTAGGATTTATAGTTAGACTGTGGGTCAAGCTTCAGTTCTAATGCTTACTACTTGTATGACCTTAGGAAGATTCACCTTCTTTCTTTATCAGTTTCCTCATCTATACAATGTATCTTATACATTGTATTATGAGCATTCAGTGAAAAGTGCATGTTAGGTACTTAGGGCCTAACATAGGATATGCTGCCTAGCACAGGTACTGCCATTTTCACTTCTATTAACAGCAGGGATTGCAGTAGTTTATCCATCACCACTATCAACCAGGGCATGCAGATGCTGGTGACCTAGGTTCTGATCTCAGCTCTGCAACACCCTTGGAGACAGGGTGCAGTTCCCCGAACCTTGTGTGCTTTGGGTGTTTATATTGTCCAAGCAGGATAATGAAAGTTCTTCACACATGGTTGCTGTAATAGAAATTTCTGCCAGATCTCTTGCATGCCTAGACATATGGATCCATCTACTTGAAAGTGTTGTTTTGTGGTATTTTTTTTAGAGTTAGTACTGGAAAATGAGACAGTTCCTTTGATATAGTGGGAGTTTCCTGACTCTAGTCTAGAATTCATGAAATATCCAGTTTCTTTACTGGGCCCTCTCTCTGCTAAACGTTACCCCCAATTACATGGTGTCATGTTACATTTGAGGAAAGACAATATTTAAAGCCTATTTCCTTGAGATTCAATGCTGGGACTGCTTTTCTACTCTTGAGTCTCCATTCATTTTCTTAGCTCTGCAAGAAATGATGGCACTTCTGACTATGTGGTTTATGAACCTTGTCACAGTTCATTTGGAATAATGTGTTTTTTGTAACACAATTGAAACACATGCTTGTAACATACTCCATTACATGATTCTTTTTTCTCAGATCCACTGGAAATGTTAGTCTGTTTAAAGGGAAATGTTTAACATAAGACCGGTTTTAAAACTCAGGGAAGAATACTGTGTAAATCATAACATCAATCCAGATGGTCAATCACTATTAATGCAGGCTAATTGTAGGAGGGACCAGTCTGAACTGGTGATGAATCTAAACAGGAGAACAAGTGAAAAAGGGTCCTGGGTAGTTTGTGATGAGTAAGAATCATGCTGGGCCTGCTTTAATGAAAGATAAGATTCATTTGTAATTGTAATCACCATAATAATGGGATGGAATTAAAGTGTTTGAAAGGACAGTTTGGTCTACTAAGTAGTTTGAATATTCCTCCAGCAATTATGTTTATACTACTAATTTGCTTAGCAAAGCTTTTCCTCATAGATAATACAAGGTCAACTTAAGCCCAGCCTGTGTCCAAAATGATGGCAAAAGTTGAGTTTATGAGGTCCACATTAATGAGGACTTATTATGATCATAAATCTAGGAAGAGTAAAACCTAGAGAAGGCTCTAGGTTATGCTGTCTTTTATTTTATTTAATTGCTTTGTTTTTTCTTATTATAAATTTCACCTTTAGTGCCACTCTACACATGATGGTGGGATTAGAACAGCCCCATGAAAACAGCAGAAATAAATGTGTCTTTTAAATAGAGATTCACTTACTAGTGCCTGTTAATCTCCAATGAATGTAACATCAGTAAAGTCAGCAGATAATATAAAAATGTTAAATTTTATTGCTAATCTTAAATTCTGCTTTAGGGTAAGGAAAAACCTTAATATTACGGCTAAAGAGTCAAGTCACACTAGATTAACATTGTTGTACATTAATAATGAAAATAGCTGAGCCCGATTAGTGTCACTTAAAGTTTTGTGAATGAGAGATATGGCCTTACAAATTAAACAGTTTGAATGCTGGATAAAGAGTCTAGGGAAATAATTCTTATTAAAAAGTTAAAACCTTCGCTTCTCTTCTAAAGGAAAATTTATCACTGATATAGAATTACATACCATTCACTCTGCAGCCTGAAAAGGATGGAACTTGGTCGACCATAAAATTGTAATAAAGGAGCCACTAAAATTGATTTTCATTTAAGTAGATTACCAGTGTTTTCTTCCTTAAATGGAAGGAGTGTTCTGTATTCCTCCTACCTATTTTCAGCCTTGATACTCTTTCTACACACAATTAGTCACCACCCCATTTGAGGATGCTTAAATGTCCCTTGTTATCCCCATGCTCAACTCCAGAACCTTTTTCAGACTAGAAAGAGAAGAGGAAACCTATGGAAGTGAATGTGCAAAAAATTTCCAACAAGTGCACAGATAAGCTAAATTGTCAGGTAGCTGAAGTGCCTCCCTATTGCTCTGCTCATTTCTCCTTCTCCAACCCTCCCAACTCGGATACATCCAGTGGTCTTCTCCCTAGCCCATATTGTTCTAGTGTGATGCCCCAGGCAAGATGGCACTCTTTTTCTGTCCCTGACACCACAAAACTTGCTTGTTCTGAGTCTATTTTATCAGTTCCCTGCTGTCTGTCAAGAGTGTTATTAGTTGTAGTAATGACAGTAGGAGGAATCATAATGTAACAATGAAAACAATAGCCAGTGTTGAGTATAATGGCAGTTTTATTGTGCTCCAGGCACTCTTCAAGCATTTTACATCCAGTACTTCATTTCACCCTCACTTTTACAGATGATGAAATTGAGACTTAAGAAGATTAAATGACTTGTCTAAGGTCCCACAGTGACTAAGAAGACTCACTCTTGTTTGTTTAATTCCAAATGCCCAATCTCTTAACTGAGACTACCCTAGACTGCCTTCTTAGCTTTAGGAAAAACAATAAGAGTTAATACCCTAGAAAGTGTTCTGGAAAAAAAAAAGTCATTACTGTTTGTTCCCACTTAAGTATTTATAGTCCATTATCAGATTTTGCTGCCTTCTGTCTTATTAAAAAAGTAGAGGGAGGGGAGTTCCCATTGTATCTCAGCAGTAACAAATCTGACTAGTGTCCATGAAGATGCAGGTTCCATCCCTGGTCTCCTTCAGTGGGTTAAGGATCCGGCTTTGTTATGAGCTGTGGTGTAGGTCACAGATGTGGCTCAGATCTGGTGTTGGTATGGCTGTGGTGTAGACCAGCAGCTGCAGATCCAATTTGACCCCTAGCCTGGGAACTTCCATATGCTGCTCCTGTGGCACTAAAAAGACAAAAAAAAATTGTAGACGGGGTGTGGGGGAAGGGAAGGTGAGGTGATGAAGAGATGCAAGAGGAAGAATTAACTCTCAGCCTGGAGTGGAGAGTTTTCTCTAGTTGAGCACCCAAATGGATAACCTGTAGGCTTCTCATTCTTCTTGGTGAGATGTGTGCCATCCAAAGCCGAGGTGATGCAGTGAAAATGACATAAATATCCTTCATCTCCCTTCCATGTTCATGTACAAATTCCTGGCTTAATCATTTTGTGGCCAGGGTAGCAGCATTGGTTTTGCTCAACAAAGATCATAGAAACTTAGAAAGAACTCCTTCAGGACACTTTCCTTCGAAGATCTATAGACACAGGCCTGGGAGGTTACCTCAACTTCTCCTAGACCCTAGTGAGTACAAATTTGTATGATTCTCCTAGGGCTAAATCAGTTAATGGACAATATAAAAATTGGAGACAGCCTCTAGAGGACAAGAAGAGTGCCATTGTCTCATATATGAGAATTCTCCCAACCTCAAGATTATGCTCTGGAATATTTGCTGCTATACCTAGGCTTATTCCTCATTTTCACAACCACCACTCTCTCCTGGGTACACTCCGGGGTCTTACTGGTTTCAACTCCCATTTCTAATTAGCCATGCATGAGTCTGGCTCCCTGAATGTAAAAATTCTTTTGTTTTCTTTAATATGAACCATAAGAGCTCAGGATCCAGCTGGCCCTTGATACTTAAGGGAACTGTTCAGCTCTGTTTTAGTGGCAATTGCCTTTGCTGCTTGAAAGCTCTGCTTTGCTCCCCAACTGTTTTTGTGTGTGACTTATATAAATTAGCTGCTTTGGGAACTGCAGGTGATATTAAGATAAAAAAATTTTTACTTTAATAAAAGCCTGAGTGAGACCTGACCACGATCTAGCTTTCTTCTCCAACAGCCCTTCACAGAGATGGCCTGAGGTTCACTGCAAAGACAACCTGGTATCAAATTTGCCTTGGCAGTGAGTTTCCCATGAGTGGTCTCTGAGGTTAAAATTTTGGGGAGGTGGGAGTTCCCATTGTGGCTCATCAGGTTGAGGACCCAATGTTGTCTCCATGAGGGTACAGGTTCAGTCCCTGGGCTCGCATAGGTTGCAGATTAGGCTTAGATCTGGTATTGCTATGACTGTGGCATAGGCTGTAAACTTCCATATGCCACAGGTGCAGCCATAAAAAGGAAAAAAAATAATTTTGGAGGTTATCTTTTTTTGGATTCTCTTCTGTTACTTTCCTCTTATCCCTAGGCATGATCCCTGACAAAGTCCACACATGCAGGAATTGGCCTTAGAATAGGAAAACCTAAGTCATTGGACACTAGACCTTAGGACAAACCATTATGGTTTGCCCAGGATTGTTACAGGATTAGCACTGAAAATCCTATGTCAAGAGAAACCTGGAAGTTGGAAGAAAACTAGGATGGTTGGTTACCCGACTAAAGTTGTCTTAGGTCACATAGTGCAGTAGTAAAAATATCCATCTTCAAAAATCTGAGCTCAAGTCATACCAGTGTCCCTTATTATTTCACCATATCCTCTTCAGTTTTTTCATAGTATTTATCAAGATTTTAATTCTATATTATTCTTTATATTTCTAGAGAGTAAACCCATTGAGTGCTAGTGTCATGTTTTCTTTGTTCTCCATTGCATTTCCAACACTCAGCATGATGTCTTGCATGAAGTAGGCTCTCAACACTTCCCTAATGAATGGATAAGTCATGTATTTGCACTAGCCCTCCATTGTTTTCATCCATTATGGAAATACAAATTACTCCCAAGAATTGTTGTGAAGAATTGAGACAATATAGGTGTGAGAGAGACAATGAATATATTTCATAAGCCACACAAAAAGAAGACTATTGATGATAGTGATAATGAAGTGTTCTTGATAAAATTACCTTCCTTTTATTGAGGAACATACTGAGTTCTAGGCCCCATCAGTGTTTTATTTTGCTTCATCTTTATAATTATCCTTCAAGTAGGGTTAAATAGGTATTACACCCATTTTAAAAAGGAGGAAACTAAGCTCGTAAAGAGATATTGTCAACTACAAAGTTAGAGGGCACATTCCTCAAGAACACCCTCCCTTGTGACACCAACTGCAAATGTGGATAGTTACTAAAATCACCCTCATGTAAGATAATTCACCTTCTAGGACTCACCAAACTTACTGAAAGCTATTATATTCACAGTTATGGTTTATTGCAGAGAAAGGACACAAATTAAAATTAGCCAAGGGAAGAAGCACATAGGGCAGAATGCAGAAGAAATATCAAATGTGGAGCTTCCATTATCCTCTCCCTGTGGAGTCAAGACACATTAAACTCTGGCACTTATGTGTGACAATATGCATGGAGCATTGCCAACCAGGAAAGCTTACCCAAGCCTCAGTGCTCAGAGTTTTTGTTGAGACTCTATTATATAGACATGACTGATTGCCCACATGGTTAATTTCAATTTCCAGGTCGACTGGTACCATGTGACCCAAAGCCCCTGCTCTAAATCGCATTGTTATTGTCTGGTTAGCCCAAAGACCCAGGCAAAGAAAGATAATCATCCAGGAGCTGAAGGAAAAAGGCTAGACCTCTTTTTTGGACAGGTTTACTTTGCTATACAAAGGTGTGGCGGTGTCATTCAACTTGCCAGAGGTTGTAGAGCTAGTACATGTAAACTCTAGTCAAACTCCCCACAGTGCTCATGATTTTATTTTCCATTATTTTCCCTGTGCATCTGACAAACGATGCCATTTTAATGCGCTATAAAATGATGTTTGCTTTTATATGTACATCAAAGAAGGGCTTGACTGGAGGTAAAATGAAAATGAGCGGAAGTATTATTCCTCCCACATCTGCCTTTTCCCTCCTAGAGCTCTCCAACTTGAACATTTTTTATGCCTTGAACCCCAATCTAGGTCCACCCTGGGGAAAATGTAGTGGATTAAAGTTGTATAGACAGTTTGTCTAGGGTGTACTCCTATTCCACTAATCTCCTCTCTTGTGCACTAGGACTCATAAACACACATGTACACATGCACGTGTGCAAGTGCTTGCACGTGCGCACACACACACACAAACATCTCTGCTCAAAATGGGCTCTATTTTCCATGTCAATTCAAGTAGATCCATTTTAAGTGTTAAGTGAAAGTTGAAAAAATTTCCCAGGACCATTTAAAAAAAAATGAGGCTCTTGGAGTTCCTGCCATGGGTCAGCAGAAATGAATCTGACTAGTATCCATGAGGATGCAGGTTTGATCCCTGGCCTTGCTCAGTGGTTAAGGATCTGGCGTTGCTGTGAGCTGTGGTATAGGTCACAGATACATCTCTGATCTGGCATTGTGGTGGCTGTGGCATTGGCCACTGGCTACAGTTCTGACTGGACCCCTAGCCTAGGAACCTCCATATGTCATGGGTATAGCCCTAAGAAGACAAAAAAAAAAAAAAAAAAAAAAAAGAAGAAGAAGAAAAAGAAAAAAAAATGAGGCTCTTGGAGTTCCTTTCATGGCTCAGTTGTTAGCGAATCCACCTAGGAACCATCATGTTGTGGGTTCAATCCCCGGCCTTACTCAGTGGTCTAAGGATCCAGCATTGCCGTGAGCTGTGGTGTAGGTCGCAGATGCAGCTCGGATCTGGCGTTGCTGTGGCTCTGGTGTAGGCTGGTGGCTATAGCTCCAATTAGACTCCTAGCCTGGGAACCTCCATATGCCGCAGGACTGGCCCTAGAAATGGCAAAAAAACCAAAACAAACAAACAAACAAACCAAAAAAAAAAAAAAAGAGGCTCTTGAACATAGAAAAATCATGAAGACAAATTAATTTCATTTGATGAGATTTCAAATAGAGGTTTGTGAAGCTATTTTATCTTCCTGGATATCCTCAAATCACAATATAACCAGCCATCCCATTTACCTGTGTGGTGCTAGAGGTTGGAAATCAGGGTGGAAACATGGCAGATATTTAGAGGAGAGGGAAACAAGGAAGGAAGGCAGGGAAGACACTCTGAAATCTCCAAAGGATTCTGTACCTGTTCAGAAGTGGGCAGACAATATTCAAAGGTCCACATCACACAGAAGAGCATCCAAACCAGAGCAAGCTTAGGGTAGCTTGAACAAAATGAAGGAAAGGAATTTGACATAGTCTAATTTTTTGGTTAGATATTTCTAATGGAAGGGAAGAAATAATGCAAAATTACAACCAATAAATTGCAGAGACTAGCTTAGAAACAGCACTACCTTCAGATTCAGGTGCATCAGAGTTTAAATCTCAGCTCTACTCTTAACTTTGTGATAATGGGACAATTATATGCCTTCTCTAATTCTCAGCTTCCTCACTTGTACAAGGAGTGCTGATAATAGAACAAATCCCATAGGAAATTTACAGTGACTAAATAAGGTAAGTGTTTAGCATAGTGTCTAGCTCAAGGCAAACAATCAATAAATGTGACTTATAATGATGATGATGATATGTATTGTTTTCATCTATAAAATGAGCATAACTATCCTGGCTACATCACAGAGTTATGGGAGTGTCTTTTGCTATACCCAATGTGTAAAATGCTTTCCAAGAAGTGCATTACCAGGCCTTTGAGGTCAGTATTGCCTCCAATCCTTATTTGGCAATGGCAATAGTGCATAAAAGGCTGATGACTAGAGTATGTACTGGCCGTTCCCTCAGGTGTGACAAAGACATTAGTAGTTTTATTTTCTTGCTTGGTGCAATGGAAGCATCCTGCATTATGGGGATCGTGCGTGCAGATGTGAATCCAGGCTATGCCACTTTCAAGTTGTGTGACGTACACATTTTCCTAGAGGAAATGGAAAATGCTTAGACGTTTGGAGACTCAGAATTCTTAGCTGTAAAATGGGTAATAGCACATACCTTGCAAGTTATGTAAAGGACTTATCACAATATATTACTTTCTTTGCCCCTCAGTGTTTCCAGAGACTAAAGAATGAGCATATTCTTTAACAGACAAGCAGATAGATACAATAAAATATTTTATAAAAACCTCTTTTCACACACATGCACATATAAAATATGTATATGTATAAAAATATATATGCATACATTCAAAATACTTTTTCCCCATTCAATGATCTTGGCAACTTAGTTAAAATCAATTGACCATAAATGTGTGTATATATTTTTTTCCCCTTTTTTATTATTTTATTTTTCTTTTTCCACTGTACAGCATGGGGACCAAGTTACTCTTACATATAAACTTTTTTTTTTCCCACCCTTTGTTCTGTTGCAATATAAGTATCTAGATATACTTCTCGATGCTACTCAGCAGGATCTCCTTTTAAATCTATTCTAAGTTGTGTCTGATAAGCCCAAGCTCCCGATCCCTCCCACTCCCTCCCCCTCCCATCAGGCAGCCACAAGTCTCTTCTCCAAGTCCATGATTTTCTTTTCTGAGGAGATGTTCATTTGTGCTGGATATTAGATTCCAGTTATAAGTGATATCATGTGGTATTTGTCTTTGTCTTTCTGGCTCATTTCACTCAGTATGAGGTTCTCTAGCTCCATCCATGTTGCTGCAAATGGCATTACGTCGTTCTTTTTTATGGCTGAGTAGTATTCCATTGTGTATATATATACCACCTCTTCCGAATCCAATCATCTGTCGATGGACATTTGGGTTGTTTCCATGTCCTGGCTATTGTGAATAGTGCTGCAGTGAACATGTGGGTGCACGTGTCTCTTTTAAGTAGAGTTTTGTCCGGATAGATGCCCAAGAGTGGGATTGCGGGGTCATATGGAAGTTCTATGTATAGATGTCTAAGGTATCTCCAAACTGTTCTCCATAGTGGCTGTACCAGTTGACATTCCCACCAACAGTGTAGGAGGGTTCCCTTTTCTCCACAGCCCCTCCAGCATTTGTTCTTTGTGGACTTATGAAAGATGGCCATTCTGACTGGTGTGATGTGATATCTCATGGTAGTTTTGATTTGCATTTCTCTTATAACCAGCGATGTTGAGCATTTTTTCATGTGTTTGTTGGCCATCTGTATATCTTCTTTGGAGAAATGTCTATTCAGGTCTTTTGCCCATTTTTCCATTGGTTGATTGGCTTTTTTGCTGTTGGGTTGTATAAGTTGTTTATATATTCTAGTGATTAAGCCCTTGTTGGTTGCATCATTTGAAACTCTTTTCTCCCATTCTGAAAGTTGTCTTTTTGTTTTCTTTTGGGTTTCCTTTGCTGTGCAAAAGCTTGTCAGTTTGATTAGGTCCCATGGGTTTATTTTTGCTCTAATCTCTATTGCTTTGGGAGACTGACCTGAGAAAATAGTCATGATGTTGATGTCAGAGAGTGTTTTGCCTATGTTTTCTTCTAGGAGATGGATGGTGTCCTGTGGTATATTTAAGTCTTTCAGCCATTTTGAGTTTATTTTTGTGCATGGTGTGAGGGTGTGTTCTAGTTTCATTGCTTTGCATGCAGCTGTCCAGGTTTCCCAGCAATGCTTGCTGAATAGACTTTCTTTTTCCCATTTGATGTTCTTGCCTCTCTTGTCGAAGATTAATGGACCCTAGGTGTCAGGGTTTATTTCCGGGTTCTCTATTCTGTTCCATTGGTCTGTCTGTCTGTTTTGATACCAGTACCACACTGTTTTGATGACTGTGGCTTTGTAGTATTTCTTGAAGTCTGGGAGAGTTATGCCTCCTGCTTGGTTTTTGTTCCTCAGGATTGCTTTGGCAATTCTGGGTCTTTTGTGGTTCCATATAAATGTTTGGATTGTTTGTTCTAGTTCTGTGAAAAATGTCCTGGGTAATTTGATAGGGATTGCATTGAATCTGTAGATTGCTTTGGGGAGTCTGGCCATTTTTACAATATTGATTTTTCTAGTACATGAACATGGACTATCTTTCCATTTCTTTACATCTTTAATTTATTTGATTAAAGTTTTATAGTTCTTGCCATATAAGTATTTATTTTTAATTTGCAGTTCTATCACATTGATCTATGTGTCTATCCTTATGCAACTATCAGACTGTTTTGCTTACTGCGGCCTTGCAGTAAGTTTTGAAATCAGAAGGTTTAGTTCCTTCAAATTTGGTATTCTTTGACAAAATTATTTTCCTTAGAGTCCCATGTAAATCCATTAGAATTTTTAAATTAGCCAGTCCATTTTTGAAAAAAAAAAAAAGACTTGGAATTTTGGTAGGTAATGCATTGAATTTGTAGATCGCCTCGAGCAGAATCATTACCTTAAAAACATTGTCTTCCATAGAGTTCCTGTTGTGGCTCAGTGGTAATGAAAACAACTAGTGCCCATGAGGATGTGTGTTCAGTCCCTGGCCTTGCTCAATGGGTCCAGAGTTGCCATGAGCTGTGGTGTAGGTCACAGATGCAGCTCAGATCTGGTGTTGCTGTGGCTGTGGCATAGGCCATCAGCTACAGCTGTGATTTGACCCTTAGCTTGGGAACTTCCACATGCTACAAGTGCGGCCCTAAAAAAGCAGGAAAAAAAATACATTGGCTTCCAATCCATGAATACAGTATGTCTTTTCATTTATGTAGATATTTAAAATTTTTTTTTCAGTGAGGCAAATAAGTGTTCAAAGAGAGAAGAGAGAAAAGATAGGTGTCAAGAAAGCACAGGCAAAATTTATTAAGAAATAAGAGAGGACAGGTGCAGAGAAAGCATAGGCAGAGGCAGGCTCAGGGGGAGCATGTGGGGATTGGAGAGGAAGAGAGAAAGCTGGTCTTTTAAAATTTCTTTAAATGATGTTTTATAGGATTTTCCATTGTGGCTCAGTGGTAACAAGCCTGACTAGCATCCATGAGGATGAAGATCTGATCCCTGGCCTTGCTCAGTGGGTTAAGGATTGGTGTTGTCATGAGCTGTGGTGCAGGTTGCAGATGGGCTCAGATCTGGCATTGCTGTGGCTGTGGTGTAGGCCAGCAGCTGCAGCTCTGATTCAATCCCTAGCCTGGGAATTTCCATGTTACAGATGCAGCCCTAAAAAGGAAAAAAAAAATGTTTTAGCGTATTGATTGTATAATTGTTACACTTCCTTGGCTGAATTTATACCTAAGTATTTTTATTTTATTATTTTCATGCTACTGTTAATAGGATTTTTCTTAATATTATTTTCAGAGTATTCATTGATATTATATATATTTTATATAGAGTTTGTATCTTGCAACCTTAATAAATACATTTGTTATTCCTAATAGATTTAAATGGGTTCCTGAGGATATTATATATAAAAGATCATGCCATCTAAAAGTAGTTTTATTTCTTCACCAATCTGGATCATTTTATTTCTTTTTCTTGGCTAATTGCCCTATTACCCTGTATTTCCAGTACAATGTTCAATAGAAATTGAAAGATTGGACATTCTTATTTTCTTGACATTAATGGAAAAATGTTCAGTTTTTCATCAGTAAGTATTCTTCTTTTTTTTTGTCTTTTTTTTTCGCCATTTCTAGGGCTGCTCCTGTGATATATGGAGATTCCCAGGCTAGGGGTCAAAACGGAGCTGTAGCCACCTGCCTACACCACAGCCACAGCAACGCAGGATCTGAGCTGTGTCTGCAACCTACACCACAGCACACGGCAATGCCAGATCCTTTAGCCCACTGAGCAAGGGCAGGGACCGAACCCGCCACCTCATGGTTCCTAGTCGGAATCGTTAACCACTGCGCCACAACGGGAACTCCAGTAAGTTTTCTTCTAACTCTGGGTTATTCATAGATTGCCTTTAGGATGAGGAAATTCCTTTGTATTCTTAGTTGATTAAGTGTTTTGTTTTTTTTTATTATGAAAGTGTATTGGGTTTTGTCAAATTTTTTTTCTGTGTCCAATGAGATAATCATGTGTTTTTTCCCTTTATTCTATTCATATTACAAAGGTATGGTAATCAAGACTATGTGGTACCAGCATAAGAATAGATGTAAAAATTAATGGGATAGATTGAGAGTCCAGAAGAAACCCCATATAGCAATGATCAATTGATTTTTGATAAGGGTGCCAAGGGCATTCAATGGGGAATGAATAGTGTTTTCAACAAATAATGCTGGAACAACTGGATATCCACATGTGAAATAATTTGGACACCTATCTAACACTATATACAAAACTTTAACTCAAAATGGAACACACACATACATACACTAAAACTATAAAACATAGGTGCAAATCCTTGTGACCTTGCATTAGGCAGTGGGTTTTAGATAGGACACCTACAGCACAAGCAACAACATTAACAAAAAAACAGATAGATTATACTTCATCGAAATAAACAACTTGTGCACAAAGGATACATGAAGAAAATGAAGAGTCATCTCACATAATAGGAGAAAAAATTTACAAGTCGTGTATCCAGAATATTTACTAACTAAGTCAACAATAAAAGATAGCCCAATTTTTAAAAGGATGAAGCGTTTAAATAGACACTTGTCCGAAGAAGATAAACTAATGGCCAGTAAACACATGAAAAGCTGCTCAATATTATCAGTCATTAGGGAAATGCAAATCAAAACCCTATGAAATACTATTTGTATCACTTAGAATGGCTATAGTTAATTTTAAAAAAGAAAAAAACCTGAGTGCTGATGAGATTATGAAGAAATTTGAAACATAATATATTGCTGATAGGAAGGCAAAATTGTACAGCTGTTAGGGAAAGTAGTTTGGCAGTTCCTCAAAAAGCTAAACCTAGAGTTACCATATGACCTGGTGATTATACTCCTAGATATACACTCAAGAGAATTGAAAATGTACCTCCATGCAAACACTCATATATGAATAGTCATAGCAGCATTATTCATAACAGTCAAAATGTAGAAACAACCTAAATGTCCATCAACTGATGAATGGGGAAAAAGTGCGTTATATTCACACAATGGAGTATTAGTCAGCCATAAAGAGGAATGAACTACTGACATATGCTACAACATGGATGAACCTTGAAAACATTATGCTGAATGAAAGATGCCAGACACAAAAGGCCACATATTGTATGATTCCTTTTATATGAAATGTTCAGAATAGTCAAATCCATAGAGACTGAAAGTAGACTAGTGGTTGCCAGGGTTGATGGGGGGAATTAGAGAGGGACTGCTTAAATGGGTATGGGGTTTCTTTTTGGGGATGATGAGAATGTTTTGGAATTAAGTAGTGGTGAGGGTTGCAAAGCCTAATGAATGTACTAAAACTACTGAATTTTACATTTGAAAATGGTGCATTTTATAGCTTATGAATTATTGATCAATAAAAGTTGCTTTTAATCCTAAGATCTGTTTGAGAACAAAAAATTAAATCCTGCTCTAAGTCAGAAAAAAAATATCTATGCGTGCATACAAACAATACAAAAATCTATCTCATGCCCTACCTCTTCTCAGGTTTCTCTGTGATACTTTAAGCTGCCTAGCCTGCTATGTACAAGTTGTAGCAGCTTAAAGGTGGAAGGGTCCCCTGAGGGTATTGACCCAGGTCAGACTAATACAGACTGTTGGACCTTTCTTCCCTCCTGGATGACAGAAATAGTCAAGGATGTCATTTCTTGGAGGGGCAGTAGGGAGTTGAATACAGTGGTTGCTTATCTCCAAGGTGAACTGAGATGAAACCTTAGCCTCAAGGTTAAGCAACATTCGATTTCAGCTGGAGTTGGTCTTTACCTCCCCTTTATAAAATACCCCCCCACCACTTAAGATGACACAAAAGCCTATTTAGTTGCACACACCATTAAAATTAGAAAATTTGACATGCATATACTGTTGTGTAGCAGTAATTAACTATAATTGGAAAACAGCCTGTTTTATGGTTCTCTGAATTTTCAGTTATCTTTTTCTTTTCCTCTCCCTTAACTCTCCTTCTCCTTAGCATAATCCTCACCCTGCCCCACATACAAACTGCTCTGATAGAAATATCAGCAATACAGTCAGTATTTCCAGTATATGATTTTAGTATTGGTGAGGCTCCTCCAGAATCTCCTGGTTGGGGCTGTTGTTAAGATATGTGACTTTATGCCTGGAACTCTGGGAACAGAGCTGAGAAATGTATCCATCATATAGGGAAAAGCATTTTTCTAGTGTTTTCATTTTGTTCCTCCCACTTTCTCTGAGTGGAACACAAAGCTCATTGCAGAAGATGAGGGAAAAATACCTTTCTGAGATAGCATACGGTAGACGTGTCTACACCTTCATTGGGACCCCTGAGAGGCAAAATGTCCTTTTTAAGGCTGAACAATTCTGGATTTTAACATTATCTCCCTCATCATATATCTGAAATAATTTTTGTCCTTTACTGATCCCTTCAATTTCTTCCTGCTGCCTCCTGCCCTTAACCCTTAGTTTAATTTCTCTTTGTCTCTTTTCTACTCTGTTTCTTTCATAAAGCACAGTTTATAATTCTTTCACTTTACTTTCTAGACAGGATTTTCATAACTAGATCTGCTTACTCCTTTTGATCCATCTCTTCCTTTTGGGCCTAACTATTCTCTTCTCTGGTTCTGCCCATTATTCTTGGCTGGATTCCCCACTTGATCCTGCTACTGGTTGCCTATCAGGAAGAATCCCCGTGGGATATATTTGATTTTGAAATGTTTTTTTTCTTTGTCTTGCCTCAGAGTCACAGAAATTTGGTTACCTCAGTAAAGGAAATATATTTTCAAATACGGGGTGTCTTCCTGGATACAATTTGAAATGACTTCTGGGAAAACCTCTGATCTTGTGTTACCAAATATTTAGGTATATTTTGATCTGCAGGCCATCCTTATGCTATCCACACTTGGTTTGAAAGGAATGTGCTTCATAAAGCATCGGACTGAATACAAGAAAATCAATAAGCAATCTGTGTGATAATTAATTAAGGTGCCAGAATGAATTACGGCTTCTTCCCCTCCTGATTTGGGTCAGAGTCTCGTTTGATTTGGGAAGTTGTCCATTTTCAATTATGGCTTGTCCTGTGCTCTTTTGATGTGAGTGGAATGAATGACTGGCAAGAAAAATCACGTTAAGCAAGAAAACTGTGGGGTAAGCATAATATAGCGAAGGTGTAGTTTGGAAAAAGTCATTTTTAACACAGCACTGATGTTAGGGGACAGTGGTAGGGGAGAAAATTCTCTTTTCACTTCTGTAGTCAAAACTATTATGAAGCTTACTGTGTTCTCTGTACATTGCTCTCAGTTTGTACATGTTCATTCAGTAAACATTTAGTGAGAAAATTGTGTCAGGCATTGTACAGTGCACTAGGGGTGCAGCCATATATAAGAATGTTGTGACCCCTGAGAGGATTTACAGTCTGAAAGGGAGACCGACATTAAACAAAGAGTCACACACATAGTTCATTAATTATAATTTTTAAGTGCTGCAAGAATATACTTCACATAGCTGGATTTTTCTACAACCATAAGGTTACTACTATTCCCACTAAAGCCAGGAAACATCTTGAAAGCTTTCTGTGGCCTTCTGTGCATCATGAAGGCTAAAGATATAAGTCAATAATGGATAAAGGGGTTCCTTCTCAGGGGTGCAGTGAGAGGTCCTGGGTGACCTCAATTTTGGGTCTAGAGTATCAGACAACATATTCCAACCAAAGAAAATTTTCAATATTATAATGCAGCTAACCACCCAATCCCAGTCTCAGCTTCCCTGATGCTTGTCTTAGTGATACTAGTCCTCACTGAACATGGCCTGAAAACAGACTGGTAATAATGATCAAGAAAAGGCTGTTTTGGTAGTTAGTGAATGCTGGTGGTGGGGTGGGGGGCAATAACAGACCCAGTTCTTTAGCAGAGAGGCATTCTTAATAAGAATGGTTTTCTGGTTTGCCTGCTGTTTAGAATATCAAAGAGATTGAATGAGAGCCTGGAGACTTCAACAAGTGGAGACGTTCTTATTTATCCTGGATAGTCTAAATTTTATCAGCCTGAAAGCAGGGGGCCTAGAGCAGATTTCTTCAGGCATAGGAGTCTGTGAAGTTTGACTTGCTGAGACACCAAAAGAATGGCTGGATGCCAACTCCACTTTCCTTCAATGTGCATTTAAAGAGCACTTGCCACTGCCAATTTATTCTTAGCTCTGTGGGCCTCCCTATGTATATGTCATGTAGACAGGGAAATTACTTATATTCGATGCAAGGGTCCCAGCCTAAATGTGCTCACAGTTTTCATAACTCGATTTAGTGTAATTATACTCAACTTAGAGAATGAGTAACTGCCCCCTTTTTTCCCCTATGGGCATGTGATTAATTGGCTTTGTAGTAAAAATGCCTTCAGCACAGACCTAAGCTCCCGGAAGGTTAGGTTTTAAATCTAGATAGAGTTTATTTGGCGTTACCTCATTAAAGTTGGATAAGTCAAGTTTAAAAACTAAGGTCTTTTCCTATAAGCAAGGACAGGGCAAGCCTAAAAGCAGGCACAAGAGTTTACCTTATATCTATGCCAGACAGATACCAAATGCTAGTTGACTAGCATAACTTTATGTCTGAGGATGCTGTATTTTTAAAAGATTAGCCCCATTTTAGAATAAGTGATGTGTAGGGTCTTTCTGAGATCTTTTAGGGATAACATTTGGGGGGGGATCATTCTGATTCCATTTGCAGATAAGCCATCACCAGTATCTACTTGGTCTGGGCCATATTACATATCTGTTATCTGAGGCATATTCAGATATTTGTATAGCCTGTGTAGTGTATATGTAAGTGTATTTATCGTTATTTGAGCATGAACATGTGACAGCAGTTGTCTTTCCCTCTAGTTCTGGCAGTGGCTGTGCCATTCCAACAGCCTTAGTGATTATGACCTTCTATCTTGCCTACATAAAAACAATTAGGCATTATTACTGCTTAAATGGTATGGTTAAGAGAAGGACAGGCAGATAGATGATTCAAAGGACCAAGTCAAGTTTTACTTTCTGAACTTTGAGACAGTGTACTGTTGTCATTAGGAACACAGAGTCATGTGACCTGGAATTGAATCACAGAGCCACAGGTTACTAAACCTCTTTGTATCTCTTTATCCTCATCTGTGAAATGGAGATTAATGATGCTACCAATTTCATAGAGTAGTTATGAGGATTGGAGAAATGAATCTGTGTAAAATGCTTAGCATAGCACCTGAGATATAGCTATCATTCAATGAATGTTAGTTCTTGTTATCATCCTTCAAATAAAGCCCCAATGCCCCTTCCACTTTTCACCCTCTTCACTGCTGCTATAATCCAAGGCATTTTCAGCTTTTGCCCAAATTCATTCTCAGCATGGTAGCAAGTATAATCTTAAAACATCAATCCTATCAAGGTTTCCTCTTATTTAAAAGCTTCCAGCAGCTCCCTTTCACTTAGAACAAAACCCAGACTTCTTTCCCTGGTCTTCAGAGCTTTATGTGATCTGACCCATTCTCTCTTAGCCTCCAGGCATACTACTCCCCGCTTTCTCACTGAGCCCCAGCTGTGCTTGACTGCTTGCTGTTGCTAAAACCATGCAAATGTGGCCTTACAGCCTTTGTATAAGGTATTTCCTGTGCTTGAACAGTATCCCCTCTGATCTTCATATGGCTTGGTTCCTTGTCATTTGCCTCATCAGAGAGGCCTTCTAGGCCACATACTCTGAAAGGGCCACCTAGGCACTTCCTACTCAACTGCCTGTTTAAATACTTTGGCTAGCACTCATCACCCTTATAAGTCCTAGTTTATTTGTTTGCTTACAGTCTGTCTCCCCAACCAGAATGTAATGTTTAGGAGAGCAGGACTCTTGTTTACCACTTCATTCATTCCATATTTATTTATTGAGAGCCTACTATGTGCCAGACACTGTTCTAGGGGCCCTGGAGATATTGCAGTATATCAAGAGGTTAAAAAAATCGCTACTCTCTTGAAGCTTATTTTCTACTAGGTCAGGATAGACGTTATGAAAAGAAATAAACTGTATCTACACCAGAGGGTGAAAAGCAGGAAAGTAATGAATGCTCTGTGGTAGTGGTGGTGATGGTGATGTATGAGTGTGTGTGTGAATTTAAAAAAAAAAAAAGATTGTGAGGAAAAACCACAATGACAAGGGAACATGTGAGAAAAGACATGAGGGTGAGGGCTGGAGCCATCTGTATTTGGGGGGAATAATCAAATATAAATTTCCAGATATGGGACAGCCATTCTGTATTCAAAGAATAGCAAGGAACCCAGTGTGGCTGGAGTGGAATAAATGGATGAGGCTGGCAGTGACAGGAAATGAGGTCAGAATGGGTGATACAGAGAGGGGAGGCTAGATCATGGAGGACATACTAGGTTGTGTTAAAGTCTATGGATTTTCATCTCAGTTACATGGACTGCCAGTGGCTCAATTTGAATGGAGGAGGGACGTAACATATTTTTTAGAAGTATCAATCTGGCTTCTGGATGGAGACTAGACAGTAGGAGGGCAAGGGTAGTAGGAGAGAGACTAATGAATAGGCTATTGCAATAATACAGTGTAGGAGGTGATGGGGATATAGACCAGGTGGTAACAGTGGAGGTGGCAAGAAGTGATCAGAGCCAAGTTTGCATGTGTTTAAAAACACAGGCAATAATATTTGCTGGTAGATTGTAATGAGAAAAGTGAGAGAAAGAACAAAGATGAGAGCACGTTTTTTTTTGTTTTTTCCCTCGAGCAAATGAAAGGATGAAGCTGCTGCTTACTATGAGGAAGACTTACTATGATGAAGTCTTACTATGCTGCTTACTATGAGGAAGAGGTTTCTGGGTGTAAAGGAATTGTGAGTGCAGTTTTAAACATGTTTCGTTCAATGCCTTTTAGACATCATTTAGAGATAAAAATTAGATATTATTAGTGCCCAGAACAGTGCAAGCATGGGCTCAGAACTCAAGAAATATATCAGGTTCCCAACCCACTGAGCCACAATGGGAACTCCTTAAGAAATATTTTTAACTGAGTGAATGAATGCTGTTTAAGTTTCCTCTACCTCATCTCAGCCACAACCACTTCATGTTACCAAGTCGCTCTACTCTCTTGCCATGGATTCCCACATGGGATGTTAAGGCTTTTTTGTTTTTAAATGATGAGTTCCTTTGACTTATTTCTCAGGTATCTCTATTTAGTCTCACACATTCTATTTTCTGGAGGGTATCCAGAAAGCCCTGATGCTCTGGTTTCCTATCTGTGGGGAAGGAAAACAGCTAGGAATCCTGTTATTAATCTTCTTACATCAGTGCATACACTTTAAACCTATGTCATCTTCGTTGATTAGTCACAAAGAAGACTAATTTCACTGATTAGACTAATGAACTCATGTAATGAGATGATCTGTCCAACTTTCCCTTGCAGTTGTTCTAATACCTCCCCAATCCAGATTCTATAGCAGTCAAAAAATTACACAATTCCCGAGTTCATTAATGTTGATAAATATGTATGTGTGTATGTGTGGGGTCTTATAGGCTCAGGATACATAAATATGTAAAACTGGACATATATACCCATCTTTGCAACTTGATGGTGAACAAGGCCGAACAGGGGTGCTGGGTCAAAGAAAGACACTTAGTGAAAGTGAGTGTCTCCTAAAATTATATGATGGAGATTTACATACTAGCACCAACATAGATAAGTCCTTTCAAACTGACAGAGGACAGAGTAACCCAAGATTATTTCTGCCATCCTGAGAGTGAGCTTGAAGATTAAGAAAGTTATTGATTCTTTAAAGGACAAATGATAATTTGTGTAGAGTGGTTTTTAAATGCTTGGGTAAAAGGCTGCTGTGGTGGCTTCTTTTCCTGAAGGGATGGCCTTAATCACTAGAAGTTACCCAGAAGCTTCAATAACTGTGGTGGTTAGAGTGTAGAGCTGGCCAACAATATTTCTGTCAGAGAAGACTCTGAGCTTCATGGCCTCTCTCTTCATTGGTGGATTCTAGTGCAGCTGAGGGTTGCAATCTGAGCAGAACCAGAAGATCCTTCTGAAACCTGCCCCATAGCACCAGCTCTAGGCCCAGAAAAGGGTCTTGTGCCATGAAAGATGAGTCATTGATTGTAACAGTTTTATTTCCATAAAGAGGAATAATTAGGAGTCATCATCTCCTACTGATTATGGCACTCTGTTTTGGAGAAAACTGGTGTTTTTGTTTTTTGTTTTTGTTTTAAAACCAGTGAGGGAGCTTTATAGGAGATGTTGGACAGAGAGAGTTATTTTGTTATTAGGTTGTGTGTGTGGGGGGGGGGCGTGTAGGCAGGGGTGGTATAAGATCTAAAAATTAAATTAAAATAAGAATTATGAAGCAAGGAGCAAATTTATTTTGAAATCTTGTGATTATAGTTGGATGATAGAGAGTGGACACAAACATGAGCAGTCTTTTTTTTTTTGAGACAAATAGGAAATTTATTCTATACTTCATCCCATTTTGTATGGCTTTCATCTTTACTATTTAGTATTAGCTATTATATTTAAATTTTTCTTTAAAAATTAGCATTATATTAAAATTGTGTATATTATGCAACTAAAATTTATAAAGAAGAAAGCCTTATATACCATTAAATATTTTATAAAGCATAATAAAAAGAATAACTTAACTGGTAAGAATAACAAAAATAATACACCCTCTAAAAATAAGTAAAATATAAAATGCATAAATTGGTTAAAAAACAGTGTAACTATATAAATATGTCCTCACAATTTGTTACATCTTATTGATTCTTCAATATAGGCATTACACCATTCTAGGTGATGTGATAAACAAGACATTATAGACCTTACATTGTACCATGGAGAGAAATGGTTATTAGTAATGCAATTGTAGAACTGTATTATTTAATTTTACAGTTGCCTTATTTAATTGTAATTATCATAAATTCTTTGATGGAGAGGAAATCGGAATCAGTTCTAAGAAGACTTCAGCATTCCAAGAATGATGTCAAATGACCCCCTTCATGGTGGATTATGCACTTATTTACTATGAGATATATTTCTTCTTCAGAGATTCCTTGTTTGTGTATCAATTATAGATTTTTGGTTTGCAGATATTCTGAAGTTTTGATATAAGAGTCTATATGTATGTGAGATTGTTTTAAGTTGTTGTTCTCTTAATTGCAAGTTCATCTCCAGTGTCCTGCACTTGTACCCACCTCTTCTCATGATTTCTGATTTTGGTGGTATAATTGTGCATGGATGATTTCATATCTTTACTGTATATATACTTTTGCTGGTGAGCCTTGTCATTTGTGGCATTTTTGTTTCCTGTTGCTGCGTTTTCTTTTCTGCCTAGAGAAGTTCCTTTAGTATTTGTTGTAAGCCTAGTTTAGTATTGCTGAATTATCTCAACTTTTGCTTATCTGTGAAGGTTTTGCTTTCTCCTTCAAATCTGAATGAGAGCCTTGCTGGGTAAAGTAATCTTGGTTGGAGGTTTTTTCCTTTCATCACGTTAAGTGTATCATGCCACTCCCTTCTGGCCTGCAGTTTCTGCTGAGAAATCTGCCAATAACCTTATTGGGGTTCCCTTGTATGTTACTTGTTTCTTTTCCCTAGCTGCTTTCAACATGTTCTCTTTGTCTTTAATTTTGGTTAGTTTGATCAATATGTGTCTCAGGGTATTCCTCCTTGGGTTTATTTTATATGGTACTTGTTGTGCTTCCTGGATTTGAGTGAGTGGCTCCTTTCCCATTTTAGGGAAGTTTTTGGCTATTATCTCTTGGAATATTTTTTCTGTCCCCTTCTCTCTCTCTTCTCCTTCTGGCACCCCTATAATACGGATGTTGGTGCATTTCACGTTGTCCCAGAGTTCTCTGAGACTCTCTTCATTTGTTTTCAATCTTTATTCTCTTTTGGGTTCCACATCCGTAATTTCCACTAATGTGTCCTCCACCTCGCTTATGCATTCTTCTGCCTCCTGTATTCTGCTGTTAGCTGCTTCTAGTAAATTTTTTATTTCAGTTATTATACTTTGCATCTCTTCTTGTTTAAGTTTTGTATCTTGTATCTCTTTGGTCAGTGTTTCCTGTAAGTTATCCATCTTTGCCTCCAGTTTATTTCCAATGCCTTGCATCATCTTCAGCATCAACAATCTAAAGTCTTTTTCCTGGAGGCTAAGAATCTCCTCATTGCTTAGCTGATTTTCTGAGGTGTTTCCTTTCTCCCTCATCTGAGTTATAGTTCTCTGTCTTTTCATTATTATAGGTTTTTTGTGTGGTGACCTTTTTACAGATAATAGAGTTGTAGCCTCTCTTACCTCTGGTGTCTGCCCCCCTTGTGGCTGAGGTCTGTATGGGGGCTTGCTGTAGGCTTCCTGATGGGAAGGGCTGATGCCTGCCCCCTGGTAGGTGGAGCTGATTCTAATCTCTCTGGTTGGTGGGGCTTAGTCTCTGGCTGGGTTTAGAGGCAGCTGTGTGCCTGAGGGGTCTTTAGGTAGCCTGTTTCCTGAGGGGCAGGGCTGTGATCCCACCTAGATTGTTGTTTGCCCTGGGCTTCTCAGCAGCTGACTGATGAGTGGGGCCAGATTTTTCCCAAAATGACCACCTCCAGAGAAAGGCAGCTGCTGGATATTCCCAAGAGCTTTGCCTTCAACATCCCTCCCTCACAATAAGCTACATTCACCCATTTTCCCAGGATGTCCTCCAAGAACTGCAGTCAGGTTTGACCCAGATTCCTATGGAGACCTCACTCTGCCCTGGGATCCAGTGCATGTGAAAGTCTATGTGTACCTTTTAAGAATGGAGTCCCCGTTTCCCCCAGTCCTGTGGAGCTCCTGTGCATAAGCTCCACTGGTCTTCAATGCCAGATGCTCCAGGGGCTCTTTCTCCCAGTGCCGGATCCCCTCACGTGAGGGTTTAATGTGGGGCTCAGAACTCTCACTCCTGTAGGTGAGTCTCTCTCTGTGAACCAGTTAGTTTTCAGTCTGTGGAGCTTCCCACCCTGGAGGTATGGGATTGTTTATATCACGAAATCACCCCTCCCTACCTCTTTAAGTGTCCTCCTCTTTTTCTTCTGGAGTAGGGTATCTTTTTTAAGGTTTCCGGTCAATTTGGGTGGGGATTGCTCAGCTTTTAGTTGTGAATTTTGTTGTTTTTAGGAGAGAAGTTGAGCTCCAGTCCTTCTATTCCACAATCTTAATCCTCATGAACAGTCTTTCATGACAAAAAAAAAAAAAAAAGAACTAGAGCCCTCACTTGGACACTGGAGCAATCAGGGGATAGCAAGAACTTACTAGTTCCTGGGCAATGGCAGATGTGGCTGGAGGTTGGAAAGAGAAGATTTATTCATTCATTTATTCATTCAATCAACAAACTTTTTTTTGGTTGCACCCACAGCATGTAGGAGTTCCCAGGATAGGGACTGAACCCGTGCCACAGCAGCAACCTGAGCTGCTGCAGTGATGATGTTGGATCCTGAACCCAGTGTGCCACAAGGGAACTCCTAACAAATGTTTTTTCCTAAGTGTTTTTTTTTGTATGACCAAAATATTATTTTGCCTTATGCTTCATTGAATATAATTCTAAGTTGAAAATATTTTTTCCTGATACAAATTAAAGCTTTGCTATTGAACATATAATTACTGTCTTTCTTATTTGGCAAAATTTTATATCTACAATATTATTCAATATTTATTTCATATAGTGAAACTATTGAAAGGGCTATGAATAACAGTTACCTGATATGAAATTCTCACTGTATATGATGCAGTACTTATTTTATAACAGATTCCATTACTTCACTTCACTGTTTCTAATGAGTTTGATACCTACATAATACTCATCTTTGCAAATAATTTTTGCTTCTTGGATGTTTGCTGACTCTTGCCTTATTCATCAGGTTTTAAAATTTCACCAATCCTTTTTAGTTATGAGCATGCACCTACATAAAAGCATTTGGATATGTGTGAATGTGTGCACACATGTGTGCATGTGTGTATAACAAACATTTAATAATTAGCCACTCTGGGCTCTATTAGGGCCTTAGTTTACATTGATGAATCCGACAGACATGAGCCATTTATCTGGAATTCACATCTGAGTGGTTGAGATTGACAAAGGTGCCAGGAAATAAATGTAAAAATATAAAGTTGTGATAAATGCTATGGCATGTTAACCATGCACCAGACATTGCATCCAGACATTGGATCTTGCCACTCTCTAGAACTTTTTATTACTTGAAATGATCTTAATTCTTCATTTATGTATTTACTTTCTCTTTCTTCCAACTGTATTCATAGCTCCATGAAAGCAAGGGTGTTGACTGCCTTGTTCACAGCTACATCTATAGGAGCTTGCTTGCTCAGTGCTCAACAATTCTTAGTTAGGTGATTGAGTGGATGAGTTTTATAGTATTTTCATGTTAGCCCTGTTAGATGGGAATTATAGGAATTATTATACTCATCCTATAGATAAACATATGAAGCTTTGAATTTGAATGTAGACTTGGGAATCAAAATAAAATAAAAACTACTACTACTACTAATTATTATAATGCTTTATTGAGTGCTTACTATACATAAGGCACTGTGCTTGATTTCCTACGTAGATTATGTTGTTGAATTCTTACAATTCTGTAAGTTAGGGACTATCAATACTCCCCTTTTTTACACTTCTAAGGTGAAATGACTTATTCAAGGTCATATATCTAGGAGGTGACAAAGTCCAGAGTTACTTCCAAAGTCTGTTTTCAAAGTCTGTCCTCTTGGAGTTTCCGTTGTGGCTCAGCAGAAACGAATCTGACTAGCAGCCATGAGGACGCAGGTTCAGTCCCTGGCCTTGCTCCATGGGTTAAGGATCTGGTATTGCCTTGAGCTGTGGTGTGGGTCTCAGACTCGGCTCAGATCTGGCATTGGTGTGGCTGTGGTGTAGGCCAGCAGCTATAGGTCTGATTCGACCCCTAGGCTGGGAATCTTCATATGCCGTGGGTGCAGGCCTAAAAAAGGCAAAATAAAAGTCTATGCTCTCTCTACCATACCATACCAGTGTGCTTGCCTGGGGCTGTGAGGGCTGCTTGAGCTTTATCTGTGCTGTGGCAGAATGCCAGATTGTGCGTTTCTGACTTAACTCACTTCCATTTGGGCTCATTATTTTAGTTGGAGTACTAAAGAGAAAGAAACTAAAACCAGAAAGGGAAAGTTTGTTGTTCAAGCTTATAGGGTCTCTCACTAGATAGAGCTAAGGCCAGAAAGAATTAGAGTTCCCAACTTGCAGTTCAGTTTTGTTTCACACAACCATGTTATCTCCTCTTCTTTCTTGGTGGCTTTCAAATAGAATACCTCCTAGAAAGGTTTGCTTTCTGAGGGGGGGTACAAATATTAAAGTCTCCTTGAATTTCTGGCACCTTGAACCTGAAGGAATGATCATGATGATTGCATATATCCATATCTGGGCAGCTTCCAATTCCATATTTTCTATTGAGGAGAAGTAAAATAGTTTGAGCAAAGTAGAAGGCAAGGTAGTTTGAAAACCTATCCTCAAGTTTATAGTCATTGAAATAAATTCATAGCCAATTTGTGGAAGAGATGTAGTTAAGTAGACCCAAAAGTAAAAGCTCATAATGTAGGAACAGTACAGATATAGTGAATAAGCATCCACCTATTTGGTGTAGATTCCAGGGACTTGAAAGAATGGAAATCCCATAATTTGCTGTTTGAAAAATAGGTGTGTATGACTTTTATTAAATTTTGAAGTATAAGAATACCTAGAGTAAGAAAATGTAAAAATGTAATGGCATCAACCATTTGCCCCTGCTTCATTTATCAGTGCAGCTGTCATTTGGGAAAGTATAAGTAAAGAATGTGACATAGAAAAGCTAAGTTTAGATGAGAGGAAGTATTTGTAGTTAAGAGCTTGGCCTCTGGAGTCATTCTACCTGCATTTAAAGACTGACTCTTTCATCTGCTACCTTCACAGCCATAGAGGAGTCACTTTTCTTTTCTGAGCCTCAGTTGCTCCATCTATAAAATGGAGCTAATAATAGTATCTGCAACCTAGGGGTTTTGTAAATACTAAATGAGATTATGTGAATAAATGGCTTAAAGCACTGTCTGGCATAATAGTAAATGGTGATAATAGCTGTTTTTTGTTAAATGGGAAAAAAGATGAGAAAATTAAAACTTGTTTCCTTAAACTATATCATGTGATACAGTAAACATTTATTGTGCCCTCCCTCTGAGCCAAGCACCATGCTGGGAACAGGAAAGAAGGATGAGATGCGTCCCCTGACCTCAAGAAATGTCCAGTCTAAGAGGATATAGACTAATTATAAAGCCATTTCTTTTTTAGTAAGCATTTCCAACCACAGGCATTATTTCCCACCATTTATCTCTTCCTCTTTATTACTTAGCTGTTCAGCATATAGAATATTAAAGACCAGATGGTGTTAAGCTGCCTATTTTAGGACTAGTTTTAAAAGTTCACTCTTTATCTTACATTTAACACAGTATCTTAATGAGAAAACCATTCACAAAGCATTTATAGAGTACTTATTCTTGGTGGGAACCTTGAGAAGTATATAAAAAAGAATGCAGCTATGGGGCTTTGAGGAAAGCACCAGACTTGAAATCAGAAAATTTGAGTTTGAGTCAGCCCTTTGCCATTGACTAGTTAAATGACCTTGGTTGAATCATTTAACTGTGTTTCTGAGAATATTAAATGAACTAGACAATGGAATGCAGCTTCAAGAATTATCCTGTTGTTCAGTCTTTCATTCAGCAGAATACAAAAGTCTCTCCACTTTAAATGAACTCATCTTCTTTGAGGGGGTAGAAAAAAGGTATTCCATGCAAATGGGGATCGAAAGAAAGCCGGAGTAGCAACACTTATATCAGAAAAAAAATTAACTTTAAAATAAAAGCTGTTATCAGAGACAGAGAAGGGCACACATAATGATTAAAGTATCAATCTGAGAAGATATAACAATTGGGAATATATGTGGATCCAACACAAGAGAACCTAAATATATAAGGCAAATATTATCAGAAAGAAAAAGATAAATCAAAAGTAGCACAATAATAGGGAATTTTAACACTCCACTTATATCAATGAACAGATCATTCAGACAGAAAATCAGTAAGGAAAAACAAGCCAAAAATGACGTATTAGACCAAATGGACTAAATATATATATATAGAGAGAGAACATTCCATCTGAAAGCAGCAGAATGCGCATCTTTCCCAAAGGCACATGGAACATTCTACAGGATACATCACACACTAGCCTACAAAACAAGGCTTGGTAAATTTAAGAAAGTTGAAATTATATTAAGTATCTTTTCTGGCCATAAATCTGTGAGGCTAGAAATCAACTACAAGAACAAAAAAAAAAACTGCAGAAAACACAAACATGTGGAAACTAAACAATGTGCTGCTAAACAACCAGTGTATCACTGAAGAAATCAAAGAAGAAATCAAAAAATTCCTGGAGACAAATGAAAACAAAACAGGACAATCCAAAACCTATGGGACAGAGCAAAAGCAGCTCTAAGAGGAAAGATAATAGCAATATAATCTCACCTCCAGAAATAAGAAAAATCTCAAACAACCTAAGCTTACACCTAAAGCAACACAAGAAAGAACAACAACAACAAAAAAAACCCTAAAGTTAATAGAAGGAACGAAATCATAAATAAAAGAGCAGTAATAAATGAAATAGAGATTTTTAAAAAAACCAATATAAAAGAACAGTGAAACTAAAAACTGGTTCTTTGAAAGGAATTAATTTTCTTTGAGAATATTTAGAAAGATATAAAGAGCCATAACTTGTTTACCATTCTCCCATCCTCTACCATGTCACCAAATTTTATTTTGCCAACTGTATTTTCAGTAAATCTTATGGTCACTCCTAGATCCTCATTTTATTTGAATTTTCAACAGTTTCCTCCATAGTTGACCAGTCTCTCTTTGAGACAATATTTTCCTTGTGCTTTTGTGACACAATCTTTTCAGTTCCTTTATAGCTGCTCTTTCTCAGACTTGTTTTTGAGCCCTTTCTTAATATCTACAAATTGTATGACAGAAGTCCTCAAGGTTCAATCATATATATACCTTTATTTCTTCACACCTGTCTACCCTCCCTAGGCTTCAGTTACCATCCGTACATAAAGGGGACCTGGATCTACTCACTTTTAGCCCAGCTCTTCTGGGCTAAATACCCACTCAGCCGATGGCTGTGTCAACATCTGCATCTGGATGTCCATGTCCTATAAACATCTTAAACTAAAAATGTCACAAGATGAATTCATCAACTAACCTCCTCTCTGCAACCCATTCAGCTCAGCTACTCCTCAATTTTTTCCCATTTTAATAAAGGGTAAGATCATCCACTCATTTAATTAAGCCAGAAATCCCAGTTGATAAGATTCCTCTTTGTCCTTCTCTAATCTAATCCATCAGCAAGTTCTGTTATTATTTACACCAAAATATATCTTGTCTGTATTAAACTCTCTTAATCTTCTCTGGCCCTACTCTTAGGTAAGCCTTAGTTGTGTCTGTACTAGACCACCAAAATAGTCTCTTAACTGAATCTAGCACATACACTCCTTCCCACCCTAAGTCCAGTTGCCTGAATGATATTTTACAAATATCAATTATTAATTTCTTATCCTTATTAGAAACTCCTTAGTAGGTCTCATTATCCTTAAAATAAAGCCCCCAAAGCATTACCATTCTCCAGCTTCATCTTTTCCCTTTCTCCCATTGTTCTCCCCTCCTCACTCTACAAACATACTGGGCTTCTTGTCTTGGTGCCTTTATGCATGCTCATTTTCTCTCCCCTCCTCACAATTCAGGTTAAAATTTAAGTATCCCTTCTACCAGGGAATCCTTCCCTAACAAACCCTTAACCCAAGGTGGGTTAGTCTACTTATTTTGTATTTCGTAGAACCCAACACTTTACCTTTTCCCACTCAGAACCCATTACATTACTTATTCAATGATTTTCCTCCATATTAGACTCTTAAGTTCCATGAAGGCAGGGACTGTGTCTATCCTATTTACCAAGCACAATACCTGGCAGAGAAGAAGGTACTTGTTAAAAATGAATCTTACACCAATGTTTATAGCAGCATCACTTATAACAACCAAAGAATATAAATTATCTGCATCATCTTACGAATGGATAGAAAATTGTGGTATATCCATACCCATCATCTTATGAATGGATAAAAAATTGTAGTATATCCATACCATGGAATATTAGCCATAAAAATAATAAATTATTGATTCATGTTCTAGCACAAGTAAACCTTGAAAACAATGTGATAAGTGAAAGAATCTGGTCACAAAAGACCACACATTGTACAGTTCTATTTAAAAAGAAGTGTTCGGGAGTTCCCGTCATGGCTCAGTGGTTAACAAATCCGACTAGGAACCATGAGGTTGTGGGTTTGATCCCTGGCCTTGCTCAGTGGGTTAAGGATCCGGTGTTGCCGTGAGCTGTGGTGTAGGTCGCAGACGCAGCTCAGATCCCGAGTTGCTATGACTCTGGCGTAGGCTGGTGGCTACAGCTCTGATTCGACCCCTAGCCTGGGAACCTCCATATGCCATGGGAGCGGCTCAAGAAATGGCAAAAAGACAAAAAAAAATGTTCAAAATAGGCAAATCTGTAGAGACAGAAAGTAGATTAGTGGTTTCCAGAGGCTATGAAGTGGAGGGAATTATGAGTGACTACCAAAGGTTACAAGTTTACTTTTTGTTCTAAAATTTAGATCATAGTGATGGACCTACTCTGTGAATATTAAACACCACTGAAATATATACTTTAAATGAGTGTATTTATGGTATATGAATTACATCTTGACAAACTTCTTTAAAGTGCATGTGCGTAATGTAAATCACACATCAATGTGAAACTGTGTAAACAATGTAAACTATATACTGAGTGATTTTTAGTTTGTTGGAGGATAAAGAAAAAGGAAATAATAAAAGTTCTTCCTAAGAATTTCACACACCTATTTCATGCATCTGTTTTTATCTTCTTGAAACTGCAACTGGGAGAGAGTAAGCATAGGGACCTAAATTTGGAAAGGAGCTCAGAGACTATGAAATTCAACTGTTTCACTCTGCATGTGAGTAAATGGAAGTACAAAGGGAAAGTGACTCTCCAAGTCCACACCACAAATTAGTAACCAAATCTGTACTAAAGCCCTTGTCTCCTGAGTCTCATTCCAGGGTTCTTTCCATTTTACCCAGCCAAATCAGCCTCCTTAAGAGCTTTCCTGGAGGCCCTTCATGACAATTTCTTCTTACAAATGATTGTTCACCCCATCTGCAAGGGAGGCTGAGGAATGTAGTTTCTGTTAGTAAGGAAGAAAGGAGGAATAGACTTTGGGAAGGCAATTTGTAATTTCTGCTACGGATTCCTTTGCTGGAAATTTTGGATAGGTTAGTATTTAGACCTAGAAGCATCCAGTTTTTCTCTGAGATTACGTCTGAAGTCAGCATCAACATTTCCAGTGGAGTGTGAATACAGTAGTCACATGTGGAACCCTTTTCATGATAAACATCTCTAGCCTCAATGGACAGACAGGCTCAGCAGTTCCCGAGTAAATTGCGTTTGGCAGGGACTAGCTCTAAGGCATCACTGGCTCAAATGAATGAAACTTTACTTTCAAAACAAATCAAGGCAACACTGGCTATCCTGGAACTAAGAAACAGAAGGTGAAAGACCCTTTTTGCATCCAAATTGCATCCTGGAATGTAAAAAAAATATATATATATACTGAGTAACTTCAAGTCTTTAAAGAAAAAAGGTAGAAGTTCAAAATGTTGGCTTCCATATTCATCTTTGCTATGTTTCATTACAGTATCTTACAGAAAAGTATAGGCAAGAATAGATAATATTTCTATTTGAAATTGTTCTAAAGCAAACAAACCCATTAAAAATGTTCTAGAATGTAACAAAATTTGCAGAGATTTAAGTATTTTTAATCATTCACTTTGCTCTTGACCATGGTAGTAGTCCTTATAATAGGAAGTGATTGACAATATTTTCCACATTATTTTCTATTTGTTTTCTCTATGTGTTGGAGACAACCTATCTAAAGGAAAACTGTATTGGGGAGGTCTAGATTGCAGATGGTATCATGGTCTCTTTTCTCTTGTAGATTTCAAAAATTTTCCCCCAAGGAAATCATTGTTAATCATTGAAGTCAAGAGGACAAAAAGGAAAGGGTAGCTAGTTCTCTCCTAGAGGCTGCATTCTGATAAACAGACCAAGTCTTTGGGGGGGGGTCTCTTTTACTTTCTTTTTTCTTTCTTTTGCTTTTTAGGGCCACTTATGGGGCATATGGATGTTCCCAGGCTGGGGGTTGAATTGGAGCTGCAGCTGCTGGCCTACAACACAGCCACAGCAACATCAATGTGGAATGCAAGCCACATCTGTGACCTACACCACAGCTCACAGGAGCACCGTATCCTTAACCCACTGAGCGAGGCCAAAGATTGAACTTGTGTCCTCATGGATACTAGTTGGTTTCGTTATTGCTGAGCCACAATGGGAACTCCCCTTTTTACTTTCTGGACTTAGCTTCATATCAACCCCAAGAGTCATGTAATATTGCCCACTTAGAGGGAAGAGCATGCAATGACAACAATTCCTTCAGATAAGTTAATTATCTGCCTTAAAGAATGCTTCAAGTTTCTTGATCTTCTAATGATATTAGATAGCACGGGTGGTTTTAAGGCATTTTAATAAGTACCCATGTAGCAACAACAGTCTTCAGGAAAATATTTCTGACTTCTAATTAACTTATAAAGTTTCCCTGGGTATTTTTTTTTTTTTTGGTTGTTGTTGTTTTGAAACTGAGAATGAAAGAAGGAAATTATATGGTAGGTAGTTAATGCATTCTTTCTGAATCTCTCTCTAGATGACATAAATTAATGGCTGGTCTCATTTTTCATGCTCCCATGCATGAAAAGAAAGAAATTAAGACAGACTATTATAGGAGGAATTTGTCATTGATCAGAATTATCTGGAGCTTTCCAACTCTGGCTTCTATGTACTTTACTGAGCTACTTCCCGGGCCAATGAACTCAAGCTCTGCCAAATGGAACTGTTTAAATTTTAGTGATTCTGGCCTAAACCTTATTGTCTGCATCTACTGCATGAAGAGGACACCCTTTTTTGAAGCATAAGGAATTCTATTACCCAGCAGCATGGGACAAGTTAAATTAGTCTGTAGACAATTTAACTACAGGAGCACTTGCCTCTAGGAAAACCATTAATTTTGTTTAAAGTGACTATATTGCTGTTGCTGGGGACTTTCCAGTTTTTTTGTTGTTGTTGTTGCCACAGAGCCTTGTTTAAGAGAAGAATGTTGATTGACTACATTCTCTTTTCTTGATCTTACCCCTCCCCAAAGAACTATCACACACACAAATATGCAAATACATACAGATATTTAGCTAAATTTTATTCGAACTTTCTATCGATTGTCTGCACAATTAAAGTAGGGCTTTTATAGGTTAAAAGAGAAACATGATTCTGGAACTGGATTTATACTCTTCTCTGCACTAATTAAAATGTTTCACATAAACACATTATATAAAAAGTAATAGGAAATGTATCAGAACAGGACGTTTTGGGAAATGTAAAATGTATAAAAAGTCACCAAATATATATTAGGTTACATTTTTGAATTTGTGTGTCAACTGGCATTTTTGGGAACATGAAACCCTCAAACATAGTACAACTCTGTATGGGTCAGTCCCACCATCCACTCCACACCTTTTCAGATGCAGGCATTCCTATGCAGCCAAAGTTGCTCCAAAGAAAACTGTTAAAAGACACAAATTCTGCTTGTAGCTCACTAGATGCCCTTAAGAGCAGCAAGCATTGCTTCAGGAAATTATACAGGTTCATTCTTTATTATTTTTCCTCTAAAGGGATGATATTAAGTGTAAAGAGCCCTATTGGTCTCAGGCCTTCATCAGAAGTGCCCTTTAATGAAATTTTTCTTTCTTTTTATTGTTGCACCTGTGGCATACTAGGAGGTCTAATCAGAGCTGTAGCTGCTGGCCTATGCCACAGCCACAGCAACTCACGATCTGAACCACATCTGCTCTTGCACTGCAGCTTGTGGGAACTCTGGATCCTTAACCCACAGAGTGAGGCCAGGTATTGAACCCATATCCTCACAGAGATGTCAGGACCTTAACCCCCTGAGTCACAATGGGAACTCCTAAAAGTGCCTTTTAAAAGATTAGTAGGCCATGGAGTTCCCATTGTGACTCAGAAGTAATGAACACAACTAGTAACCATGAGGATGCAGGTTCAATCCCTGGCCTCGCTCAGTGGGTTAAGTATTCAGTGTTGCCGTGAGCCATGGTGTAGTTTCCAGACATGGCTCAGATCCTGCATTGCTGTGGCTGTGGTGTAGGCCAGCTGCTGCAGCTCGGATTTGACCCCTAGCCTGGAAAATTCCATATGCCGCAGGTATGGCCCTAAAAAGAAAAAAAAAAAAAAAAAAAAGATTAGTAGGCCTGCCTAACACGTAAATAAAAGAAAAAGGCTGTCTACACAGATCTCACCAGTGGTAACCAAAGACAAGAGTCTTGTAGCAAACCTTGCATCTATTGCAATTGGTACAGGGAATATTGTCAGTAATTATATGGGGAGGACACCAGAGCCCAGAACTCTATTACTACTGTATTCTCCAGAGTCTGACTACCAACAAACGGGAAATAGGCTTATCTACCTTGAGGAAGCATGGCTCTTCCCTTGGGGAGCTCCACTAGGGAGAGCAGTAATGCTGTTGTGTGCTGCTGTTGGGCTCTAATCTCAGTAGCTCATGCTAAGTGGGAATAACATTCTCCTAGCCTCTCTCCTCACTTTCTCTATGATAACTAATAGCACTAGGAGGCCTCAGGTATTTTTCCAGGGCTATAGGACCATATGTTTCTGTGTGTATGTGTGTGTGGTAAGAAATGAAAGATTTGGACATAGAAGAATCTTGCTTAGTTACCTTATTATTCATAAATATGTTAATCAAGGGCTCATGTGTAACAAAATGAGATTCTCTGGGTGGCCAGTTTTCCAGAGATACATTCCTATTTGCTCTGCCTCAGAGCAGGCCTTCCCACAGTAGAACATTGTGCCTCTACTGATTGGCACCTTGTTTTGAAAGTTAGTTATGCCTTCAATTGCTACCACTTCTCCAACCTCTGTCTACCTTCCCTGAATCCCATCTGACACTCAGCTTATTGTGGATTATATATTAAAAAATGAAAACTAACCAAATGTTTTCATGTGTTATTGTTGTTGCTTGTTGTTCCTTTTTTCTCCATGTCCTGACTTCAGAGTTGAGGAGTGGATACAGCTCTTGATTATCTATGATAATTTTGGGGTGCATGGATGCAATTAGTCAAAGTACAGTTTGGAAAGAGTTAAAGCTTTAGAGTAAAACAGGCCTGCATTCTCATCCTATTTGCATCATTTACCAGTCACCTCATTTCAGGCACATTACTTAACTTCTCTGAGCCTGTTACTGCCTCTGGTAAATGGGGCCAAAAATCATACATAGTGTTGTGGGTGTAGGACTGCAAATCATTCCCCTTTTCATGTTCTGAATTAAGAACCACTACTCGAGTCAGGCAAATGGAGATAAAAATGTCCATCTCATTATTCATAAAGTTTATTTAAATTTGAAACTGATTCCTAACAATTGCCTATACCTTTATTTTGACCTATGAAAAGTTTCCAATTAGTAATATATGTGCCTTGCATAAACCTCATACAATAAACCTTATATGATGAACCTCATATGACACTGCCACTGTGCAAAGCTTACCTTTACTTTGAATTAATCGTACACTTTTACTTTGAATTAAACTTACCCAACCAGGCAGACACTGGCAAAACTGGATAACCACAGTCTTTCCCTTCAAGAGCAATCTGTTCCCCAAAGCTTTTCCAGCAGTAGAGCTGGGAATGAGGAAAGACCAAAAACTTAGAAGTAAATGATTCATACTTGCCCAGTCCCTTTGTTCAGTCTCACTGAGCTGATATGTCCCTACTCACTTAGGCAGGAGTGGTGAGGGATAGAGAAAGGCTGGGATTGCTCCTCTTCCACATCTCTTCCTAGAATGTATGTAATTCCTCTCTATAGAAACTTGAGCAGTGAGACAGGAGAGTTCTCTCCTTAACAGGATTATTGTGAGGGTTAAATGAAATACTACATGTCAAGTATTTTAGTGCCTGGCACATCATAGAAATTCAGGCAGACAAAACCAGGATCAAAATCCAGCTCTACTCACTCACCAGGTGCTTTGGGGCAAGTTATTAAACCTTTCTGAATTTTAAGTTTTGAATCGCTAAAATGAAGATAATAATAACTAGCTGGCACACTTGTGACAGAGAAAATACATATAAAGAAATACATCTAGAAGATAATGGACACTTAGACAATGACAACTACTAGCATTATTATTATATAGTTATCTAATGGTGTTTGTAGACTGTGTCCCATAATTGTTTTTCACAGCAAATTGATGTTTCTGGATATAGTTGGTATTGGCTTATGTGGATTGGCAGCCACAGTGCTATTACTTAGTGATGGAATCAGGCAAGAGTCGAATTGGTATGAAAGCAGCTGAAAAGTAAGTCTAGGAACCTAGGAAAGCATGGTGGGAATGCAAGAATTTCTGGGACTCAACCATAGGGCAGCAAACTACAAGTAGATACTTAAGAGGTGACTGAAGTATAAAGTGTCTTTTTAAAAGTTTAAGTATGCTTTTGAAGATTATTTTTCTAAATCTTTTTTTTGGGAGGGGGACAAAACATTTTTTTTAATATAGAATTCCTTTTTTTTTTTTTTTTTTTTGGTGAGAAATTAGAGTTGTAGAGTGAAGTTTTTCGGTGCCTTTAACTCTTTCTCAAGGTCATGAAACATCCCCTATCTGGATCCCTGGTTTTTCTTGGCTAACTTAACATTGCTGACAAATGTACCTGTAGGACAACTTAAGTTTCACTTAGGTCCAGGAAATAATTGCCAAGATATTTAAGAAAACTCCTTTTCAGAAAATTAAATTTTTCCCTAAAGAGTGATCTGATAAAATGGTATCTTCTTGAAATACTTGTTTGCAACCATTTTAGGACTTCTAATTTGGTGAAATTATTACTATCCTACTTCATATCCTACCTGAAAATCACAATTCAGAACATTTTATGTTTTTAATGTAAATGATTTTTTAAAAGAGATATGGCACTTTTCTTATAAATCAAGTAAAAATATAAAAAAGATTAAGTATCTCAGAGTCAAGACTGGATTGTCCAGGAAGTTACTGTTGTGGCGCATCGGAAATGAACTCAACTAGTATCCATGAGGACACGGATTCAATCCCTGGCCTCACTCAGTGGGTTAAAGACCTGGAGTTGCCATGAGCTGTGGTGTAGGTAGCAGACACAGCTCAGATCCACATTGCTGTGTCTGTGGCCTAGGCTGGCAGCTATAGCTCTGATTCAAACCCTAGCTTGCGAAATTCCATATGCTGCCATGTGCAGCCCTAAAAAGCAAAAAAAAAAAAAAAAAAAAAAGACTAGATTGTTCAGTTGTCTGTAGAAACCAGTGGGTTTGACCAGGGTTAGAATGGGGAGGCTGGTAGAGGAATGCAATGCAATATTTTGTTTTGTGTTTTGGGGGTTTTCTGTGGGTGGACTCATCAGAAACTTTCTATTCCTGACATCTTGATTCTAATGGAGCATGGAACAGTAGTGTTTTTTTTGGTCGTTTTAGGGCCGAACACGCGGCCCATGGAGATTCTTAGGCTAGGTGTCAAATTGGAGTTGCATCTGCTGGCATATGCTATAGCCACAGCAACGCCAGATCTGAGTCATGTCTGCAACCTACACCACAGCTCACAGCAACACCAGGGATCCCTAACCCACTGATCGAGGCCAGGGATCAAACCTGCATCCTCATGGATGCTAGTCAGATTCATTTCCACTGAGCCACAATGGGAACCCCTGGGTTCAACATTTAAAGAGGAAAAGTTGCCTTCTCAGAGTTGACACAGGCATTCAGCAGATGACTGAGTGTGCACTGGCCTTGAGACAGTACTGTTCATTCCAACCAACTGCTCACAAGAGGGACTGAGGATGAGTAACCCAGCCACACTACCAGATAAACAAGCCACAGTTTAAAGTTTTTGTTGTTTGAAGAGTTCCTGTCATGGTGCAGCGGAAACGAATCCAACTAGGACCCATGAGGTTGTGGGTTCGATCCCTGGCCTTGCTCAGTGGGTTAAGGATCTGGTGTTGCCGTGATTTGTGGCATAGGTCTCAGACCAGCTCAGATGCTACATTGCTGCGGCTCTGGCATAGGCCGGTGGCGACACCTCTGATTGGACGCCTAGTCTGGGAACCTCCATATGCCCAGGCGTGGCCCTCAAAAGACTAAATAAATAAATAAATAAATAAATAAATAAAGTTTTTGTTGTTTGAGATCACTCACATCACTTAAGCCCATGAAGTGAGTACCCACTTTCTACCTTGCAGAACTGTGCAAAGACAGAAATAAACTCCTCTTTAAAACTTTTTCTGTTCATTGTTTCCTGCTGGCCTGAAAGTAAATGCTGGATCCATGAACCTCAGCAAAACTTCAAGTAGAAATTCCAAGAGTTGTCAGAAGTGACTAAGTTCTCACGCCACTGTAGAAAACAAGAGTCTATATGTACTTCAACTGAATCAAGAAAATATTTGAGGTGGCTTTATTCAATAATGTAAATGGGACCTTTGGTGATCCAGAACCAAAAAGCTGCCAAATGAGGAGTTAAATCTCTTATCACCAAAGGACAGGGCCATCAGCCCCAATAGCTGAAGGGAGGCAATAGTGCAAATTGCCTCTGGCAACTGGGGCTGATGAGAGGAGAGGAGAGAACAGCCCCAGGCAGCTACTGGCCTGTTTTCTTGTCTCAGAGGCAGCTGGTAACACTGACTAAGTAATGTACTTACTCCATTCCCAAATGTGTGAGTAAATTGAAGCCGATTTGGGTTAAAACTAAATTTACTCCAAAGAGGTGGCTGAGTAGACCAGCATTTTACTACTTACAGCTCTGTGGGTAAGTTTAAGGAAAAAACAAACAAACAAAAGAATGCCAATCTAACCAGATAAAGAAATGATGGAAAAGAAAAAGAAAAACCTATTACAAAAGACTTAAACTCTCCATGGGCTTATACATAATTTCTATTGTTCTTCTGAAATATATTGCTTTTCATTTCTCCAAATTTGGCATTTAAATGACAGCTGACTCTTTGTCTTTGGGGAATTTCACACATAGATAGCTATTCCCCTGTAAGCAGAGATGTTTGAGTGTATAATGAAATGTCCATCATATACAGTAGTCAAAAAAATGTGGTACAGAACCTTAATAAAGATGAGGTACAACAAATTAAAATGGGTTGGTGTTTCTGTTCTTCTTTTGTTATCTACAACTCTGTAAATTTAAACCTCATGCTTTTGTAGGTGAGTTACTGATACGCTGGTTAGCCCAGCCAATGTCTTGGGGACAGACCTTATAGATGTCTGTCTGGCAAAGCAACTAAGTTCAGTGCAGTTGTTACATTTCATAGGACCCACTTTGACTTGTGATTTAGCCAAGGTTTTAGCTACAAGCTCTGTCATAACAGGGTCCTATTGTGTTTTACACAGTTCAATAAATCAACTTGTACATCTGTGTCTCATGTTGGCTAGAACTTAGGCCAGGTATAAATGAAATGAGGAATCAGGCAAGAAGAATTTGAATACAAACCAAGGTATATCATTACATGTCTTTAGAGATTATTTGATCTCAAGGAACAGAAGCCATCACAAGTTCAGCTGAGCAAATGAAAATTCATTTTAAAGGTATATGCAAACTATTACATTTACAATGGAGAAGCAATGAGGTCCTACTGTACAACACAGGGAACTATAGCCAATCTCTTGGGATAGAACACGATGGAAGATAATATAAGAAAGGGAACGTAGGCGTTCCCATCATGGCTCAGCCGAAACGAATCTGACTAGCATCCATGAGGGTGCAGGTTCAATTCCTGGCCTCACACAGTGTGTTAACAATCTGGCATTGCCCTGAGCTGTGGTGTAGGTCACAGAAGCAGCTCAGATCTGACATTGCTATGGCTGTGGCATAGGCCAGCGGCTATCACTCCAATTCGACCCCTAGCCTGGAACCCTCCATATGCCAAGGGTATGGCCCTAAAAAGACAAAAAAAAAAAAAAGTCATATATATGTATTACTGGGTCATTTTTCTGCACAGCAGAAATTGACACACAACATTGTAACTCAACTATACCAGAATTTAAAAAAAAATAAAAGCAAATTTAAAAAAGGTAAAGGGAGTCTCATGGAACCCAATCTCACAGAGAATTGGAAATTGTCAGGTGGCCCATCTATCCATCTCTCTTGTTCTCCATAGCCACACCATCTGTCATCTCTGCTTCTTCCAGCACTGCTGCTTCATCCTGCCTTCTGCAAAATGGCTTTCCCCAGTTTGGTTCTTAATATCTACTTCTCCATATCTCCAGCTCACCTTGGGCTTTCAGTTGTTGTCATACTTATTCTGCTCTCAAATGTTTCGACTTTACACTTCTGGTGTCCAATAACTTCTGATCTGTAACTGCTGACCTAGTTAGTCTGTTTCTCTTTGTTCAAATTCTTGTGACAATTGGTTTGGCTTTGGCTGGTCAATGGATTGACTCACTTTCAGCATGTGTGTCCACCTAGGTAGTGTTGAGGGGAAAAGGTTTTGAAAAAGATTGTACAACTGTGAACAATGCAGTTTAAGCTAAAAGAGTTAGTTGGATGTTGCAGACAAATTGAGTAATGTGTCAGAGACAGATATTACTGTAAGAGTGATGATAATGTTGACTATCATAATTAAATTACTATCAGTTAAAGCCTACATTTATGGAGCTTTTGTCAAGCACATTACATACGCTGTTATTTAATCTTCAAAACAACCCTGTAAAGTAGATATTATTATTGTCCCAGCTTTTACTGACAGGAAAATTTAGGCACAGATAGTTAATTAGCACGTCAAGATCACATGGTTAGTAAGTGGTCAGGCAAGACTCAAACCAAAACAGTCTGACACCAGAGCTTGTGTCCTTAACTACTATGTCTATAAATGCTTAATTGCCAATTCTGTGGCTGCCATGATGAATTTGTAAAATGTCGGCTGCAAACCAGCTTCTTTGTGAAGAAAAACTAAAGTTCATTTCACTTTATTTTTTTGTCTTTTTAGGGCTGCACCTTTGGCATATAGAAGTTCCCAGGCTAGGGGTCAAATGGGAGCTGTAGCCGCTGGCCTATGCCACAGCCACAGCAATGCAGGATCTGAGCCACATCTGCGACCTACCCCACAGTTTACAGCATCACTGTGATCCTTAACTCACTGAGCAAGGCCAGGGATTGAACCTGTGTCCTCACTTATACTAGTTGTGTTCGTTACCACTGAGCTACAATGGGAGTTCTCTAAAGTTCATTTCAAATAGCAAAGCATTTGCAGCATGTCAGTATGTACTGGATGTCTATGTCTTTGTATGTATTCCTCCCAAATTCTTATATATCAGGAAAAGGATTAGAACCTCAAGAAATGTTTATGTCTATGAGGATGAAAGAGAATAAATACTCCCATTTGAGTTATTCTGGCGTTTTCAGAAAAGTGAAATAGCCTTTAAATATTCATGATCAGATCATTACCCATTTGTCTCTTTGCCTTAACATTTATTTGAATTCAAATTAAATATGCCCTTTAGTAAAGACCGAGAGTAAGATCCAGCACTTTGGAGTGGAAGCCAAAGCTGGTGTATGTGATGTTACTGCCCTCTTCCCGAGCTACCATTTTATTGCTCTTCTGGGAATCCAGTTAAATTACAGCTGCTGATATATTGCAGACTATGGATCTAAATTCTGGCTATGACCAAGTCAAGGGCTGGTTTCTTTGGGCAGTATTTCATCTCCTGTTTTATCTGTGCTGTCACCTAAATTTAGCGCTTAGACTATACTCCCCTATGTCTGCAGAAGTTTTAAATTATTTTCCAGTGATGCATACCGTGTCCATGCAGAATTGCATGTGACAGATTTGCGGTAAAATCTCAGAACTCTCCAACTCCTTTTTTAAATAAATTAGATCAGTAGTTCCCATGGATTTGACTTTGGGATGGGTTGTAAGGTGATGTGTTTCCCACAAAACTGATTGAGTTCTCTTCAGTGAATTTTTGTCCTGCTGTGTGTTTTACCATCTGGCAGACCAATCAGCTTCTGGAAAGCAAAAGATGGCTGCATTCACCGGTACCTTAGAAGGTATCAATTACCTGATGTATTAAGACCATTCCCCCTAATTGCAGGAATGAAGGCTGGCTGTGTGCAGAGCTGTAATAGTGTTTCAAATTGAGGAATCTTGAATAAGACATAAATCCAAATTCTATACCTTTTTAAATATCGGCTTCAACAAGCATCAACTGTAATTGGTAAGACAGCCTGACCTATTAATCCATGGATAAAAATGATTCAATTAAAGTGAAATATAAATATTGAAGGTAACGTAAAACCAAATGAGGCACATCACAGAATTTATGTGCAAATAAATTCACTGAATAAAAATTATCAAGTACATACAAAGTCCATATGCTGTCTCGGTAATGTTATAATTAAGTCAGAGAGTCATAACATACTGGCCTTTTCCATCTGCTCTGTGATCTGTTAAGGGACCTGTTCAAACAGAATGACAGCTGACCTCAAAATGATACATTCTGCTACTGCCGTTTTAATAGAGCTGTTGGTTATGCACATTTTGTCTTCATTTATACAGGGCTATGAGTGGTTTTCCATTAAATCAAGTAAAATGGAGCATCTGTTTTTCTGTGAAATGAGCTTATCTAAACTATTTTATTTTCTGAATTTATTTTTCTGTTTTCACAAGCAGTAGCTTGTATCAGAGGGTTTTTAAAAATTTGTTTTTTTTCTATAAATTCAAGCAGTGTTAGAAAGAGATGGTGATAAAAATAGCAAAATAGAAGCTATTTGTTTCTAGTTTTTATTATCTGATCAAAGCAAGGTGGTTCATACATGGAGCCTCAAGGTGTTGGGTGTATGTAATTGACATGAAAGACATATGAATAAGGACACAATATTTATAATATTAATTAATTTCATTTATTTTTACTTCCCTTGTGCATGCCTCACTGTCACTGTTGCCATTATCTTAATGTCGTTTCCAATAACATTCAGAAAAGTCCTTTTAAAGGCAGGGGATCTGGACTACCAGATGTGTCAGGTGTAAAGGCTTTCATCCTCAGAGACATTCAAATTGGCTAATGGAAACCCCACCAAATGGTGCAGCTAAAGATCCAGCATTTGTCCATCTGTTTGTATCCAGGTTATTTTATGATAGTCTGTTTAATTTCTGGTCCTTGGAGTGTCTCTGTTTCAACAGTACATTGGTATCCCTTGAAACCAGAGTGACCTTTAGAACATTATGTTCTTGTTCTTTTTTTTTTTTTTTTTTTTTGGACAGACAATACAAATTCTAAACAGAGGGTCTGCTCTACTCAAACTCCCAACTTTTTGGAGGGATTGTTAAATGTCCCCTTTTGGGGGTTGGAGGCTAAAGAAGGATCAAAGAAATTATCCTTATGTGATGTAACAGAAAGTATTTGGAAACCCAAGGTTTAAAATACATACCAATTTTAAAATATCTTATATAAAATTTGAACCACAACCAGGGACAGGCAGTATCCATGGAATGAGTCATACTAACTCACATAAGGAACTGGAGGGTGATAATCAGGCAAATGCCCATTGCTCTTTGGGTAAGTATGACCTCCTTGACATAGCCGTTTCTGAGTCAACTCAGAGAGCTTAATTTGCTAATGTGAAAAACATCATATTAGGATCTTATTTATAAATAAAAATCAAAATGGAATTTCTTAGCAGAATGTATTTGATTGTATCTACAAGAGGCAAGAATGATAGTCATCTATTTATGCAGTGGGGAAGTTTGCTGAGCATCTAATAGGTTTTAGGTTCAGGGGAAGGGGTTGTAAACAAAATTAAGTCTGTGTTCTCATAAAGCAAACATTCCAGTGGGGGGAACGCAGACAATAAGCAAATAAACCTATTACCTGTTCTATACAGTGCTCAGGACCTGTTAGCGTGTTCATAAGCCAAATGAAATTGAACATATATACTCATTTCAACGAAATCATGTACATGTTAGCTATTTACTTGGAAATTTTTACTTTCGTTTTGCCCAAGTCCACATAGTACTTGATTGCAATGCAGTGGGAAGAATATAGGATTAGATTCTGTCAGGACACCTTTACCTAAGCTAAGGTGTTCAGTTTTTTTTCTTTTTTGAATAGTCTTTAAAAATTTTTTTATTGAAATATAGTTGATTTACAAAGTTGTGTTAGCATCAGGTATACAGCAAAAGGATTCATAATACACACACACACACACACACAGACTCCTTTTTAGATTTCTTTTCCATTATAGGTTATCACAAGAATATAGAGTATAGTCCCCTGGGCTATAAGTAGGTCCTTGTTGGTTACCTATTTTCTATATAGTAGTGGGTATATGTTAATCCCAAACTTCTAATTTATCCCTCCCTCCATTTCCCTTTGTAACTGTAAGTTTCTTTTCTCTGTCCATGAGTGTGTTTCTGTTTTTTAAATAAGTTCATTTGTGTTTTTTTTTTTAGATTTCACACATAAGCAATATTATATTTGTCTTCCTCCTTCTGACTTGCTTCACTGAGTATGATCATCTCTAGATCCATCCATGCTGTGCAAACCTAAAGTACTATCTTGATGGAGAAAAACAATGATCTCTAAAAAGAAATTGGGAGTTCCCTGGTGCCACGGTGGGTTAAGGATGCGGCATTGTCACTGCTGTGGCTCAGGTTTGCTCCCTGGCCAAGGAATTTCCATACACATGCTGTGGGCACATCCAAAAAAAAAAAAAAAATTAAAACAAGAGGCTGAGCCAGAGAAAGAAAGATGAGGGGAGGGGTCAGGAAATTATTCTTGTGATCATATTTAAGGATTTATTTTAATATTGGAAAAATCTCCAAGTAGTTTAGGCTAGCTGGTGGGAGCCCCATCTCAGAATGGCATTATTGTTAAAGATTCAGTCTGTGACCCAGGTAGCTTAGATCTATCCCAAACTCTTATTCCAACTAGTCATCATACAAATGCCAGCCACAAATCACAAGTAGGACTACACATTCTACACTACTGAAAAGAAGAATGGATCAAACTTACTCTCTTTCTTTTTTGATCAATGATGCATGGAAGTAATTGATTGATACATTATCTGAGATTTAGTTGGTGAATTAGATCATGGATTCTGCCAGACCTTTCAGAACAAAGAGAATACTGAAAGGGATTTCTTTGTGGGTGGTGATGGTTGTGGTAAAGTGGAAGAGGATTATTAAATACATATTTAAACATTCAAAGCTAAAGCTAGACATTCTGGAATGTAAGTGAACTACTATTTCTCTTTTCCCTGTGTGACCTTGAGATAAGGCTACATTTATCAAAGTTCTCATTTTATCCGTCTCTACAGTCCTGCTTCAAAACCTACAGGCTTTTAAACAAAGACCCTCCATAACTAATCAACCTATCTGTTCCTGGGCCTCTTTCAAGATGATTTAGAGATAAGCAGCCTGAAACCTGGCTTGGTTCAGTGCTACAATCGTTTATGGTTTCTTTTTCAGAGGCAGAAAATTCTCATCAACTTCAATCCTATTAATCATGTATCTAAATGTGGCATCATCAGGCCAATTTCAAGTTTTTTTAAGGCACAACCTTGACTTCCCATCATTTGTGAATTGGCTCATAACAGCCCTGGCATTTTGCTAAAGTGCTTAACTAGTCATTATTCCTCCCTGTACTACAAAAGCCTTTTTGCTGCCAATAGCCTGTCTTGCCTTTCTGAGGGTCTCTCACCATGTTGCTTTTAAAACAGTGATTTTTAAATGTTGAAGTCAATGGGGGTGGGGAGGAGTAGAGCAGGTCATAGGCCATTTTTGAGAACCTGGAGAAAATTGTGAAATCTTTCCACAGAGGAAAAATACACAGAGGCTCATGGTTTTACATACTTTTTCAGGGGATTTATACACTTGTGAAGTCCATTCATAGACTTCAGATTACAAGGTCTTTGTGTCAAGATTATATGAAGTACAATCTTACTTATTTGAACTAAACACTACCTATGTCTGCTTATAAACTCATTTGTATTATCACGTGTTTAAATTATTTAATAAAAGAAGGTGTGTCTATTTCTTTTTTCCCCCCTTTCACTTTCACTTTGGATTTTTTTTCACCTGCTTTGAAAAACTTACCTATTCATTAAGTTAGTCACAGTGACAAATGTGTTTTTATAACTCGTAAGTGCATTATCTTGCTTTATTTGATTTATCTTTTCACTTATTTTTACTTAAAGAATAATCTTTTTAATGCACCACACACCTTAAATAACCAGGACAGTCTCAATATTCTTTGTTCCAATTACGTAGAGCTTGTGTTACTTTCACCTCCAATTGCTTGTCGTTGAGGTCCAGGCATTTAGAATAGGGTATACTCTTTGTTAAACACAAATGAATTTCCTCATTAAAGTTACAGTGGTTAAGGTATTCCCATTGTGGTATCTATGAGGATTAAAGTATACCCAAGTGGTATCTATGAGGGTGCAGATTTGATCCCTGGCCTCCCTCAGTGGGTTAAAGATCCAGTGTTGCCCTGAACTGAGGCATAGGTGGCAGATGTGGCTCAGATCATGCATTGCTGTGGCTGTGGCATAGGCCGGCAGCTGCAGCTCTGATTCAACCCCTAGCCTGGGAATTTACATATGTCACAGGCATGGCCTTAAAAACAATCAAAGAAAGAAACACCACAAAGTTACCATAGTTAGTGTTATTAATTCCAAGAGGGAAGGGGTTGCATCTGTTTTGTTTCCTTTGCCTATTCCCGAGTTTAGCTCAGTGCCTGGCTGACAGAAGTTTCTCAAGAAATGCATATATGCAGAATATATAACAAAGCACTAAGCTTCCTACTTTGGAAAAAAAAAAGCTTAATGTTTTAAAAAGTCATTTAAACATCCTAATCTTGCAAGCTTCTTCAATACTCATCCATTTTTCTCAAAGTCATGTGCTAACTCTTCACTAATTCTGGCTGAGTGGTGATTATAGTGACAGGTGTTCCATGGGAGGAAGGCCAAACAAAATAAAAAATATTTTTTTGAAGGAATGTGATTTTATTTCACTGAAACAGAAATTCCAACTAAGTTATCAACAACTGTTTTCAAGTGGATGTTTTCTGACTGCATTTAAGAAATAGGTAATAGTAATTTTTTTCTCAGGGATCTACATGGTACTTAAAATTAATTATCTCAAGTAGTTAAACATAATCCTACAAAATATGGTTTCAGAAGTAGGAGTTCCCGTCATGGCGCAGTGGTTAACAAATCCAACTAGGAACCATGAGGTTGCGGGTTCGGTCCCTGCCCTTGCTCAGTGGGTTAACGATCCGGCGTTGCCGTGAGCTGTGGTGTAGGTTGCAGACGCGGCTTGGATCCCGCATTGCTGTGGCTCTGGTGTAGGCCGGTGGCTATGGCTCTGATTGGACCCCTAGCCTGGGAATCTCCACATGCCGCAGGAGCAGCCCAAGAAATAGCAAAAAAAAAAAAAAAAAAAAAAAAAAGTGGAAGGACCTATGAAACTATGTAATTCAAGTTTCCACCCAGTATAGGAAATCTTTTGACAATATCCTTTTGCAATGACAGCAAGCATGCTATTTTTATAGGCAGCATATTCCATTGTTGAAAAGTTTTTCATTAGTATTGACTCAAATATGGCCTCCCTGTAATTGTTCTGTAGTTGGTCTAATTAAGCCTCTCTAGCCACACAGAATAAGTTTACTTTCTTTTCCTCATGGAAATACATCATGTCTTTGATGACATTAAGTGGAGGAGACAGACTAACTTGTTGATCTAGCATATAAATCTATACCAATCTCTACTAGCTGCTGTCTGGGAAACTTTAAGCAAGGAATCAGTTATAAGAAGTCATTTGGAGAATAGAGGTTATATCCACAGTTTTCTCCCTGATCCGTCCCTTCTCCATAGGGAATCACCTCTCAGGATTCACTGATCATGAGAATATGGATATGGAATCATGTTGACAAATAGTCCTACATTGTTGATACTAGATGTACCCTATGTAAGTTTATAACCACCATTCATTTGTTTAGTATGTTCTTTTTTTCCTTCATGCATGTACTAAAAAGCAAACTTTACTGAGGTTCCTTTCTGAAATTTTATAAGCTTATAGCTACTAGTATGAATGATGTTTTATTGTGATTTTCTTTCTTTTGCTAATCATTAAATAGGCTCCCCATCTAGCCACTTGCTAAAGAGATGAAAGTATTATTCTTACTGGCTGGAGTTGAGTATAGCAAGAGTATCAAAGTGAACTAATACGCCTCTGAAATGGGCCAGAAATTTGAATTGTGGAAGCTATTCTCTTCATCTTCGTTACAGATGACTAGACAGGAAAGGTTTCTATTGTGATGTTGGTGTCAAATGTTTTAATTTTCTTTGAAAGCTGGCAGAATATTCTCTTAGTAACAAACACAACAAGGCAATATACCAGAGACTCGGTATTCTTCCCAAGTTGATCAGGTGTTGCTGTGAGGTTCTGCCAGAAGGAATTCATTCATATAATAATGAGCATACCCCCCAATAACCTTTGATATTCTGCCCAGAAATGTTGAGAGTTGGAAATTATAGTATACCATAAAGCTATGAAATTAGCTGAAGCTTCATCTGTCTCACTTTTTTCTTTCTGAAAATTTGAGTGTGATGATTTTCCTTCCATTTTTACATGGATGTTATAGAGACTCCCAAAAGAGCAAACAAGGAAAGGAATGTAATTGTTGGATGGTTTTGAATAGATCTCAGATAAGGACAGGGTAATCAGTGAAGTTATAAAGCAATTAGAAACCGAATAACTTGGGAATTCTCTTGTGACACAGAGGATTAAGGATACAGCTTTGTCACTGCAGTGGCTTGGGTTGCCAATGTGGTGTAGGTTCAATCCCTAGCCAGATAACTTCCACATGCCATGGGCATGGCCAAAAAAAGAAAAAAAAAAAGAGAGAGAGAGAGAGAGAGAAAAGAAACCAAACAACTTTTTCTCACAAGCAATAGTTTGAATATTTGAAGGACTGACAGCCTTGGAGACAGATTTTTTTATTCCAATAAAGGAAGGACTAACTGTATGCTACTTCCCCACCACCACCAAACTGTCAACCGAATATTCAATATATTTATCACGGTTTATTATTAGTCTCTTTTACAAGTAGGTGTCTGCATTTTATTCTGAATAAGTTATGTGACTGAGGATTATTAGCACCTAGTTTGAGCATAAGGGTAAGTTGTATGTGGAGATTTTTTTTTTTTAGGACAATAGCTTTTTGAATTGGAAGAAATGAATATCTTTTGAACTAAGAAAATGATACACTTAAGAGTTCCCGTCACGGCGCAGTGGTTAACGAATCCGACTAGGAACCATGAGGTTGCGGGTTCAGTCCCTGCCCTTGCTCAGTGGGTTAAGGATCCGGCATTGCCATGAGCTGTGATGTAGGTTGCAGACGTGGCTCGGATCCCGCGTTGCCGGCGTTGCTGTGGCGCTGGCGTAGGCCAGCGGCTACAGCTCTGATTGGACCCCTAGCCTGGGAACCTCCATATGCCGCGGGAGCAGCCCAAGAAATGGCAAAAAGACAAAAAAAAAAAAAAAAAAGATAAACTTAGAGGAGTGAGGTGTGCAAAGTCACCTAGCTGGTTCATGGGAAACATAGTGATAGAACTCTATGTGACCCTGTTTAGAAGTTATTATTACAAAAGAATGGAAAAAAGCCACCAAAATAATTTCTTCAGGTTTTTATAATAAATTTGAGCCTTGCTAAATAAATTTTTTTTTTTTTTTGGTCTCTCCTCTTTTGAGGGCCGCACCTTCGGCCTATGGAGGTTCCCAGGCTAGGGGTCTAATCAAAGCTGTTGCTGCGGGCCTACGCCAGAGCCACAGCAACACCAGATCCAAGCTGCATCTGTGACCTACACCACTGCTCACAGCAACGCTGGATCCTAAACCCACTGAGCGAAGCCAGGGATTGAATCTGCAACCTCATTGTTCCTAGTCAGATTTGTTTTCCCTGCACCACTACAGAACCTCCTAAGTTGTATTAAGATAAACACTTCTTATAGGAAGGACATTCTTTGGTGCTTAAATGCTGTGTTAACTTTTAGGTCATGAGAATACCACAAAGAAAGCTCAAATTAAAATAACTCATTCTAGAAAAAGGAACAAAAGTGAATTTATTAGAATTTTAATCAAGTAAGCAACAGTTGCAAATAGAAATAAACTACCAGGAGTTCCCGTCGTGGCGCAGTGGTTAACAAATCCGACTAGGAACCATGAGGTTGCGGGTTCGGTCCCTGCCCTTGCTCAGTGGGTTAACGATCTGGCATTGCCATGAGCTGTGATGTAGGTTGCAGACGCGGCTCGGATCCCAGGTTACTGTGGCTCTGGCGTAGGCCGGTGGCTATAGCTCCAATTGGACCCCTGGCCTGGGAACCTCCATATGCCGCGGGAGTGGCCCAGGAAATGGCAAAAAGACAAAAAAAAAAAAAAAAAAAGAAATAAACTACCAGAGTGCACTGCCTGCATACATATTCAGTCTAATCTCCTAGACTGTATTCCCTTTATAAATATGGGAAATTTTATAATATATATAGTATATAGACAGTGATGAGAATGCATTTGGATTTGCTATAATACTTGCATACAACTAAATCAAAATATATCCAAAGGAGTCTGCTGTCCATTTCCAACTCCCTCTGCTTAAGGCACTTAAACAGCAGTGGCTAAGAGAAGGATCTAATAGAATTCTTCTTTCTTTTTGTGTCTCTGGGTTTCTTCCAGCCAAGTTTTAGTGACATATCTCCTCTTTGCTCCAAGATCATTATTGCTCAACCTTAGTTTCTTGTTCTTGCTTTTTTTAAAAAGGAATAAAAATAAAAATAAACACTTGCTCAAAAATTGGACTATTAGGGATTTTCCTTACTCTTTCCCTTTCCTATTACCCTTTACTATCCTCTCCCATTAGAGCCATCTACCTACCACTACCCTCAATATTAACAAGCTGGTATATATCCTTACATAAATTTCTACACATACACACATACATAGGCGATTTTGTTTGTTTGACAGAAGTACCATCACATGAGTACCATCACATGAGAGTCTGTCTTCTCATGTGATGGTACATCTTGGAAATTCCTCCAAATAAGCTGGTAAGTCTAATTCATTATTTTCAAAATTACTTTACAGTGTTATAAGATGTGAGTATATTATAATTCACTCAACCATTCCTACAGTGTTTTCCTGACCCCATACATTTATAATGTTGCTGACCCACCCTGTTTTTACTTCTGCTTTAGCTTTGAGTTATTTTCCAAGTCCCACATTTCTTACAGCTATTGCCCTGACTGAGCCACCTCTTCTAGTACTTGCTTCTTGTCTGTCTTCCATTGCCCCCTAGTGATTTCTTGTATTTAGGCCTTAGTTCTATAAATGAGTTGTAAGTTCCTTAAGGACGTATATGGATTTTGTCTGATATCAGCCACAGTAAAAAAACAAACAAACAAACAAACACAAAACTAAGTGTGTTCACAAAGCAAGAGTGTCAGTTTGATGATTTGACAGTAGTGGAATAGAAGTTTTAGAACTCTGAGTCTAGACTAGGGAAGGATAGAAGAAACTCAGAGCCTTTAAGTTTTGTTTGTACTATAATTTCTGCCAGGCCTTTAATTCATTTCGACTCAAAGTATACTTCTGAGTATGATGATGCTTAGTTCTTTGCATTTTGTGGTCTCCATTAGGTTAGGGCTTCCTCTCGGAATTTTGATTTTTGTCTTCATCCCTCTGCTGACTCTCAGCCATTATGATTGATTTATTTGTAGACTAGGAAGACCTCAGTAGTTTTAAATATAGGGGTCATTCAAAATCTCTGGTCACTCTGGAATTGCTGAGGAGGTATATCTGAGCCTCATATAAATGACTATTTAAGGAGGATGATATGAGTAGAATTCTTACTATGTAACTGAGCAACACAAGCCTGTTGAGAACTAAGTGATCCTTCTTGACCTTTTTTGACCTACACTCCCTCATCATCCTCCAAGACCAAATTCATCAAAGCTTGGGTAATGCCTCTGCTTAAAAGCCTTCACTGGTTCTCCAGTATGTGCATATTGAAGTACAAGTTGATTTGTGTGGAAACAAGGCCCCACATGATCTCTTATCTTCCCATCTATGTATTTAGCTTAACCTTTCATCTATCCCTGATGATAGTGGTGGTGGTAATGGCGATAATTCTGATGGTAATAGTTAATGTGTATTGAGTAGTTACTGTATGCCAGACACATTCATTCTCTAGTTAAATCTTCACAAAAACCTATAAGGTGGGTATGTTTATTATCCCTATTTTACAGATGACCAAATTAAGAATCAAATTGGCTAAGTAACATGATATCACAGAGCTATTAACTGAGAAAACTAAGACTGTTCCACTGAAAATAAATTCACTTTTTTAACCACTACTCCAGTACTTCTCAAATATTATTACACATAATAATCACCTGGAGTGCTTGAAAAGAAACTGATTTTCAGATCTCATCTAAGAGATTCATATTCAATAGATCTAGGGTTAGGGTCGAGCAATAGGCACATCTACTTAGCACCCCCCCAGGTGATCTGATGTATCACAGCTCACTGTTTGGGAAGCACTGTAATATATCAGGGTTTCTCAAACTTCAATATGCATAGAAATCAGTTAGAGATCCTGTTAAGCTATAGATGATGATTCAATGGTTCTGGGATGGGGCCTGATCTTCTGCATTTCTAATAAGACCCCAGAGGATGCACATGTTGTTGGTCTAAAAATCTACACTACTAAATGCTTCAGTCAGTGGACCAAGATAGAATGTGAGTTTAGCATAAACATGAAAAAATTTTAATATGTTATGTGAGAGATATATCCCAGAAAACTTAGATGCCAATCTAATTTTTGTTACTTGAATTCTTTTTTCACATTGACTTTCATGATGTTTTCAGTTGTCACCATCATTTATTTCTGTTAGATCTCTAATAGTGTACCACCTCAACTTTATCACTTTAGTAAATGACTACTTATAGAAATACTCAAGTACCGTAAAAGGAAGATCTTACTAAACACAGAAACCCTGTTGTGGTGAGTTCTTTAGTAAAGTGAATGAACTTTTTATGTAAATAAGAAATTGAAAAAGAGAAGAAAAATATCTTAAATTCTGAGCTCTGAAAAGGACCAGAGAAATCATTTCAGTTTTAAATATATGTAAAGAAAGGCGAGAAAGGCAGGTGGGGTGACTAAATTCACACGGGGTATTAGTGGCAGAGTTGGACCTCAAACGTTATTCTGGTTAGAATTTTATTTGTCCTTATTGGCATTTTTGTTCTCAAAAAGTATCATCAATTCTATCTTGGCCTAAGGGTTTGAGAGCTGTATTTTTACTGCTTTATTTAAAGAAAAAGAGCTCAATACTTATAGCTGTTTTCCCCTAATTAAATGTGACTCTAGACCAGATTAAGAAAATTTTTATTCTGTGAAGGGCCAGGTAGTACATATTTTAGGTTTTTTGGACTATATGGTCTCTGTCACAACTGCTCAACTTCTATTGTAGCATGGAAACAGTAATATATAATATACTTATAACAGCTCTGTGTGTGTGTGTGTGTGTGTGTGTACATACAAGTGACCACAGACACAGAATTTTGAATTTTCACATCATGAAGTATCATCATTCTTTTGATTTTAAAACTGTTTTAAATAAAACTGTAAAAACCGTTCTTAGCTCATAAACCATTACAGACACATACAGCAGGCCAGATTTGGCCCAGGGGACATAATTTGCTGACCTCTCCTATAAATTAGTTTAGCTCTTCTAATCAAATAATAATAAAATCTTTCCTCAAGTTGAGTAGGTATTTATTTCTTGAACATTATATGGAAAACAAGGAGCTTTTCAAAGTTCACTTGTAGTTAGCGATATTTCAGGAATTTTATGGACAAAAGAAAGCAAACAGAGGCACATGGTAGCTTATGAGTGGATATTTCTGCATTGCTAAGTTATTTCTAATCTCCAGGGGGAAAAACAGGAAAGCCTAAATAGGGAGGCATGCAAAAAAGCAATTTGATTCATAGCAAAGCCATAGCACTCTTTTTTTTTTTTTTTTACTAAAATGACTTTGCAGTTCTTTTCAAACAGTCTGTGGTCTATGCTACTCACAGTTTAGAGGATGGAGGAAATGCTGAAGCCTATTAAATGCAGCCTATTCCTTCAATTCATGACAAGGAGGCAGAAAAATGACAAGAGTCTGAAAGCAACTGATGTATGGGTGGCACTTGGTCAAATACCAAAGGTTTCAAGGAAAGTCCTCTTGGTTCATTGTCAGGTCACACCAAAGTACCAAGAAAAAAAGGAAAATGTCATATTAGCATAGTTGTTTTGCAAATGTCAGCTTTAACAATGCTCAGGTGACAAGGTTGGTGCTCTACCATTTATTTATTTATTTTAATCAAAGGAAAATCACAGTTGGAAATCCAACCAGAATGCCTTCAAATGTCATTAGCCATTGTAAGCTTTATTCAATATGGTGGGTAGGTTGCCTCTTCTTCAAAAGGTTCAATTAAGATAATTTTCAGCATTTAAAAGTCAGTAAGGGTTCTTATAGTAATAACAATCAACGCAGAATTCAGGGTTCTTAAAAAAAAATAGGTTTCAGGAAGAAAACACAAGCATGCATTTAACCATTACAGCATGATATTTTTGCAAACTGCCCAGCCTTTTGATAACCAGCTACAACAGGAATATGGCCAAGGAAAGAATTTCTGCTAGGGATACATGTAAAAGAAAGAATTAAACTCTCAGAATCTTTACTAAGAAAGGGTCATGCTGTTTCCTGAATTCCCTGTATTGTGCAAACTCATTAGGGGGAAAAGAGCACAATTTGAAGTTTCTTGCATTTTCAGAGGTGAAACTTAATTGAAGTCAATATGTGAAAAAACAATGAGTAAAAGCTGCTGCTCTGAACATAGGAAACTTGAATCAGCTAAAAGCGTGATATGTGTAGAGTTCCTTGTGGAATTGAAGTTTCTTCAATAAAAATGTTTCTATGAAGTTACATTGTTCTCTGTAGCTCACTGGCACTAGTTGACAATCAGAGTCACCACCATTATTTCTTTTCCCTTAGATGTCCAGAAGTTCACAAATCTGAAGATATGTGTAATTATTTAAAACTCCACTAAAATATTGAAGTGGAGATAGAATTCATTTTGCCTAGTAAAGACATTACTGGAAATATTGTGTGTAAATAAAATCTATGAATCAAATTCTATTTCCCCACTGATTTTCATGAGTTCGGTGAGAAATTTATTGATTTTCAGCAGACTTTGATTTCCAACAGTTTAGCATTGTTTCTTTTCCCTCCTCCTCCTAATTTTTGTTAAATAGCAAGTTTTAAGCAAATATTTAAATGTACTTGTAACTTAAGGCAATCCAACTTTAATATTTTCTATGTGGGGAAAATAACATTTATACAAATAGCCATTGTGTTTTATCTGCTCTTAATTTGGGGATTTTAAGTAATAGATTCTACCTCTGTGAGTATATGAGTGTGCACGCATGTGCCTGTGTGTGAGTGTGTGTGTGTGTGTACACCTCAAGTGTCATTCATATAAATTTTCTCTTAGGACCAATGATCAAATCCAAATTAAACTCTGTCATCACAGAAAGACTGGTAAATGTATTCTTATCAGAAAATGAGACATTCTACCACTGTTCTATTTCTGTAAGATATATCATTGCCTAGTGTTTGTAAACTGTCTTGCTAATCTCCAACTGCCTTTTGTTTCCATTTTCCGATTGACTTCTTCAGCTTGGGTGATTTCTGATACCACTGACAGCTTTTATTACCTGTAAACATTTACCTGTGTTGCAAGAATAATCAAAAGTTGATTCAGTCATATTAGTTAATTACCTAATCAATTTGGTGAGCAAATTCAATTCAACCTATTTTCTGATGAAATTGGCTAACAGTCTGAATGAAATTTCTGGTCAATTAAATCAAAATTGTAGGGAAAGTAGTTTCATGCAGACATGGCCATACTATGGGCTTCCACCCCCTGACTCCATGTCATTGAGACAGTGTAATGTGATGCACATTCATTCATTCAGCAAATATTTATTGTTTGCCTATTATGTGATGAACACTGCTGTAAGTTCTAGAGATACAATAAGGAATAGGACAGTGTCCTTCACTTCAGTATGCTTACAGACAGAATTATTCAAGGGCAGCTGCTTGCGTAGCTTTCCCCACTCTGGTATCAACACTGTGGTTCTAATAGCCAAGTAGGATTCACTCAATCAGGTATTTAATATTGTCTACTAGGGCTTTTTTATCAGAGGGGTGGCAGTGAAGATTTTATGGCCAATAAAATAGAGTTTATAATTAGACCCCACACTCTGTAATGAGCACTATATACATTTTACAAGGCTGTACCATGAATTCTAATGTCAGTCCCCCTTTCTCCTTCAAAAAGAATTTAGTGCTAGACCTGGCCAAGTATGGATCTTATTGTATGTGTGCTATATTTATACCTATTCCTCTGAGCCTAATCTCTGCCTTTTATTTCTTGTAAGACCCTTAATTCTAAGTCCATATCTTCCGAAATTACTATTAAATTGCTCTGTCCCTGGATCTCCAACTTGAGTCTATTATCTTTCCAATCTGTCTACCAGAGTTGTTCTGATGGTTGTGGCCAAGATGGGGTAGAAAAAATGAGGGGTGCTACTTTGGAGAAGTCATATCTTTCTTGGATTCAGAGCTGAAAATGGAACCCCACTTGATACTATTAGTGCTATTTGCCTATGCCATCTTCTGGGTAACATAAACATTTCCAGGTAATGGTAGTTATATTTAATAGAGTTAATCAGTATGCCTTGCCATACCCTGTAGGACACACTAACATGAGGGAATGCCTCCTGGTGCTTTTGTTTCAATTCTTTTAATGAGCCTAACTGCTATAGTTGGTGACTGGTGGTTCAGTCATTAAATGATTAGGTGTGCTTGTAGGACTCTCCTGTAAGCACATGTGTTACTATTATTGTGTTTCTTTCAAAGTCTAACAAAACACCAAATTAGTTTGTTGTTTATTTAGCTTAACACACAAGAATAATTTTTAAAGCAAATCTTTATGCCATCCAAGCATTTCATTATCCATTTGCAGACTGCATGATATGGAAAGACTCATTTTGCAATAGTACAGAAGATAATTGCTAAATAAATTTTTTGACATTACTAATACATGATAGTAGAACTAGAATGGAGAACTAAACTGTGAGGTCCTTGAAGATATGAGTTTTATCTGAAATCATATTTGTAACGTTTAGTAACTGCTCTGTGATGGGCACATAAATGCTCAAAAATTATTATTATTATTATTTGCTTTTTTTTAGGGCATATGGAGGTTCCCAGGCTAGGGGTCTAATAGGAGCTACAGCTGCCATCCTACACCACAGCCACAGCAACGCAGGATCCAAGCCGTGTCTGAGACCTACACCACAGTTCGTGCCAATGCCAGATCCTTAACCCACTGAGAGAGGCCAGGGATGGAACCTGCAAACTCATGGTTCCTAGTCAGATTTGTTTTCACTGTGTCATGACAGGAACTCCTCAGAAATTATTTGATGGTCCTATAATATCAAAAAGCTGATAACTTGTTACTGTTCTAGCTTAGGGAATCTCAGAAGCTTGGAAAACATTTACCTTTCATAGGAAGGTATCTTTCATACCTTCCACAGGAAGATATTTTATGCAGATGGCTAGACTACTGCCTTTTCCCACTGTATCAGAAGGGGTTTAGGGTTTTTAATGACTAGTTATTGTCCTGCTCTGCTGAAACCTTAAGCAGAGCTTCTAAAAATTCAAGCTGTAGATTTGGAACTAACTCCACACTTTAGCACTTTCTTAGGATTGCCACTTCAGTGAGACTTGAGAGAGAGTTCCACAGTGGGTCTAGAAGTCTGTGTCCTCAGCTTTAATGGAATCAGCTCCATGTAGGTCAGAAAAAGCCTGGAATTAAGACTAACCAGGGGCATCAGGGAGGGTAGTGTTTTGTGACTCCATGCATTATGGAATGTTTTCAAGTGTTAGCAAGATGATTATTCACTGCCTCCGAATATACATCCAGGTTAATGTTTTCTTATTGAAAGGAGATTTCATTAGGATAGTGTTTATTCACATTGATCCAGCTGACTTCAGGAGATGGTATAGATTTTTCTACAGCCAACAACCATTGTAAGGCCCAGACTTATATTAGATTTTCCCTAGGACTGATTTTATTTACTTTGACTTTTATTGTCTGTTTCTCCTAAACCCTCCTTTCTGGGCAGTTGCAATCGGGTGCAGTAAATATCATTCACAGAGACATGATCACATGTGATCTGTATTTTCTGTCACCCTCTGCTACATGCAATGCACCAATGTGATGAAATAAATTAGCATTTGAATGACTAGTGAGTCACACTCTTAAGGAGGCTGTGATCATTATTTTCATGCACTAATTGACTCTAAAAAGTGTTATTATAATTTGCTTTTGGTGCGTGTATTCAGGTTCTTTGGAAAAACCAAAACCGTCAGTATTATCTTAATATTTTATTACAGTATTATCTTAATATTTTATTACAGTATTATCTTAATATTTTAGTTGACAATAAGTTGTGACAACAAACTCCTATTTTTTTCTGACCCCCCCCCATCACTGTGTGCATCGCATACAATAGAGTAGTAAGAGGTTAGAGGAGAAGGAGAGAATGGGCAGGATTAGGTGGAGAAATTTTCCCAAGAAATCACCTTCCAAGTTAACTTGTAAGATGAGAGGGTTATGGGTAAAAGGGCAGTGGAGCCAAATTAGAATGTCCTTCTGGGTTTTCTTATGTCTGGGCATGGAGAAATTTCAGGCAGGGATTAAGCTGTATACACTCACATTGGATAGAGTTGTCCCCGCCCCCACCTCGAGTTATCCCCAGCCTTGCCAAGTAAACCAAGTTAGGAATGTGCTTATCCATCAGAGTCATTGCCAGATTTCTAATGGGAGAAATGAAGACTTAACAGAGGAGAGTCTTGATGAGCGGACGAGGAGGAATGCCAGATGGCCCGAGGCAGGTAGAGAGAGTGGCCAGCACTGTAAGAAGGGGACTTTCTACACAATCTATAGTTGTGCTGTCCAACACAATAGCCACTAACCACATATGTCTATTTAAATTAAATGAATTAAAATTCAATTCAGTTAAAAATTTCATTGGTCACACTAGCTACATTTTGAGGGCTCAATAGCCACATATGGCTAACCTTGCTAACCACTAATGTGTTGGAAAGCACAGATACAGAACATTCTCATCACTGCAGAAAATTCTATTGGAAGCACTGTTCTAAAGCAATGGCAGGATGGGGGGTTACCTCTTTGACAGATTAAGTGATTGGAGGTCCCTAGAGAGCGATTAGTGCCAGAGTGACTGCCAAAGTCTTTGTGTGTGTGTCTGTGAGCAAGTGAGAACACCAGCAATGTTAAATGACACAGAAAGAACCAAAAGCAAAAGTTGGTATATATCTCATGCTCCTGGAAAGTTCAAACGCAGATCTGTGATGGTTTTCACTGGAAGAATAAACCCGGCCATATAATTCAATCAAGGTGATCCAGGGTTTGTGTTCTTTTCGTTTCAGTTTCAGTTGGTTTAGTCTGATGCTTTTTTTAAATTTAATTTTTATTTTATATTAGAGTATAGTTGATTTACAATGTTGTGTTAGTTTCAGATGTACAGCAAAGTGATTCATTTATACATATACATATATCTATTATTATTTAGATTTTTTTCCCTTTTAGGTCATTACAGAATATTGAGTAGAGTTCCTTATGCTATATAGTAGGTCCTAGTTGATTATCTCTTTCATATATAGTAGTGTGTATATATTAATCCTAAATTCCCAATCCATCCTCCCTCTCACCTTTTCTCTTTGGTAGCCATAAGTCCATTTTCAAAGTCTGTAGGTTATTTGTATCATTTTATTAGTTTCCACCTATTGTGATATCATATGATATATGTCTTTCTCTGACTTACTTCACTTAGTATATAATCTCTAGGTCCATTCATGTTGGTGAAAATGACTTTATTTCATTCTTTTTTATGGCTAAATAATATTTCCTTATATACATATGTGTTATTTATTACATATATGTATATAAATATATACATCTTCTTTACCCATTCATCTGTTGATGGACACTTAGGTTGCTTCCATAGCTTGGCTATTGTAAATAGTGCTGCAGTGAACATCGAGATGCATGTATATTTTCAAATTATGTTTTAGTCCAGATATATGCCCAGGAGTGGGATTATTCCTGGCTCATATGGTAGTTCTATCTTCAGTTATTTAAGGAACCTCCATACTGTTCTCCACAGTGACTCTACAGATTTACATTCCCACCAAGAGTGTAAAAGTGTTCCCAAATAGACATTTCTCCAAAAAAGACATACAGATGGCCAAAAAACACCTGGAAAGATACTCAACATTTCTAATTATCAGATAAATGCAAATCAAAACTACAAGAAGTTATCACCTCAAACTGGTTGGAAAGACAATCATCAAGAAGTCTATAAACAATAGATGCTGCGGAGTATATGGAAAAAAGGTCTGGTGCTTTTCATTAAAGGCATCTGGTGGTATACCTTCTGGTTAAAATCTTACCTATTTTAGTCTCATTTGGGCCCAATCCTTAATCTGTATTGGTCCATCACTTTGATGTCAAGGCAATAACAAAAGAATAAAGATGTGTGTTCTTTCCACTGTACAGACTGTTATAGGCTTCAAGGTGTGGCGGATGAAGAATTTCTTAAATATGCATTAAGTACTAATCAGAAAGTAAAGCTCTATAGTTGTACTACCCATAATACTTATAGGGACATATACATTTTGATATTAAAACATGTTTGCTTGAATTGTCCTCTGTAAATTTTTTATGTGAAACTGGTAGTATTACCTCCCTTCAAATAGTCTCCATGGATTAAGATAATGTGATACAGTTGTCCACAGTAAGTCCTTTTGGAATTAAAGGGTGACTATCTGCCTGTGCAGATGACAGCCAGTAGTGTTGTCTTTCCTTGAAACCTTCCCTAATGTCTCCACTGACCAGGAAAAAATCCATTTAGATGGTTCAAGTGTTATTTTGAATGAATTAAGGCTTTAGTTTATTTTTTCATTCATTCAACATGGGAGCACCTACCATCTTTAAGGTACTATTAGCAGACCTTGTAGAGTTTGTGGGGTTAAATTAGGCACTGCCTGCCCTTGAGATATTTATAATCCAATGGGAGAACTATTTTAAAAAGAGATAAAAATGAAAATCACCAATAGAGAGGTATAGGTAAAGTGCTATGGAAAATCAGAAGAAGAAAACTCTTTGGGGGCTGGGGAACTGGAAGCATACCTGCCATTTATTGAGTAGCATCCTAGTATATGCCACATTTTTAACCTATGTAACCCTATGTTATGCTCTACCATGTCTAAAAAAGTTATATTCTGTTATAGAAGTTATACATTTTTAGTAGAAGCTGCATATGAATATTCTTAGAGTCCACAGGATGGTATACAGCATTTCTTGACTTTGTAGCCCAGAGAAAGTCAGCCTCTAATTAGCACTTGGGAGTACCTTCCCTCTTCCACTCCTCTGCCCTCTCCCCGGAGTCCTGGCTCTATCATGCTAGTGGCCCATATGGCGGAGCCTGTGACACTATCCTTCCTTGGATCCATGCCGGTTCTTTTAGACTTCAACAGAGATAAGGTTAAATACTTTTATATTAAGATATTGGAGCAGTATAAACCCAAATAAAACACTTTCTTGCTAATACTGATCATTTTTGATGTATAACTTTGCCTATGGTGCTAAAAAGAACCATTACTATACATGAGGAGTAAGACTGCAAAGGAACTAGAGGGGTATGCCACTTCATCCTGTTCCCTTTCACAACACTCACATGTTCACATTGTTTCACCTAATCAGAAAAAGAGTTTATGGAAGACATAGAATGATTTGGATATTGAACATGGGAAGAGGATACTGTATGTTCGGGGACAAATTTAAGTGCTGGGCTTTTTTGGTGTTGTCTTTCTTGTTTGTTTCTTGTTCGCTTGAGCATATTACACAAAACAGGTCATTTACAGATTAAATTCCTAACAGTCAGTAGTCAGTTAGAGAAAGGGGATGAAATATGGAAGGAAGCAGTGAGACACAGAGCAGGAGGGTTGGTAGAAAGAGACTGGATTGGGGAGGGTCTCAAATGCTAAGTAATTGGTTGGAATTTATTTGGTAGGAAAAATGGTAAGCATCACTTGCTCTCTCCTTTTATAGATGAAACTCACATTGACACAGACAAATGTCATCTAGCTAAGTGGCAGAAGAGGATGTGTGTTAGAGCTGCCTATTTGGTTCATTCAATTAACATTAGACACGGGATGGTTCAAGTATGACAATGGGAGGAGGAATATACAAAAAATACACTTAATGACCTCTAATGTCAGAGTTTATAGTTTAATTAGGAAATAGATTGTAGTCACAACAAGACTGCAGAACACTGTGTGAACAAATGCTACTGAAATCTCAATAGTCAATAGTCATTCTACTTTTTACCTTACTCAGAACCCCAATTTTGTTGTTACCAGCAGATTTTCTTCTCAGATTTATTTGCAGCTATGGTGGTTTTGTGCTAATTTCTTGCCAAATGCACATAGGCTCAGATTAGGCACTACCTCTTCCAGTTTTCCTTCCCTTCTTGCCTAGAATGCAGACTTTATTAGTCTGGAGTTGGAGCAGCCATCCTGGGACCAGTAAATGACAAGCACAAGGATGGAAATCAAATGTCAAGGATAAAATATCAGGATATAATGAACCTGGAATGTTGATGACATTATGAAGTAGCTGTCCCCGGCCCTCAGCTGCTTACCTCTAGCCTTTTTATTATGTAAGAGAGAGAAAAAAACCTACCCCTTTGTTTCAGCCACTGAATTTGGGTTTTCTATTATTACTCAAAGCCAAATGCAAATCCAATTGATACAATGCTCAAGGAGTAGTCTCTCTCAAAGTGCAAATGAATATATGTAAATGCTAACACCTTAAGAGGCTTTCTGGAAGAGTATTTAAGCTTAGGCGGAGGTTTTGAAAGATTAAATGGGTGATTTCAGATGTTTGATAGCAAATGCTAGTGTGGGGTTGTAATATAAAATTATGTTCGTGAGAGGAAGGAATTTTAAAGAGAGCCAATTGTGGAATAAATTAATATTAACAGTGTGAGAAGTGGACCTAGGTGTGTAAAGAGGTGCAAGAGGTTTGAAGAGGCATCAGATATTGTGGGGTTCAAACTGTAACTAGAAAGTCCTCCAACCTAATTGGCCCAAAAAGAAGTTGTAGGAGGATGATCCAGACAGAAGACAAAGCCCCTTCCCTGGGATCCACATACACATTTATTATTATTTTTTATTAGAGTATAGTTGATTTACAGTATTGTGTCAATTTCTGTTGTGTATCGTAGTGACCCAGTCATACATACATATCTATATCTATATATATGTATATATATATACATTCTTTTTCTCATACTATCTTCCATCGTGTTCTATCCCCAAGAGACTGAATATAGTTCTATGTGCTGTACAGTAGGACCTCATTGCTCATTTATTCTTATAAATGAATCTATGATGTATCTCAAGTCAAGCCTGAATGAGTGCCATTCTTTTTCATTAGTAAGTTCTTTAAAATCAATAATGTTTTCTTTAAGAAAACACTTTAGCTGTTACTAATTTATATCTCATTAACTTTTCACTTTGTTTTCCAGGATTCAATCTAAGCTGCATCTTTCATTTAGATTTTTAAGCTATAGACTACATGTATTTCTTGAAATGACCCAGGTAGACAAAAAAGAATATTTGAAACTCATGGGTTAACATTAGTTTAGAAAGCTTCAAATGTTGCAAGCCTTTGAATGATGAGGTTTATCTTTATGGGTCACTTAAGGGATGTCAAGTAAAAATAACCAGTGATATCATAGATAGAGGGGAGAGATCCTTTTCCAATCTTAAGTTTGTAAGTCAAGATAAATTAGGTTACATTTTTTATGTGTAGTACCTAAGGCAAGCCACTATGTCTCAGAGAAAGGAAACCTCAGATCTCATCATTCTGGATGCCATATTTTAGAATACTTGGGTTTAAATAGGGCCCCCAAATGACATTATAAAGGGTTATGTAGCCCAAGGCAAGCTGTCAAAGAGACTAAAATTTTTGTACAGTTTTCTCCCAGAAGTAGTTGGCTGAAAATATAACATCAGTACCCTATTATTTTCCTTGCATAAAATTAACACATCACAACCAATGGTTATTTTCAATTATGTGGCATCAAACGAGTCTTAAAAGAGATTAGAACAAGATCTGTGGTAGCTTTGGAAAATTCCTGCAATTGACAGTTTGACACAGCATGGTTTCAGATTATGTCAAATCCTACAAAAAAGCATGTGTAGCCTGCATCAGAGGAGGGATTCTTTTCAATTCAAAATGTTGGAAATATTTGCCACGAAGTAATAATAATGCCTTTAATATGCAAATGATTATAATTGCATTTATTACACTGTCAAATGCAAGCTCAAATACCGGCTCTTTGTTTTACAACCCAGCACATCACACAAAATAAGAGAAATGACTGCTTTCATCATTGAGTTCATAAGGGGAAGAACAAATTCTTTTTTTCCCTGAAGTTGCTTTCTTTTTCTCTCAGATGTGTCCTTTCCCCCCCAACCTTCGGAAAGAAAAAAAAAAAAAAGAGTTGAGCGCATCACTGAAGGATTTTGACATTCAGATTTTCTCCTTAGTGTTCATCTGTATCCCAGTAGTCCTATATGCACACGACACTTTTGCTAAGACAAATTGCACCTTTGAAGAAGATTTTGCAGTAAAGTACTCATGTAACTACTTTTATTCTTCTCTATGAGTTGATCTTATTGTACTATGTTTTATTTCCCAGGTGTCTCATTTTTTCCTCATCACTTAAACAGGAATAATGTTTTGTCCTGTTCATTTTTCCAGCAATTTCCATTTCACTCACCTGGGCTCATTTCATCTTCCACTTCTGGTTGAAGAGGCCCTTTCTGAACACTGAGTTTTTTTTTTTTTTTTCCATTAGAGGCAGGAGGCAAGGAAGAGAAGGGAAAGGGAGGGGGAGGAAACAGGCTCTCCACAGCTTCAGTGAGGGTTGCTTAAATCTGTCACTTTCAGAAGACATTTCCAGTATGTGGGACTTTGCTATTTTTTCACATACAGATTCTTTCATTCAGAATACTTCATTCTCTTGGTATACCTTTTATAGTCAAGAAAGGGCAGCCAGAGTCTCCTTTCAACATAAGGATGTGGACAGTGTATGAATCTGTTGTCTTCCTTCTATTTTTGTTTTTTTTCCTCCCTGTTTGCTCCTGCCAACCTTCCCAGGGTGCAGGGCTTCTTCATCTCTCATTTCTGGAAACAACCACTTACTGATGCCAGTGACTCCTCATTAGCAACATTTTCTCTCTCTAGGTTATTTTTCACTTTTCTGTGTTCTTCTTTCCATCAACCTATAATAGGTAAATGAAAGGACTTACCATTAACATTAGGAGATTCTGGGCTAAAACACTTTATTTTTTTCTTTTTCACTCTGTTGAATCACAGATAGTTCAAGCTCTTACTTAAGATGCAAACTATTACATTTGGAATGGATAAACAATGAGGTCCAGCTGTACAGTACAGAGAACTATATCTAATCTCTTGGGGTAGAACATGATAGAAGATAGTATGAGAAAAACAATATATATATATATAAAACTGAGTCACTACGATGTACAGCAGGAATTGACTGAACACTGTAAGTCAACTATACTCCAAAAAGAGGGGGATGTAAATCTTAAATCAGTGTCAGCTATTAACTTCTCTACATAAATTAGGTTGTTAAAGATTAGCCTTATTATCAGTCAGACTCTAAGGGGTGGGCCTAAGACAGAGAAATTTGTGTGCCAAGAGGAAAGGAAAAGGCCAGTGCCTGGGATCTTCTTAAGAAGAGTATAACTTATTTGCTCATGCCACTGTCCTTATGCATGTTTTTTCAGTAGCTTTGCAAGTGTATATCCCTCACATACATTGTCTGCTTTGCAGCCAGAGTGGTGATCTCAAAACTCACGTATTCTACTTAAAACTTTGGTGGCTCTGGATGGTTTATAGGATAACATTTTGGTTCCTTGGCATAGTTAAGATCCGCCTTGGCCCTAGCACCACTTATCCATCCCTCACTGTCACTCACCATCTTCTCCCTTTGCTTTCTAGTCATGAAGACTGGTTTCTGTTTTCCCCACGCACCCTCTGTGGTTTAGTACCTCCCTGTCTTTGTTCACAGGATTTCCTATACCAGGAACATTCTTTTATAATTCTATTACCAGTGCCTACCACAGAAACTGAAACATTGTAGCTGCTGAAATCACATTGCTTGAACTATTAAGGACTGAATGATTTCTCTGTATCTCTTATGGCTTTGCTCAGAGATTCCTTCACTGACTACAGCCACCTACCCTCTCTACCAGTCCAAGGCTAGGCAGTAACCTCCCCTTGCTCCTGAAGCATCCCATACCAACCCCCCATAATTACTACTTACCAGAGAGGGAAGCTGTGAATTTCTATAAAGGCAAGGGCCATGTTTCATTCTGTTCTGTGTTCCCAGCACCTAATAAAGGGCCTGGCTGAGAAGGGATGTTCAATAAGTGTGTTTTGGTTTTTTTTTAAGTTTATTAAAGTGTAGCTGATTTGCAAGGTTTTGATCATTTCTGCTGTACAACAAAGTGATTCAGTTATACATGTACACATACCCATTCTCTTTCAGATTCTTTACCCACATAGATTGTCACAGAACATTGAGTAGAGTTCCCTGCGCTATACAGCAGGTCCCAGTTAGCCAATCATTCTATATAAGTCAGTGTGCATATGCTAATCCCAACCCCCCAGCCCATCCCTGCCCGCCCCCCACCTGTCTGCTCTGGTAACCACAAGTTTTTCAAAGTCTGTGAGTCTGTTTCTATTCTGCAAAAAAGTTCATTTGTATGCTTTTTTAAGATTTCACATATAAGTTATGTCATATGATGTTTGTCTTTCACTGTTGGCTGATCAATAAATGTTTTTTGAACCCAATTCTTATTTTGGAGAACAAGGATCAGTACATCCCTGGTCAAGTGAAACCTAATTTCTGATCTTTTAACACCAAACCAGACTCTTGAAGCCAGAAGAACTCTTAAGACTTTTTCATGGTGGTCACTATTGTGGATATTAAACAGAGATAGTGCTTTAACACATAAAGTTGCCTAAACTATTACACTGATGAGTTGCATTTTTATCAATTTTGTCCATGTCAAATGAGAGAAATGACTCAGAGCACTTCCAGTCAAACCCTGCACTTTCCTGCTTTAGACTTCACCTGTTTCCTTTGGTTCCTAAAACCCCTAGAATTCTCCTGCAGTCATTCAGTACATAGAAGAAGGCAGATGGGTGGGAAACTGCCCAGGTGGGGATTATTTAGAAAGAAGACTAGCCTTAGTTACGTTAAACTTTCTTAGACTCAAAATTACCCCACTGCAGAGATGGCCCTGCGGATTAAGATTTTATACACTTCAGCAGATCCACTAGGTATGCCCAGTGTGATTGCATGGTAGCTTCTATTAATCTGTTTCTGAGTCTTTGAGAGGATGTCCCCCTCTTTGTCCCTGTGGAAGTCTGATCATTTCTTTGGAGGGTACAAGTCGACCACAGTGATATAGCCTGCACTAATATGCTACTAAAAACAAGGGTACCTCTCACTAAAAAATACATCCTGAGCTGTGTGTTTTGCCATGTCCTGCAAACTAGATTTATCCTGCTCTGCCTTTAACCTGGCCTGGTCCAAGGAGTTTTGGTTCTCTCTTGGATTGATTATATGTCCTATTCTTCTGGTTCTAAATTTGCATTTTAGGCCTTCACTGGGCCTCTGCGTCCTGCTTCTGCTCTCCTAAGAAAGTCTTAGAAAGTCTGAGAAAGTGTCTTCCAGCCCCAGTCTATGAGAGGGTGGGAGAAGAGTCTCAGTCAGTTTTCCAAACTATCTTATCTGGCAAATACAAATTTTATATTTGTAAATTGTTTTGCAGAAGCCACCCTTCCTGTCAACTAATTCTCTGATTTTTTAATATTACAGATTTATGGAGATATAATTCACATATGACACAACTGAGCCATTTAAAGTGTACCATACAGAGGTCTTTAGTGTCTTCACAGAGTTGTATAACCATGACTACTATCAGTTTTTAGAACATTTTCTTTTCTTGTGCCTCCCCCTTTTTTTGTTAATGACTGCACCTGTGGCATACAGAAGTTCCCAGGCTAGTGGCCATGTCAGAGTTTCAGCGGCTGGCCTACACCACAGCTCACAGCAACACTGGATCCTTAAACCCCTGGGTGGAGCCAGGGGTCAAACCTGCATCCTCATGGATACAAGTTGGGTTTGTTACCGCTGAGCCACAGTGGGAACTCCAATTTTAGAACATTCTAGAACAGTCAATCTTTCCCAACAGCTCCAAACCAGCCCCTGGAAACCTCTAAATCTACTTTCTGTCTCTGAGCCTATTCTGGACATTTCATACAAATGGAATTATATATGTGGACTTTGTGGACTTTGAATTTAGTATAATGTTTTCAAAACTCATCCATGTTGTAGCAGGTATCATAACTTCATTCCCTTTTTTATGGTTGGTAATATTCTATTATATGTCACATTCTGTTTATTCACTCCTCTGCTTCTGGCCATTTGGGTTGTTTCCACTTTTTGACTACTATTAATAAAATTGCTATGAAGATTCATATACACATATGATTTTATTTCTCTTAGGCATATACCTCAGAACAGGAGTAATAATTCACTTTTAATATTAAGACTCCGTGGGAGTTCCCGTTATGGCTGAGCAGGTTAAGAACCTGACATAGTGTCCATGAGGATGTGGGTTTGATCCCTGGCCTTGCTCAGTGGGTTAAGGATCCGGCATGCCCTGAGCTGCCATGTAGGTCACAGATGCAGCTCGGATCTGACTTTGCTGTTGGTGTGGTGTAGGCCTGCAGCTGCAGTTCCCTAGCCTGGGAACTTCCATATGCTCCAGGTCTAGCCATAAAAAGATTTAAAAAAAGAACATTCCAGACTTCTATAGAAACACAAATATCTACTACATTCCCTTATTATGGTGGGAAGAGGAAGGCATTGCCATTTCCACCCTTTAAATCAGTAAACAAACCTAATTATTAAAGGAAGTTGCCTTACACCTACCTTAAATTCTTATTTTTATAAGCCCCATGTAATGAGGTAATTGTGTTTTTTCTTATCAAAGTCAGTGATAAATTATAATACATGTTCTGTCTTCTCAGGACTCTCTACAAAATACAATTCTGAAGGAAAATATAAGGTTCTAACTTTTATTTTACACCTTAATTAGTGTAAAATATGCAAGTATGCAAAGGAATTTATTTGAAAGTGTACTCTTTGGGTTTTATAAATAATGTCATGGATGTGTCATTGGATAGATTCATAAAACCTGCTTTCTTCTTATAGTCAATTAACATTTTATTGGAATCTAGGAAATCTCTTTTGGTGCAAAGGATTCTACAATGTTCTGTGGATGGGGATGATAGTGATTTATAATTTTCCCTGAAAGAAAGTTCTGAATTGCTATTTCATATCCTCTAATGGGTTTGAGTTTCTCCGTGAATTGACATTCTTGAAAGAAAGTTTCCTTGACTAACAAGGAAATTCTCATAGGTCACTGGATGTACATGCTCTTTGGCTCTGTCTGTGAGGCAGAAAAAAAAAAAAAAGCCCAAACAGTGCATTCATGAGGAATGAAAAGATGACAGTAACAGAAGCCAACTTCTCAGAGATAAAGAATTTAAAGACAACAAACCACATCTCTCTTTTAGTCTGAAACCCTTTTCTTTGATTTGTTTTTGTGACTGTATCTATGGAGTCATGTAGAAAGTGTATTAAGGTATATCTATATGCACAATCCCCATAGAATGGAATTTTGCATGAGAGACCTGAGGACCAGGGAAAGGACCATAATGAAAGCCCTTAAAGGAAACATCTGCAAAATCTATAAAAAGTAGCAGGAAAAAAGGAGAAAGAGCAGTGGATCTAGCATCTGGTTCAAGTCCTACCTCTGCCACTTACTAGGTATATAACCTTGAGTATATTCCGTAACTATTCTGTGCTATGATTTCCTCATCTATAAAACTGAGGCAAATAATGATGACGCCTACTTTATAATGTTGTGGAAATCAAGTGGGGACATGTATATGAAAGTATTGTGCAAATGGTAAATCACAATACAAATATGCATTTAAGTAATTGTTTTTAAAAATAAATTTAAATTTTAATAATAGGAGTTCCATTGTGGCACAGCGGAAACAAATCTGACTAGTATCCTTGAAGATGCAGGTTTGATCCTGGCCTCTCACGCAGTGGGTCAGGGATCTGGCATTGCCGTGAGCTGTGCTGTAGGCCAGCAGCTGCAGCTCTGACTCCACCCCTAGCCTAGGAACCTCCATATGCTGTGGGTACAGCCCTAAAAAAAAGGGGAAAAAAATTAATGATAATAATACATTGTTTTTGGTAGAAAGTTAGTCCTATGGTATCTGGATGAGTTGAAGGGGAGGCCTAGATTTACAAGAATTTAAATATATATCAGTTAACACACATTCTTTGCAAAATCTAGGCTTTTGTAGACCTTTCTTTACTTCACTGTAAAACATAGTGAGGACACTCATATATTAGTAGGTATCAGTAGGTTCAATGTCAGCATAGAATCAGCAACTAAGCAGGGAAATCACTTCAAAACACAGTTTGGGATTAACATATACGTAATACTATATATAAAATAGATAACCAATGAGGACCTACATTATAGCACAGGGAACTCTACTCAATATCCTGTAACAACCTACGTGGGAAAAAAGTCTGAAAAAACAGTGGATATATGTATAACTGAATCAATTTGCTCTCCACCTGAAACTAACACGATTTGTAGGTCAACTATACTCCAATAAAATTTAAAAAACACAATTAAGTCAAATGCTATTTAATTAGCTAAGCACTAAAATATCCAAATACTCTGATCAAAAGACACATTGTGCCCTTGGGACTTAATTTTAGTGACTCTCCATGGTAACTGGGTCAGAGTCCAACATGTAACTCTTGTCTGCCCCTGTGGCAGAGTGATAGCAAGGAGGAGCAGCCTCTACCCACAGGGTCCTGAATTACTAGCTGGGTCCCAGCTGGATCTGTTTTAACCAGGCCCTTGAGGGTTAAAAATCCATCTGATCAAATATTTCAGTGGAGGTGGAAACTGCTTGTTTAAAAGGGCTCCTAGGTGTCTTTCTTTCTCTATGCAGTGCATTCTTTCTGACGTTTCTTGACTTCCTGATCTTGTTAAACATCTTCATTCCTTTGAGTCAATGAACAGCTGCCTCAGTAGAAGGGAGATCTGCTGTCTGTCTCAGACTGGACTGGGCTGACAGTTCTCAGGCTGTCTCAGCCTTAACGGAAAGAACTAAGTGGTTTGTCTTTTTGTGGAGGCTAATAAGTGCCTCTCTTGTTGTTGGTTCCTCTATAACTGTTCGGGCTTCAGCACTCAGTCTGTCATGGATCTTAATAAATTACCCTTTTGGTTATGTACTTGGAAACAACACTCGTATTACTAACATAGCAACCAAATGTCAAAGTAAATCACCACAGGTGACAAACAGAGCTTAAACCATTCGCCACACTGTTTCCTTGACCTGTCTTGAAAAGTGAGAAAATGGCAAAAGAATCGGGGGGTAGGAATATCCTAAATTTGTGGAGAAACAGGGAATGTCACTGTATTTTTTAGGGGAGATATATGTGAGAGTATATAAATATACACATATATATTTATATAAATAATGTATACATATATTATACATAATTACACATGTAAGAGATCTATATCATATATGATATATATACATACATATCTACCTCATAGATATGTGCGTGTTATATATATATGTGTGCGTGTGTATATTTGTGTGTGTGTTACTTAATTGTGATCTGGCTAATAAAGACTTTTTTCTAGTAGAAAACTAGGGCTTAGAGGGAGAAAGGGGAGGGAGGAGGAGAGAGAGATTACAATAACCAAAATGGTGTCCATTCTATGGGCATTCTTATGATGTAGACATTTATTTAAAGTCTGGAGATTTATCATAGTGGATAGGAGAGCATTCAACTTGAAGGAAAATTTCACTTGCTCTATTTTATTGACTACTGTGGATGGGGGTAAGCTGATAAATACAAAGTTGGAACAGTAGTGCCCAGAGCCTATGTTATCTCAAAATATTATAAAATGGGCTATATGATTATGTGACAAATTTTGACTCCTACAAAAATTATTTTTTCAGGTATATACTGCTGATTCTTGAGTGCATGCAATTCATCTCGTAAAAGATAGAATTTTCAGCTGGTTGACTATCATCCTATTCATAGTTCACTGAATGTGTTCTATGGCCCATAAAAATAACAAGGAACATTTTTATTATTAGATACAGCATTATTCTAAGGAGCCACTGCATAGCAACAGCTAGTTCATTTGTTCTTTACTAAATTCTCTAATCAAATTAAATGAGGCATTTTATGTATTCTACAATTCATTTAAAACATCATACCTGTTAGAGATTATATGCAAAATCCTGAGTATTCATAGATAGCTTACATGGGCACAACTGAAGGGCATTTAAAAGTCTAGGTAGAAAACTCAAATTCTGAACAACACAAATATAATTTAATTAGTTAATTGTTTTGTTTATTTAACTCAGTTGAACTCTGAGAGGGCCTCTATATGTTAGTCCTCTTTCAAGATGCATTAACACTAGGGTTGATTTTTGAATAATACTGCCAAGTTGGAGTCCTTCTGAACAAATGTGTAGGTATCTGCAAAGAGTCCCCATATGAATTGGGTCATGATGAAGTACCATTATAATATAGCTAACATGGATTGAACACATTTTATATTCTAATCACCTGACCTATATTACCTTAATTAATTCTGATGGCAACCCAAACAATATATTTTCTGTTCATTATCACCAATTTATGTATGAGGAAAGTAGATCTTGGGGGTTAAATAAATTCTCCAGTTTGTCACAGGTTCAAAGTGGCAGACCTGGAATATGAACTCAGCTATCCTGACATTAGTATCTGGACTTTTAATGACTAAACCATATAGCTCAGCCATGTCTGCATGTGATACAGTAGGGCCCCATTACAGCAGAATTATTGGTTTGCCCTTCTGTGCCCTTTAGCTTCTGTCCCATTTTTTTCTCTTAATCTCAGTGCCAAACACATATTGCCTTCATTTTCTTACCATTTAGTGTATCTTAGATCCAAAGCTGATGGCTAGATTTGGTCCCTAAATCTGGCATCTTAGATGTTACTATTGATCTTTGATCTTTTAAGGATCAGAATTAGGGTGGTTAAGTTTTTTGTTCCGTTTTCTTCCTTGTTTTATTCGAGATCTTACTATTTAACTCTCCTATTTCTTTCTACTGTCCCTGTGTTTCCTCCACTGGATTCTTGCGTCTTGCCCCCTCTTCTTTTCTCATTCTTCTTTCATTCTTGCTCTTTATAGATGAATTTTTTAATGGCCATGCACATGGCATATGGAAGTTCCCGGGACAGAGATCAAACCCAAGCTAGAGCTGCAGCAACACCAGATTCTTAACCCATTGAGCCTCTGCAGAGACAATGCCAGATTCTTAACCCACTGTGCTACAGGGGAACTCCTTATAAATGCATTTATAATCATGGCTTCAGTCTCTAGCTCTATGCAGCTTTCTTTGCAACCTGTATCACCAGCTCTAATCATTTTTTATAAGCTCTTTTCTAACTACCTATTATACCCTGACAGGAGTTCAATTAGGCTAAGAACAAACACATCACTTTTTTTTTTTTTTTTTTTTTTTTTTTGCTTTTTAGGTCTGCACCCGTGGCATATGGAAGTTCCCAGGCTAGGGGTCAAATCAGAGCTGTGGCTTATGCCACAGCCATAGCAATGCAGAATCTGAGCCATGTCTTCGACCTATACCACAGCTCACAGCAAGGCAGGATCTTTAACCCCCTGAGCAAGGCCAGGGACTAAACCTGCATCCTCATGGATACTAGTCAGATATGTTTCCACTGAGCCATGACAGGAACTCCACACATCGCCTTCTTACCAAACCAATTTGACTCTCCCTTTTTAATTTTAATGGTATGAGTCAGCCTCCAAACTCATCTGTCTTTCATCTTTCTGATACCCTTATCTCCTCAATCAAGTATTTTTGATACTTTTTTCTTTCTAATGTATTTCACCATTAGTTTCTTTGTATTCCTGGGGCCTGAAGACTTTGCAGGCATTGTTATCTCTTGCTTGCAAGTGTACAATAACCTTCTAACTGGTCTCCTGGTGCTTACCTCTTGGTGTCTTCAGATTTCATATCCCCATCACTTGTTTGCTGAGGATATGGAGGAGGAATACATCCAGAATAAACAAGAGTGGTAATAAGTACTAATAGGATAGTTTGAAGTCAGAGAAGCAAGCTCTTATTGTTGGCTGGGATAATCAGAGAAGACTTTATCAAGGAGATGGAATTTATTTATTTACTTTTTTATTTATTTTCCCACTGTACAGCAAGGGGGTCAGGTTATCCTTACATGTATACATTACAATTACATTTTTCCCCCACCCTTTCTTCTGTTGCAACATGAGTATCTAGACAAAGTTCTCAATGCTATCCAGCAGGATCTCCTTGTAAATCTATTCTAAGTTGTGTCTGATAAGCCCAAGCTCCCGATCCCTCCCACTCCCTCCCCCTCCCATCAGGCAGCCACAAGTCTCTTCTCCAAGTCCATGATTTTCTTTTCTGAGGAGATGTTCATTTGTGCTGGATATTAGATTCCCGTTATAAGTGATATCATGTGGTATTTGTCTTTGTCTTTCTGGCTCACTTCACTCAGTATGAGGTTCTCTAGCTCCATCCATGTTGCTGCAAATGGCATTATGTCATTCTTTTTTATGGCTGAGTAGTACTCCATTGTGTATATATACCACCTCTTCCGAATCCAATCATCTGTTGATGGACATTTGGGTTGTTTCCATGTCTTGGCTATTGTGAATAGTGCTGCAATGAACATGCGGGTGCACGTGTCTCTTTTAAGTAGAGTTTTGTCCGGATAGATGCCCAAGAGTGGGATTGCGGGGTCATATGGAAGTTCTATGTATAGATTTCTAAGGTGTCTCCAAACTGTTCTCCATGGTGGCTGTACCAGTTGACATTCCCACCAACAGTGTAGGAGGGTTCCCTTTTCTCCACAGCCCCTCCAGCACTTGTTCTTTGTGGACTTATGAATGATGGCCATTCTGACTGGTGTGAGGTGATATCTCATGGTAGGGTAGTTTGGATTTGCATTTCTCTTATAGTCAGCGATGTTGAGCATTTTTTCATGTGTTTGTTGGCCATCTGTATATCTTCTTTGGAGAAATGTCTATTCAGGTCTTCTGCCCATTTTTCCATTGATTGATTGGCTTTTTTGCTGTTGGGTTGTATAAGTTGTTTATATATTCTAGAGATTAAGCCCTTGTCGGTTGCATCATTTGAAACTATTTTCTCCCATTCTGTGAGTTGTCTTTTTGTTTTCTTTTGGGTTTCCTTTGCTGTGCAAAAGCTTGTCAGTTTGATGAGGTCCCATGGGTTTATTTTTGCTCTAATTTCTATTGCTTTGGGAGACTGACCTGAGAAAATATTCATGAGGTTGATGTCAGAGAGTGTTTTGCCTATGTTTTCTTCTAGGAGATGGATGGTGTCCTGTGGTATATTTAGGTCTTTCAGCCATTTGGAGTTTATTTTGGTGCATGGTGTGAGGGTGTGTTCTAGTTTCATTGCTTTGCATGCAGCTGTCCAGGTTTCCCAGCAATGCTTGCTGAATAGACTTTCTTTTTCCCATTTGATGTTCTTGCCTCCCTTGTCGAAGATTAATGGACCCTAGGTGTCAGGGTTTATTTCCGGATTCTCTATTCTGTTCCATTGGTCTGTCTGTCTGTTTTGATACCAGTACCACACTGTTTTGATGACTGTGGCTTTGTAGTATTTCTTGAAGTCTGGGAGAGTTATGCCTCCTGCTTGGTTTTTGTTCCTCAGGATTGCTTTGGCGATTCTGGGTCTTTTGTGGTTCCATATAAATGTTTGGATTGTTTGTTCTAGTTCTGTGAAAAATGTCCTGGGTAATTTGATAGGGATTGCATTGAATCTGTAGATTGCTTTGGGGAGTCTGGCCATTTTTACAATATTGATTTTCCCAATCCAGGAACATGGGATATCTTTCCATTTCTTTACATCTTCTTTGATTTCTTTGATTAAAGTTTTATAGTTCTCGGCATATAGGTCCTTTACCTCCTTGGTCAGGTGTATTCCGAGGTATTTGATTTTGTGAGGTGCAATTTTAAAAGGTATCGTGTTTTTGTATTCCTTTTCTAATATTTCATTGCTGGTATACAGAAATGCAACTGACTTCTGAATGTTCATCTTATAGCCTGCTACTTTGCTGAATTGATGAATCAGTTCAAGTAGTTTTGGGGTTGAGTCCTTCGGGTTTTCTATGTATAGTATCATGTCGACTGCATACAGTGACAGTTTGATCTCTTCTCTTCCTATATGGATGCCTTTCATTTCTTTTGTTTGTCTAATTTCTGTGGCTAGGACTTCCAAAACGATGTTGAAGAGCAGTGGTGAGAGTGGGCATCCCTTTCTTGTTCCAGATTTGAAGGGACATGGAATTTAGAATTCAGATCAATAAAGGTGCCTGAGGGAGGCATTTAAGATTTGGAAAAATGTGTAGATAAAGCTTGAGATGGAAATGTAAGAGCAGTTCTTGTTGCTGCTCAGTGGTTATGAAACTGACTAGTATCCATGAGGATTATTTTGGTTCGATCCCTGGCCTCACTCAGTGGGTTAAGTATCCGACATTGACAGTAGGTCACAGGTGCAGCTCGGATCTGGCGTTGCTATGGTCGTGGCATAGTCAAGCAGATGCAGTTCCAACTTGACCTCTAGCTTGTGAACTTCCATATGCCGTAGTTGTGGCCCTAAAAAAAATAAATTTAAGAAAAACTGGGGGACAGTTAGTAGGCTTGGCTGAACCAGCACGTTATTTGGAAGGATGAGGTTGGAAATGTATCCCGGGCTCTGATTATAGGGAGTCTTGAATACCAGGCAAAGGAATTAAAATGTATCCTGTGCAAAATGCATAGAGACATGACGAAATTGGCATTTCAGGAAGATGAATCTGGCAGCTGTGTGCAGGGTAGATTAGTGGGAGGAGAGACTGGAAAGAGGAGGCCTGGTTAGGAGGTTGTAATAGAGTTCAGATGTGAGTTAATGAAGGCTTTCAATAGGATGGCAGTGGGAACAGAACTGATGAGATAGATGCAGATGTGACAAGCATTATGGCAGGAAATTTGATAAGGTTTTGTGAAAGGCATTTACCCCTCCCTCCTTGATGGGGGCTGATGGGGGAGAGTGGGAGGGTTGGACTCCAGATGACCAGGAAAATATCTATCAAAATGTTCCCATCCTTCAAGCTTCAGTGCTTATTCTGGTAAGAGGGCCTGTCCTGAAAAAGCTTGGGAGGCCAGACACCTTGTCCAAATAGATACTCAAACAGGACTGAGTGAATGCCCACTCCCACTGGTAGTGCTTTCATGTGCTCTGAAGTTCTAGAGCCACAATGACTGTACTTTTAGTATTTAGTGAAAACTGCATGCTTTCTACTAAACTGGTTTTTTTTTTTAAATCTAGTTGATTTACTGTATTGTGTCAGTTTCTGCCTTACTGCACAGTGGCCCAGTGTTACTTATATACATTCTTTTTCTTATGTTATCTTCCATCATGGTCTATCCCAGGACATTGGTTATAGTTCCCTGTGCTGTACAGTAGGACCTCATTGCTTATCCATTCTAAATGTAATAGTTTGTATCTACTAACTCCAAACTCCCAATCCATCCCACCCCCTCCCCCTTCCCCTTGGTACCCACAAGTCTGTTCTCCATGTCTGTGAGTCTCTTTCTGTTCTGAAGATAGGTTCATCTGTGCCACATTTTAGAGTCCACGTATAAGTGATATGGTATTTGTCTCTTTCTGACTTACTTCACTTAGTATGAGAATCTCTAGTTACATAGATGGCCAGTAGGCACATGAAAAAAAAAATGCTCAACATCACTAATTATTAGAAAAGTAAACTGGCTTTTAATTTGAGTATGTTCTACCTCCAGGGTGAGGCTGTTGAGGACAGAAACAATGTCCTGTTCCTTAGATCCCCATCCTACTTAGTCCAGTCCTAGATTCATAGTAGTTTTCATAACATTTTCCTTGATTTTTTTCCTTTTATTCTCTCGGGGGCTTGGATCAGTCATCTTCAGGCATATTTTTCTGTGCACCATGCTAACAATTACAGTTTAACTATATTACCGCATCTAAACCTCAAGTACTTACAGAGACTTTTAGTATTTCTTCTTCCATGGTCTCTTTTCTTCTTCCAGTGGTATTTACTGAATGAGAGCACATCTTTCATGTTTCAGTGCCTGCCTGGTAAATGTGGGTTGATTTTATTCTAACATTCAGATCTGTGGTATGTGGTCTGCTTCATAGCTAATGCAGTTTTAACGCCATTTGCATACTTTAGCAACACTCCAGAAAGTGAATATATTTGCACATATGACAGGTTTTATTGGTATAATTTTGTGAACTGTTTAAATTTTTGTTCATTTCTTTTCATTTTCAAAATATTTTTGAGTCAAGTGAACTATATGGCTACTCATCTCTGGAGAGATTTGCTATTGCCTGAAAAATACAGCTTGCTTTATGAGCCTAATATTGTAAAACAACCACAGAATGGAATTTCTCTGTAAACAAAATATTTATTTGACCTTGAGACTCATCCCAAATACCTTTCCCTCATATACCTATGCCAATTTCTACAAACATACATGTTACTTTAAATTGAGAAGATTCATGTAATTTATATTGATGTGATTTAATGTATTTGACAGTAATTCCCATTAGAGGAAACTGTTACAGGAATTTCTCTGTTAGGGCTAAATTTTAGAGCCCTGCATTCTAGTGCCAGATCTGCCCCTTAAGTGTTGTGAGAACTTAGGCAATGTACTTGACTTTCCTGGGCCTCTTTTTTGCCATCTATAAAACCAGAGTGTTCAACTAGATCACCTATCTAAGCACTCTTTTGGGGTTCATGTTAGCTCAAGGGGGAAAAAAGGGGTCTTTCGAAAAGTGTGTTAAGGGTTCCCACTGTGGTGCAGTGGAGTTAAGGATCTGGTATTGTCTCTGAGGAGGCACGGGTTTGATCCCCAGCCCAACACAGTGGATTAAGGATCCACTATCGCCATAGCTGAGATGCAGGTCATAGCTATGAATGGATTTTGATCCCTGGCCCAGAAAGTTTCATATGCCACAGGTGTGGTTGAAAAAGAAAATTTTCTAAAAGTGCATAACATGGAAATTTCAAGGACTTGTAAGACTCGTAAGAATAGGTTCTGCCCCAGTACCTCCAGACCTCATAGAAATTGAAATGGGGACAGGAAAGCTAGTTTGTTTTTTTTCCTCTCTCTCAATATCCCTCCCTCTTTCTTTCTGTCCTTCTCTCTCTCGTACATATATATGGATATATATATATATATATATATGTGTGTGTGTATATATATATATATTTATATTTATATCACTTGCCCACTTGAATTTTATAACTGGAAATTGAGAGGATGAGTCTAATAATTGTGGGGGCTGAGTTAGAAGGTCATGGGAGACTTAGGGCTAGAAACTTAGTGGGCCATGTATAAACCAAAGCTAGAAACAAGCTAGTGGTAAAAAGAGGAGAATACTGAGAATAATACTGCACACATATATAAGTACATATACACATATATATGCATATACACATATATACATACATACACATATATGCGTATACACATATATATGCATGCAGTATTATTTTCAGTATTCTCCTCTATCACTAACTTTACACACACACATATATATATTGCAGTATTATTCTCAGTATTCTCTTTCTACCACTAACTTTTTTCTGGCTTTGGTTTACACATGGCTCACTAAGTTTCTAGCCCTAAGTTTCCCATGACCTTCTAATTCAGCCCCCACAGTTATCAGGCTCATCCTCTCAATTTCCAGTTACAAAATTCAAGAGGGAAAATGATTGGACAAGCTCATCTTTTCAAGCCAGACTTCATAAGTCATAGGTTGCTGCCCAGCCTGTGGAATGAATGCATTGTGTTGTGTCCACAATGGTTCAATTAGTTTTAGCTTTAGGGGGGTGAGGTGGGAGGTTGGTTCATTTGAAACCAAAGTGAGAGTTAAGGGGCTCTCCCTTCACAATACCCACTGCTCCAGGCTGACTGTTGTGGGGCAGGATATTTTAGTACTTATGACACTTACTATTGTATTAAGAATTATACTGAAGGAGTTCCTGTCATGGCTCAGCAGAAATGAATCTAACTAGCATCCATGAGGATGCAGGTTCGACCCTTGGCCTCTCTCAGTGGGTTAAGGATCTGGTGTTACTGTGAGCTGTGGTGTAGGTCTCAGATTCAGCTCAGATCTGGCATGGCCGTGGTGTGGGCCAGCGGATACGGCTCTGTTTCGACCCCTAGCCTGGGAACTTCCAAGTGGGTGCAGCCTAAAAGGACAAAAAAAGACCCAAAAAAAAAACAAAAACAAAAAAAGAATTATACTGGACACTTTACACACACAGTCTTGTTTAAACCTCTCCAAAACTATAAAGTAGGTATTACTTTTTCCACTTTTGGAGTTGAAGAAACTAAGCTCTAGTGACATTGCATGACTTACCCAACTTATAAAGCCAATAATAGTTAGACCAAGCAGTCTTAAGAGGGAATATCTTTCCATTTCTCTACAACCTAAAGTTTGGTGGGAAGTTTAGACAATAAAGGTCCAGAGTGGAGGTGGGGAAAATATCAGGTGTTGATATCATATCTATCCTTTCAGACTGAGAAGCCAAGCAAGTGATAAATCCCCTCTTCGTAAAAATTACTACCAGAGGTCTTTCTCTGCCTTCTATACTACTAAAATAATGAAAAAAAAAAGAATGTTAAGAAGGAAGAGGTGAGGGGGAAAATGGAAGAATGAGAGAATAAGATAAGCCAGTAGGCTTGCCCTGTATCAAATGCCTTCTGGAATTCGCCCCCCCCCACACACACACACTTTGGAATAAACAGATCTGCACTAACTCAGTGGCAATGGTCTGAAAGGTTGCAACTCTCCTAAATTTACCAATGGGCCTCTTGGAAACACATTGCTTTCACAGAAAGACATTACTGTCATAGAAGGGGAATTTCGAGTGCCAAGGGCTGGGCAGTAGAAGAGCCATTTGTAGATAGGCACGTGGAGTATTTTGGCAGATTGCTGCTCTTCATTCCACATAGACTGTAGTCTACCCTGCTTTCTGCAAAGCCTTGTCATGTTCTCTGACATGTTGCTTAACCTGATACCTGAGGACAGGTGATTATTTTGCCCTCATCAGAAAATCACAGACTTTGAATTAGAAGAGATGTTAAAGGTCATGTAGCCCAAGCTCCCCATTTTTTTCATGAGAGGAAACAGACTTGCCTAAGGTTAGTCAGTTAAAAATTATATAGAACTGGTTTCAAGAGCCAACATACTTGTTTTTGTTTTTAATGAAAAAGGCTTACTTCCACAGAAAATAATCCATTAGGGCTTTACCTAATGATCCAACCTGAGGCCTGAGCTGCTTTGAACGCTTGCTATTAACCTAGAGCCTTTACCAATTCTGTTGCCTGTATACCTCTTTTCCCACAAAAGTTGGTAGTGAGGATCGGTAGAATTGTAAATATTTTCTGCAATTCATTTATGGATATGTGATTCAGTTCTAGGTTTCTCCTGGGTGATTCTGAATAATGTTCGTTTGATGACTCATGGGTTCCTGCATTCATTCCACAGCCCAATACAAGCAGATGTGGAAACTGTTCTGGCATCCTGGATGCATTCTACCATATTATCTTTGTTATAAGATATGATGAAATTGTATAGGTATGTTTGCATCACATCCAGGGATGACTACACAATTTAGGGGCAGTGCTACAACTCAAGAGAAGAATGTGAAAATGGACTTTGTGTGAATATATATACAAACATACATATAAATATTTGTATATATATATATATATATACAGAAAAACTTTTCAGAACACATGCACAATTGAAATAGGGAACGAAAAAGATAAGCTACAATTAAAATGTATATCATTCTAAGTTTATCCATCTGCCTTTCATTTCATCTTTCCCAAAACTAGTCATCCGGAATTTAACAAGTAAGCTGTAGATATATGATAGAAGAATAGAAGAAGAGAAGGAGGGAGGGAGGGAGGGAAGGAGGGTTGGGGGGCATTTATTGAGATAGATTACTTCGTTTTGATTTATCTGAGGTCGCAAAAAAGGCACCAAGTTTTCCCATTTGCTTTGCTTTCAAACTGGAGCGTCTACTGACTTGATTCTTCCATATATAAGAAAGGAAACTCAACAGACTATCTGACTGAGAATTTGTGCTCCTTGCCTGAGACATAAAACTATTTGAAATGACCTGTTTGGAGTGGACCTCTGGTTGTTAACTGATAGATAGACTGAGCTCCCTTTGAATTGTGCGTGAGTAAAATAACTTGCTACTTAAGCCACTAGCCTGTTTTAGAAACTACGTCAACAAATTACTGTGGTTTTTCTCATTTGCTTGAATTTAAAATTGGATTTTGGGTAACAAGATATGAGACAAATAGGTGTAACAACAGTAAGTGTAAATTGCTCTAGGTGATGGCGCCATAGCAAAATTATTACAGGCAGATTCAAGATGCAAAAATTATTTATTTGACAGCAAGCAGAAAGACAAATTACTCAGAGACTGTGTACATGTGCTTCTATAATTGCTCATAAATTATTATGGTTCATGCTAAAATTCACCCCAGTTTGTCTATACCACAAGTTTTTATTTTAAATAAGAAAAATGCAAATTGGTAGGAATTGGAAAATGTAATCTGCATTATAAAACGAATACCAACACTGGACCATGGCAATTTGTGTGCAGCTTTTTCATTTGTTATCACCTATCTGTCAAAATCTTCATTTCATGACAGCTTTTGAGACCACATTGCTTGCAAAACCAGAGTAGAAAAGTCTGACAGTGAAATTTTGCTAAAATATTATTTTCCATAAATCAGAGTTCATTATAAGGTAGGCATGCCTTGGACCCTCTCCAAGGGGATTTAGTTACTGGATGGCATAAGGTACTTTCCCTTATAATGTGGCTTTCCTGGCTATGATCCTAAAATCTGTGTTCTAGGAGGCTTCAGCAGGCTTATCTCTGCATAACTTTTCAAACTGAGTTTTGTTATTGGAATACATTTTCTTAACTTGAGAATTAATATCTAGTTAATCAACCCCCTTTATGTCTACTCACCATTGTTAGATGATACTGTAAGTCTAGAGTTATATAATATAAAATATTTAGTTGTCTTTGCTATAGTGGTAAGAACATTGGCTTTGAAGTCAAGAACGGGGCTTTAACTTATTGCGTGATATAAGCAAAGGTGCATAGCTTCTTTGGACCTTAGATTGCTATGTAATTTGGAATAACCATGTATTCTGTCTACCACTCCTGACTGTTGTGAAGAAAAAATGCAAATTCATGGGAAAATATTTCATAAATGTAGAATGGAAAGTATTTCTTTTGCTGCTGAAATGAAGGTCAAGTTATTTATAAGATTATTCAGTGTGTTATTCAGTGTGTGTGTGTGTGGCCAGGGACAACTTTGGAATATAGGAAGCACTCAAAGTTAGGCACAGAAGTAATCTATGGCATGTTGTGTATATTGTGGCCACAGTTTTCTGAAGAGAAAATAAACACAGATTTCCCTAACCAATTATTTCTGTTTCAAATGATAATATGACAAATGTGTTTCATCTATTATTTTACATGACTGAATTACCTTGTTTAAAAAATACATAATGAGAAAAACAATGAATTATCTTTTACACACACAAACTCATATGAAAATGTTGTCTCTCTGTCTGATGCTGTGTATGGTGGTAGGGTTAGGCAATTGTCTTGAAGTACCTTTAACCTCTAGATCAGGTGTGGGCAAACTTGGGCCAAGGTGCCAAACCTGATAAACTGCCTGCTTTTATAAAGCTCTGTGGGAACACAGCCATGCTTAATTGTTTATATTACTGTCTATGGCTGCTTTTGCATTAAAATGGCAAAGTGGAGTGTTTCTGACAGACAGTACAGTATACAAAGCTGAAAAAAAAAATGTATCATCGGGCCCTTTACAGAAAGTTTGCTGACTCTTGCTCTATACCTTGCTGAAAAGTCTACTCAAAAATTCCTCACTGTGAATGAAGTGTAACCTTTCCCCCTGAGATGCACCAGCTTTTTTAAGGACTTAATTCTGCCCAATGAGAGAAGCTGCAAGGATCAGCTGGCAAGGCTCTTGCTTTTGCTCTTGGTTCCTTCTAATTGTCTTTGCAAATTTCCCCATATAGCCAAGAAGAGGAATTAGTTAATCTTCACTAATTGGACTTCCCTAGCAAGTTCTGAAGGTTTTACTTTTTAGACAGGTATTGTATGGAGGTAAATCATGTTTTCTATAGGCTTTGATATGTCTCTGCTATCATGTCATGCATGTTTCATGTCAAATTATCAGAACCTGCAAGTGCAACACACAACTACTACCCTCTGTGCTTTCTACCCTGGTCTGGGCACTCTCATTTTTGGATCCCTAGGTCTTGCAGGTGTCTACCCAAATAACAGTGCATTCCTAAAACAGTGGCCATTTCAAGCTCAGGAATGAGAGGAACTGTTGAGAGGCAGGCTTGGCCTAAGGTAGGAAGAGACTGGTCCAAGGTCTTTCCTCCTTGCACTTGTGCATCACATAGCTGATCTCTACCTAGAGGCCTTCCATTTGATTAAGAACCCTCCCCCCCCCATGTCCTACCTGAGGTGTAAAGAGGAGAGTTAAGAAAACTCTTCTCAATATAGCAAACTCAGTATAAAGGTATCTGGAAAGCTGATGAATGAGACATTTGTTGTAACGAGTTAAAGACATTCATGTGTTCCTATCAACACCTGAAGGTGGGGAAGGATACCCTAAAAGGATTTTAAATGCTTTTGAAAAACAAAACAGAAATCTAATGTTGTATAGGAATTCACCAATCCTTAGCTGACAGCAGATTGTCTGGTAATCAGGCTGTACCTTGGAAGCAGTTACTGATTAAGTCCTCATATCCTTCTTTGGTAGAGATATGTTGGCAAGATTGAAAGTGGCCTGAACTGATCCCAAAGCTCCACCCCCTTTTTGCCACACCCTCAGCATGTGGAAGTTCCTGGGCCAGGAACTGAACCGGAACCGGAGTTGTGAGCTGCTCCAAAGCTGCCACCATGCTGGATCCTTAACCCACTGTGCCACAAGGGAACTTCCCCAAAGTGCCTTATTTTTTATTTTGGCTAAATGTGTCCAACGTAACCAATTTGTCCTGGTTTGTCCAGGACTGTTCTGGTTTTAAAAGTGGATCACCTATGTTCTGGGAAATCTTTCAGTCCCAAACAAACTGGGATAAGTTGGTCACCACAGATGTGACTGTTGGAAAAAACAATAGCTCAACCCTAGATACAGTGCAAAGAAATGTGGGGAAAGATAGCCTAATGTGTGAACAGTGCAATGATGAAAATCCTTCTGGGTTACTACAATGGCTCACATAACTGGGGCTCTCAGGCTAAACAACATTCTCCTTAAGTACTGCCAATGCACGTGCTGTCTCTGCTATGGACTGCCAACATAGCATAGTGCTTAAAACCTCAGTCTTGGGAATCGAACAGTGTGGGTTTAAATTCTGGCCCTACCACTTATAAGCTGTGTGATTTGGGTGGGTAATTTAACTTCTGTGTTTGAATTTACTCTCTAAGAATAAGGATACAAATAGTGATAGCTATTACTAATAGTGAGACTTAGGGAAATATTAAACAAGCTGTTACAAAGCCCTCAGAACAGTGTCTAGAACTTAGTCTTAGCTGCTATTAGGTTATCATCTATATCCCACTGTAGTCTTCTTCTTTGCACATAGCACAGTCATGTGGGTATCTTATAGGCACCTCCCACTTAATGTATTTAAACTTGAACTCTGCATCCTTATCCCCAGTTTCTCCTCCTTCTGTGTTGTCTGTTTCAGGCAGAGCCAGAAACTGAGCCAGAAAACTTGGACCATTCATGACTCCTTCCTTTGCTTCATTCTCTACATTCAGACAATGATATTTTACACTCCCTAGATATTGAACCCTGAATGTTCATTCACTGTTTGATTTAGATATTCTTCATTTATTATAAAATATTTATTTGGGTGCCACTTATTTTGATGTTAAATGTGGGACCTTAGTGGTATTGTCAACCCCAGCTTAGTTTCTGGGGAGGCACTACTTGCTTCCTCTCTTACATTCTCCAAGGCCAGTCTTTCTACCTCCTTATCATTGCTTATATCCATCCCATCTATTATTCTCTTTTCTACCATCTTCATATTTTTTTACCTGAACTATGACAATAATTTCATAACTGATCTCTAGGCTCCCTGTCTTGACCTCTCCCAGTCTTTGCTCAATACTAATACCAGAATGAATGATCATTGTTAAAAAAAAAAAAGAAAAAGAAAGAAACAGAAAAACAAAAACTATTCTAAAGTTGTTCAGTGACTCCACATAGCTTTCAGGATAATTGTCAAACTTCTTGGCTTACCATACAAAACCCTTTTACGGCCTGTCTCTTATTTACCTCACTGGAATCTTCTCCTGACATTTACCCATATGTTCCAACCATATGGAACTACTTGTAGTTTCCTGAACATGTCACATTGTTTCAGGCCTCTGTGACCTCACATGTGTGGTTTCCTCTTCTTGGAATGTTCTCATCTCCGCATTCATTTAGCTATTGGCTCCTTGTTCTTCAAAACTTCATTCAAGGGTCACCTCATTTGTGAAGCTCTCCTTGACCTCCCAATCTGGCTTAGCGGCTCCCATGACACCTCCTTCCTCTGTGGTATCACATTGAAGAGGTAGCCTGCTTAATGGTTGAAAGCTTGGCCTCGGGAGAACTCCCCCAGATTTGAATATTGCGTCTCACACATACTGGCAATGTGACTTTGGGCAGTTTACTTGACTCTCAATGTCCTTATAAATTGAGGAAGTAACAATAATAGAACTTATCTGGAAGACTTGTGAGGATTAGATGAGTTAATACATGTAAAATACTCAGTGCCTGGCACATGGTAAGTAGTTTGCATCACTTACTGATTTTCTTTTCTTTTCTTTTCTTTTTGTCTTTTTAGGGCCACACCCGTGGCATATGGAGGTTCCCAGGCTAGGGGTCAAATCAGAGCTGTAGCCTCTGGCATACACCACAGCCACAGCAACACCATATCTGAGCCGCATCTGTGACCTACACCACAGCTCACAGCAATGCCAGATCCTTAACTCACTGAGCGAGGCCAGGGATCGAACATGCATCCCCATGGATGCTAGCCAGACTCGTTTCTGCTGATCCACAGTGGAAACTCCTTGATACAATTATTGCCATACCTTTTAATTTAATAACCCCACTCATCTATAAGCTTCCTGAGAGCAAGGACTGTGTACTTACTTGACAGCATATTCCCAAAACCTACTCCAGTCTCTGACACATGGGTGCTCAATAAATGCTTACTGAAAAATGATTGAGTGAATGAATAAAGAAATGAGATAAAGGGAGTTCCATTAGTGGCTCAGCAGAAAGGAATCCAACTAATATCCATGAGGATATGTGTTCAATCCCTATCCTCGCTCAGTGGGTCAGGGATCCAGCGTTGCTGTGAGCTGTGGTGTAGGTCACAGATGTGGCTCGGATCTCATGTTGCTGTGGTTGTGTCGTAGGCTGGCAGCTGTAGCTCCGATTCGACCCCTAGCCTGGGAACCTCCATGTATCATGGATGCAGCCCTAAAAAGAAAAAAAAAAAAGGAAATGAGATAAGGAAATGGAGAAATGAAATGCCTTCCCCACCAAAAGCTTTTAAAATATCAGCCCACCAAGCCCCATAGACCTGGAAGAGGAAGAAGATTATGCCTGTAGCTGGCCCTTTTTTTTTTGCATATGCCATGTCTACCACACTATTTGGGGGGAAATATGCAGACTCACCTCCATTTTCAATGCTGGGAGTTTTCACCTTTACTCTCACTGAAGACTTGGGAAAATAATCAAATGATGACACCATCTCCAACTCCAATAGTGCGGTCCTAGCAAATTGCTAAAAAAGAAAAAAGTGGAAAGGTTTCTTAATCATGGAGCTAGCTGTGCTCCATCTCGCTCATTTGAGACACTTGAAGAGATGATTTCGAGAATTTGCCAGATTCCAGATTAATCAGAAAGCACACGAACTAGGATGACTGACAGAACAGTAAGAAGAGCATCTCTGCATCACATAAACAGAGACAGGCTGACCTAGATTTAGACTTTTCCATTACACAAAAGAAGGCTTCTTGATGACACTGTTAATGGGGAGTGGGGAGAAATCTTCTATTTGATTGACAACTCCTCTATAATTAAGACTTAGTCCAAACTTACTGCAAGACCCTTTTAAAAAATGCCATCAAGTGTTACAAGCCTTATTATAAATTATTATCTTACTTCTATCAGATTCTCCTTGTCATTGTGACTATTCTGTGGGATTTGGTACTGTCTGTCTTAAAGTAGATAACTAGGCAAGCTGGGCTTCATGTTCCAACTTCTTTCACCTCTTGTCTGAACCTACAATCATGGTGTCCCAGATCACTGACTGGGACACTGAGATAGCTGTTTGAACTCTCATATTCAGAAATAATGAGTTGGGGAAGGGTTGGCCTAGCACTCTGCAATGAAGAGGTACAGGTATTTATCTTTTATGACCAACAATTTTGCTGTCTGCCTCCCACCAACCCAAGGGGCCTCTTCAGAAGAAATGATTCCTTAAATCTGTGAGCCAGCCATATGGGCTGACCCAAATTTTTCAGGAGATAAACATTACTTTTATCCACTCAGTTTTGTTTTTATTCCTTCAGACCTTTTTCTCATATTCTAGCTACACCATACTCTTGAACTATTTCTAATGGTGACATAGCACCTGCTCAATTTGGTTGATTCAATCAATCCACTGGTCAGTCACTTTAATGCAAGATGAGGAACAAACATAGTTATGTGAAAATAGCTTGAAAGGGGTGCCTTGCAGACAGAACTAAGTGAGCATAGCACTATTCCAACCCATTGCATCCCCTGGATGCATATACACACCAACAAAGCTGCTTCTAGAATAGCCTTGCCTGTGCTGGAATTGGGGAAGCCTTTATCTCAAAACTGTAAAGCTGGGGATGTGTGTCTTCAGGAAAGGCAGTGAAAGAATAACAAGACACTCTTTTGCTATCTTACTCTTATTGTTATTATTATTTATTTATTTATTTATTTATTTATTTATTTTGCTTTTTAGGGCCAACCTGAGGCATATGGAAGTTCCCAGGCGAGGGGTTGAATTGGAGCTGTAGCAGCTGGCTTATGCCACAGCCACAGCCACACTATATCTGAGCCATGGCTGTGAACTACACCACAACTCATGGCAATGCCTGATCCTTAACCCACTGAGCAAGGGCAGGGATCTAACCCCCATCTTCATGGATACTAGTCGAGTTCTTAACTGCTGAGCCACAATGGGAACTCCTAGATATTGTTTCTATTAGTAGTATTAGTATATATAGAGTGTTTACTGGGCACCAAAATCTATGTTGAATGCTTTTATAATTTACATTTCCTTCTCTAATAACCCAGGGGAAAGTACTACTATAATCCCCATTTTTCTTTTAGATGGGGGAACTAGAGGCACAGAGATGCTTTCCTAATTGCCCAAAGTCATAGAACCACAATCAATAGCAGATTCTGAAATCAAACATAGATATGTCTAACTCCAAATTCTAAATTCTGAACATTTCCCCCTCTTCTCCGTCTCTAAACAACATGTGACCATGGCCAAGTATTTAACCCCACATTTCCTAACCAGTATGCCATAGCTATACTAGAGGGGTACCAGCACATTGATTCCTCAGCTCTTGGGTGCCTAGTAAGTTCCAGGATGGCTAGTTACTTCAAGCTACTAGAAATGTCATCATGTTATTCCAATGAACAAATGCATTTTATCATTTTCTATGTGTATGATGACATGAAAAAGTTCTGACTGTACAAGTTCGGTGAATTTCAATGTCCTCATTTATAATGTGGGACTAATTGTATTTATTTATTAGGGTTTTAGTGAGGATTAAATGAGACACATAGGTCACTATATTAGTCAGGGTTCTCCAGATTCTTTCTATCTATCTATCTATCTATCTATCTATCTATCTATCTATCTATCCATCCATCCTCAGACAGTCTGTGTGTGTGTGTGTGTGTATAAAGAGTTTTGTTACAAGGAACTGGCACATGCCATTATGGAGACTGACAGGTTCTAAGATCAGCAGTCAGCAAGCTGGAGACCCCCGAGAGAGCCTATGGTGAGAGTTCCAGTCCTATTGCTGGCAAACTTGACCCAGGAAGAGCTGATATTTCAGTTTGAATCTAAAGGCAGGGAAAAAAATATACTTCAGCTCAAAACACTCAGCCAGGGTGAATCTGTCTCTTACTCAGGGAAAGGTCAGTCTTTTCATTCTTTTTTTTTTTGGTCTTTTTGTCTTTTTAGGGCTGCACACACAGAATATGGAGGTTCCCAGGCTAGGGGTCCAATTGCAGCTGTGGCCGCTGGCCTACACCACAGCCACAGCGACAAGGGATCCAAGCCATGTCTGTGACCTACACCATGGCTCCCAGCAATTTTGGATCCTTAACTCACTGAGAGAGGCCAGGGATCAAACCTGCATCCTCAAGGATGCTAGTCAGCTTTGCTAACCGATGAGCCATGATGGGAACTCCAGTCTTCTCAGTCTTCTCATTCTATACAGGCCTTCAACTCATTAGATGAGTCCACCCGCACGACGGAGGGCAATTTCCTTTTTTTCAGCGTACTGATTCAAATGTTAATCTTATCCAGACACCCCTCACAGATACACTGAGAATAATGTTGGACCATATATTTGGGTACTCTGTGGCCAGTCATAAAATTAACGATCACAGTCACCTAGCATGATATCTGACACCTGGTAAGGACACAATAAAAGATTCCTCCCTTCAGGTCTCCTTGAATCTTTACAACAAGTCCATAGAGTAAGTAGAGTTAGTATCTCCATTTTACAGATAATAAAATGGGATCAAAGCCAGATATCCTCAAGTGCTGTGTCCTTTTGATTCTACTCTCTAATGTATATGCCACTCTTTGGTGAAGGGCATGACTTACTAAGTGTTAGGGAATATCCAAAGGCCAAGTACCCCACCCCCATTTCATTTTTCCTTCTCCCATCTCTACTTAACCAAAACTATCCAGGGTCCCATTTTTATCAATAGGTTTGTATGTGCTTGGTAATGATAGGGAGTAATGGGTTAATCCAATAAAGAAATCTATTCTCATGTATAATAAGAACTCTGTTAGGAGGTTTGACACAACTCCTAGGGAACAAGACATTCTAATTCAATAAAACTGCTTGATTTCCAAACACTGTAAAAGGTGATACACAGAAGGTAAAAACACAAGTAAATCCCTTTGGTTGGGAAGCATTTCAATGCCTCTCAAACTGAATAAAGCCTCGTGGATAGAAGTTGCAAGGTGGGGGAGGTTCTACTTCTTCCTCCTATAAATTAACTTGATTCTCAGGCAGAGAAGAGCTTTGTAAGCTGCAGTTTTGAAAGTCAAAAGATATCAAAGAGATGTACACTTCTGGTCCCTGTTTCCATCCACCTCATAAATATTTTTTTTTTCCCACTGTACAGCAAGGGGGTCAGGTTATCCTTACATGTATACATTACAATTACATTTTTCCCCCACCCTTTCTTCTGTTGCAACATGAGTATCTAGACAAAGTTCTCAATGCTATCCAGCAGGATCTCCTTGTAAATCTATTCTAAGTTGTGTCTGATAAGCCCAAGCTCCCGATCCCTCCCACTCCCTCCCCCTCCCATCAGGCAGCCACAAGTCTCTTCTCCAAGTCCATGATTTTCTTTTCTGAGGAGATGTTCATTTGTGCTGGATATTAGATTCCCGTTATAAGTGATATCATGTGGTATTTGTCTTTGTCTTTCTGGCTCACTTCACTCAGTATGAGGTTCTCTAGCTCCATCCATGTTGCTGCAAATGGCATTATGTCATTCTTTTTTATGGCTGAGTAGTACTCCATTGTGTATATATACCACCTCTTCCGAATCCAATCATCTGTTGATGGACATTTGGGTTGTTTCCATGTCTTGGCTATTGTGAATAGTGCTGCAATGAACATGCGGGTGCACGTGTCTCTTTTAAGTAGAGTTTTGTCCGGATAGATGCCCAAGAGTGGGATTGCGGGGTCATATGGAAGTTCTATGTATAGATTTCTAAGGTGTCTCCAAACTGTTCTCCATGGTGGCTGTACCAGTTGACATTCCCACCAACAGTGTAGGAGGGTTCCCTTTTCTCCACAGCCCCTCCAGCACTTGTTCTTTGTGGACTTATGAATGATGGCCATTCTGACTGGTGTGAGGTGATATCTCATGGTAGGGTAGTTTGGATTTGCATTTCTCTTATAGTCAGCGATGTTGAGCATTTTTTCATGTGTTTGTTGGCCATCTGTATATCTTCTTTGGAGAAATGTCTATTCAGGTCTTCTGCCCATTTTTCCATTGATTGATTGGCTTTTTTGCTGTTGGGTTGTATAAGTTGTTTATATATTCTAGAGATTAAGCCCTTGTCGGTTGCATCATTTGAAACTATTTTCTCCCATTCTGTGAGTTGTCTTTTTGTTTTCTTTTGGGTTTCCTTTGCTGTGCAAAAGCTTGTCAGTTTGATGAGGTCCCATGGGTTTATTTTTGCTCTAATTTCTATTGCTTTGGGAGACTGACCTGAGAAAATATTCATGAGGTTGATGTCAGAGAGTGTTTTGCCTATGTTTTCTTCTAGGAGATGGATGGTGTCCTGTGGTATATTTAGGTCTTTCAGCCATTTGGAGTTTATTTTGGTGCATGGTGTGAGGGTGTGTTCTAGTTTCATTGCTTTGCATGCAGCTGTCCAGGTTTCCCAGCAATGCTTGCTGAATAGACTTTCTTTTTCCCATTTGATGTTCTTGCCTCCCTTGTCGAAGATTAATGGACCCTAGGTGTCAGGGTTTATTTCCGGGTTCTCTATTCTGTTCCATTGGTCTGTCTGTCTGTTTTGATACCAGTACCACACTGTTTTGATGACTGTGGCTTTGTAGTATTTCTTGAAGTCTGGGAGAGTTATGCCTCCTGCTTGGTTTTTGTTCCTCAGGATTGCTTTGGCGATTCTGGGTCTTTTGTGGTTCCATATAAATGTTTGGATTGTTTGTTCTAGTTCTGTGAAAAATGTCCTGGGTAATTTGATAGGGATTGCATTGAATCTGTAGATTGCTTTGGGGAGTCTGGCCATTTTTACAATATTGATTTTCCCAATCCAGGAACATGGGATATCTTTCCATTTCTTTACATCTTCTTTGATTTCTTTGATTAAAGTTTTATAGTTCTCGGCATATAGGTCCTTTACCTCCTTGGTCAGGTGTATTCCGAGGTATTTGATTTTGTGAGGTGCAATTTTAAAAGGTATCGTGTTTTTGTATTCCTTTTCTAATATTTCATTGCTGGTATACAGAAATGCAACTGACTTCTGAATGTTCATCTTATAGCCTGCTACTTTGCTGAATTTATTAATCAGTTCAAGTAGTTTTGGGGTTGAGTCCTTCGGGTTTTCTATGTATAGTATCATGTCGACTGCATACAGTGACAGTTTGATCTCTTCTCTTCCTATATGGATGCCTTTCATTTCTTTTGTTTGTCTAATTTCTGTGGCTAGGACTTCCAAAACGATGTTGAAGAGCAGTGGTGAGAGTGGGCATCCCTGTCTTGTTCCAGATTGGAGTGAGAAGGCTTTCAGTTTTTCCCCATTGAGTATTATATTTGCTGTGGGTTTATCATAAATGGCTTTGATTATATTCAGGAATGTTCGTTCCCTCTATACCCACTTTGGCGAGGGTCTTGATCATGAATGGATGTTGGACTTTGTCAAATGCTTTTTCTGCGTCTATTGAGATGATCATATGATTTTTGACTTTTTTTTGTTAATGTGGTGTATGATGCTGATTGATTTGCATATGTTGAACCATCCTTGTGAACCTGGGATGAACCCCACCTGGTCATGGTGTATACTTTTTTTGGTATGTTGTTGGATTCGGTTGGCTAAGATTTTGTTGAGAATTCTTGCATCTATATTCATCAATGATATTGGGCGATAGTTTTCTTTTTTGGTGGTATCTCTGTCTGGTTTTGGAATGAGGGTGATGGTGGCATCATAGAATGTCTTTGGGAGTATTCCTTCTTCTTCAACCTTTTGAAAGAGTTTCAGGAGGATGGGCACCAGTTCCTCTTTATATGTTTGATAGAATTCACCTGTGAAGCCATCTGGTCCTGGACTTTTATTTGTAGGGAGTGTTTTTATGACCTCTTCAATTTCATTTCTAGTGATCAGTCTGTTCAGTTGGTCTGTTTCTACTTGATTCAGTTTTGGCAGGCTGTAAGATTCTAGAAAATTGTCCATTTCTTCCAGATTGTCAAACTTGTTGCCATATAGTTGTTCATAGTATTCTCTTATGGTTTTTTGTATTTCTGCTGTATCCATTGTGATTTCTCCTTTTTCATTTCTAATTTTGGTTATTTGGGTTCTTTCTCTCCTCTTTTTAGTGAGTCTGGCCAGGGGTTTGTCCATTTTGTTTACCGTTTCAAAGAACCAGCTCTTGGTTTTATTAATTTTCTCTATTGTTTTTTGAGTCTCTATTTTATTGATTTCTTCTTTGATCTTCATAATTTCCTTCCTTCTGCTGACTTTAGGCCTTTTTTGTTCTTCTTTTTCTAATTCATTTAGGTGGAGGGTTAAGTTGTCCATTTGGGATCTTTCTTCTTTTTTGAGAAAGGCCTGTATTGCTGTAAATTTCCCTCTGAGCACTGCTTTCGCAGCATCCCATAGGTTTTGAGTGGTTGTGTCTTCATTATCATTTGTTTCAAGGTAGTTTTTAATTTCCTTCTTGATTTCCTCATTGACCCATTGGTTTTTTAGTAGCATGTTGTTTAGTCTCCATGCAGTAGGTTTTTTTCTCTTTCCTTTTCCCATGGTTGATCTCTAATTTCATGGCATTGTGGTCAGAGAAGATACTTGAGATAATTTCTATGCTCCTAAATTTATTGAGATTCGTTTTGTGTCCCAATATGTGGTCGATTCTTGAGAATGTTCCATGAGCATTTGAGAAGAATGTGTATTCTGCTTTTTTTGGATGTAGTGTCCTGAAGATATCAATGAAGTCTAACTTTTCTATTGTTTCCTTTAGGATCTCTGTTGCTTTATTGGTTTTCTGTCTAGAGGATCTGTCCATTGATGTGGGGGGGGGGTATTAAGATCTCCTACTCTGATTGTATTCTCATCAATATCTCCCTTTATGTCTGTTAATATTTGTTGTATGTATCTGGGTTCTCCTGTATTTGGGGCATATATGTTGATGATAGTAACATCCTCTCCTTGGATGGATCCCTTAATCATTAAGTAGTGTCCTTCTTTGTCTTTCTTTATGTCTTTTGTTTTAAAGTCTATTTTGTCTGATATGAGCGTTGCAACTCCTGCTTTTCTGTCGTGTCTATTGGAGTGAAATATTTTTCCCCACCCTTTCACTTTCAATGTATGTGTATCTTTTGTCCTAAGGTGAGTTTCTTGTAGGCAGCATATTGAAGGTTTTTGCCTTTTTATCCACTCAGCCCCTCTGTGTCTTTTGATTGGGGTGTTCAGTCCATTGACATTTAAGGTGATAATTGATAGATGATTATTTATTGCCATTTGAATGTCATGTTCCAGTTGATTCTATGGTTCTCCATTCTTCCTTTGTTTTGTTTTGTTTTTTTTTTTTTTTGGTTGGATGGTCTCCTGTTATTATCTGCTTGAGTGTATTTTTTTTTCATTTTTTGCAAATGCAATATTTGGTTTTGGCTTGTGGTTGCCCTGTTTTTTAAGTATGCTAACCCCTTCCCATAATTGTGTGTTTTAGCCTGATGGTCCTGTAAGTTCAAACACTTCATTACTATATTAAAATTAAGAAGAGAAACATACAAACAAACAAAAAGGGTTATTTACTTCCTAACATCCCTTGCCCACATTTTATGGTTTTGATGACTCTTTTTTATTTTTTTCTTTTTAATTTTATTTTGTTTGAGGCCTGTTCATGATTAAATCTGTATGCTGGCTTATTTGAGTGGCTGCTCTCTGATTGCGGTTTCCTCAGTCCTAGTTCTTACTCTTCTTCTTCTTTTTTTTTTCTTTTCTTTTTTCTTCCCTTTCCTTCCTTTCTTTTTGGTTTAGAGAAGCCCTTTCAATATTTCCTTGAACCTGGGTTTTGTGTTGCAGTATTCTTTAAGTTTTTGTTTGTTGGAAAAAATTTTTATTTCCCCTTCTATTTTAAATGATATTCTTGCTGGATAGAGTATTCTAGGTTGCATATTTTTTCCTTTTAGCACTTTAAATATCTCTTGCCATTCCCTCCTGGCCTGTAGTGTTTCTGTAGAGAAGTCAGCTGATATTCTTATGGGGGTTCCCTTGTAGGTAACATTCTGTTTTTCTCTTGCTGCCTTTAGGATCCTCTCTTTATCACTAACTTTTGCCATTTTTATTATGATGTGTCCTGCTGTGGGTCTATTTGGGTTCAGTTTGTTTGGGGCCCTCTGTGCTTCTTGTATCTTGAACCCAGCATCCTTTAGATTTGGGAAGTTTCCAGCGATAATTTCTTCAAATATATTTTCCATCCCCTTATCTTTTTCTACTCCTTCTGGAATTCCTATTATGCGTAGATTGGCCCGCTTTATATTATCCCATAGGTCTCTTATATTGCTTTCCAGTTTTTGGATTCGGTTTTCTGTCTGTTGACCGGATTGAGTGATTTCCATTATTCTATCTTCCATATCACTGATTCGTTCTTCTGCATTATTCATTCTGGTTTTTACTGCCCTTAGTTCAGTTTGCATCTCTGCAAATGAATGTTCTAGTTTTTCTTGGCTCCTCCTTATATGTTCTAGTTCCTTTCTGAGGGTATCTGCATTACTGTTCCTATCTTCTCTTAATTCCTTCAGTATTTTCGCTATTTCTCTTTTGAACTCCAGGTCTGTCAGACTGACGAGATCTGTTTCATTGTTGACTGTTTTAGGTGAGTTCTCCTGTTGGTTTGACTGGGGGTGGTTTCTCTGCTTCTTCATCTTGCTTGTTGTTTTCTTTCTCCTGAGGGAGTTGTACTCTCCGTGATCGGGCAGTGTTTGCCTTGTCACTGCCGTGGAATATTTCCTGAGGGCTGGCGTTGTTGGTCAGTCTTTTTTGAGGCAGTGTGGCTTTTCTGGAGTGTTGATGGGGCTAACAGTGTTTCTTTGAAGCAAAGGAGGACTTCCTGAGGGCAGACAGGACTGGGAGGTCCACACCACGATGGTAGCAGATTTCGCTTGGTCATGCAGAGCTTGCTCTGGTGTTTTTAGGCTGTGGGGTTCTTGCAGGGGGTTGGTGGTGTTGGGCAGCTGTTCCTCAGGAGTGCGGTGCCCCCTGGGGGCTGGAGCAGCTATCTGGGTCACTGAGAACCTAAGAGGCTCTTCCCTAGGGCAGCCCAACTCAGAAGGATGGCCTGAGAATGTAGGCAGATCTTTTCACAGTCTGGCCAAGCTTGCTGCAGCTTTTCTGGGCTGCAGGGGCTCTTCTAGGGGGTGGTGGTGCTGAGCAGGTATTCTGTGGGAGTGGGGCACCCCCTAGGGGCTTGGGTGGGTAGCAGGGCCACTGGAAACCCAAGAGGCTCCTCCCCAGGGCAGCCGGACTCAGAAAGACCGTCGGAGATCTTTTCCCGGCTTGGCCAGGTTTGTTGCAGCTTTTCTGGGCTGTAGGGGGTCCTGCCTGGAGCTGGCAGTCCTGTACAGCTGAACCACTAGGGCACCCCCTGGGGGCTTGGGCGGGTAGCAGGGCAATTGGAAACCGAAGAGGCTGCTCCCCGGGGCAGCCCGACTCAGAAAAACCGTCTGGGAATTAGGCAGATCTATTCACTGCCTGGCTAGGCTTGTTCTAGCTTTTCTGGGCTGCAGGCCTTTTCTCGGGGGCTGGTGGTGTTTGGTGCTACTCTGCGGAAGTGTAGCCCCTCCAAAGGGCAAGCAGGCCTGTGCAGGGACAGCCCCTGCGGTGGTAGGCTTCAGGCAATTGTTGAGGCCAGCCCTCCTGGATGGCAGGCAGCCCCAGGTTCGGCGAGAGCACAGGGGGTGGTGGGGGTGGGGGGAGGGGATGCACTGGGAAGCACACCTTTCAGCTAGCTAGCGGGCCTGTAAGCTTGCTGTGGCGTGGGGGGTATTCTATGGGGACCCACCCCTTCTTCTCTCCCCTCCCCAGCACGGGCGCAGACCAGGCTCTTTTCCCAGGTTCCCTCTGATGCAGCTTTCCACTTCCCCGCCCCTAGAGTATTGCTCCCTTCCTCTGCGACAGCTTTGTTTTCTAGTCGCCCAGGCAGTCTCTGCCCCATTAAATGGTTTCTAGACTTCCCAAGCAGTTTCCGCTCCGCCCCGCGCCCCCAGCCTGGGGACTAACCTCTGGAGCCAAGGTCTCGGTGCCCAGCCCCCACCCAGGCGTCCCCCGGCCCTTTCTCGGGGACCAACCTTTGGAGGCGAGGTCTTGGTGCCCAGCCCCCACCCAGGCGTCTCAATTTTTGGTGACTGTGCCCGTAGTTCAGATGGTCCGTTCGGTTCTTGATCGGCTTTTCCGTACTCCAACTTACTGCTACACTCTTCTCTGCATCTGGAGATTCCTCTGGTTCGTTTGATCTTTCCCCCGTGTAGGTGACTTTCCAGGGTGTGCTATCCCTTTCTCCTCTGCAGTTCCCTTTTGGGAGCGCCCGTCCCGCTCGGATTCACCTTCTCTCACTCTCTTTTCTCCCGTTCTGCCCGGTAATGTCACGAACTTCTTGCCTTTATTGGAGTTTAGGTTCTTCTGCCAGCGATTGGTTGCTGTTCTGTGCGAGTCATTTATTCTGTAGATGTGCTTTTTTTTGTTGTGTTTGTGGGAGAGGGCGAGCGTGTCCCTCTACTCCTCCGCCATCTTGTCCTGTGCTTTCATGTTTGAGGATGGAGAGGGGGGCAGAATTTTAGTAACATTTTGGAAATCGCTTAAAGGAGGAATAGGGGGAGGTTAATGGGACAGGAAAGGCAAGATTCAGGGATGAATGCCAACATTTTTGGCTTGGATGACTGCAAACAGGTGAGGCAGAGAAAATTGGCGCGGGGGATAAGCTCACTGCCAAGCATCCTAAGCTTTAGAGGGGGTAGCAGAAACCCTACTAGAGGGGTTAGTGGGCAGTTCTGTTATCCTATCTCCCACAGGCACTTTTGCTGCCACTGCCTTCAAAATAACATCAGTGCCTTTGAGAAGAACTTCAGACTGGTGGCTACTACCCAAGGGGGCTCATCAAGCCTCAGGTCATCAGGAGTTGAAGAGTTGGTTGTAATGCCTCATGTGGCCTCACCTCCAAAACATAATTGAGGTTCATTTGTCAGACAGAGATTGAAGAAATGATCTTGACAAAGCATAGCACAGATTCTGTAATGAAAGGGTAATAAAGATGGTTGCCAGCCCATTATTAAGCATAATAACTAGGTTGAAATGAGATGAAGGACTTCATTTAGTCAGCACTTTCCCATTGATGAATAGTGGGGGGTAAAAGTGTGAAAGGAAAGTGGATAATCCAATTCATAAAAAATGGAGAAATGCTTTTTTTCAACATGAAGCAATAATAATTCATTGTATTTTTAGAGTTGGAGTGGGGGATATTCTTTTGATGGGTACTGATGCACAGATGAAATTTAAAAATCAAAACACTTTCCCACTTGCAGAAACTATTTTATTTCTATTTTATTTTTAAAAATTATTTTTATTGTTGAGAAAAACATAAAAAATACAATGGGGGCTAAAGTAGCGTTTGGGGAGGAGACCCTTTTTCATTATACATCCTTAAAAATTGTTGAAATTTTTGCGATAAAAATAAAATTTAAAAGTAATGATGAAGCATTGTCATATTTACATAATTAATTTATTTATGACATTGAGTAGTACTAAAAATTACATTCAGAAAAGGTAGAAGTCTGTCCAGGACTGTGATGAGTTCTTATACAGAGACTACCAGTCTTTGTAGCCTTCTTTGTTAAGAAAGCTTATTACTAATAAAACACTTTTAACCTACAGAAAAAGAGAAAATCATAGTTGACAAGATGTCTAATTATTCATTTACAGCCAATGAGCTGCAATTATTATCAACTGAGAATTGCTCAATATTTGGGGAAGGGGTCTATAGGAGAAGGGGGGAAAGTAGAGAAAAAGAACATTCGTCATCAGAACCTTATTTTACAAATGATAAAACAGCTCTGTTCTTATTTCCCGGCTTGGGGACAAAGAGGCATGTGTCCAGCAGCTGTGGCACAGGCTATTCATTCCTTGGAGAGTTTTCCTTTTTTGCTTGGAGGCTGCCCACTTGAGGCAGACAGCGTTTACTGTGCTGGGTATAAACAAAAAGAATTTTCTCTTTCAGCATGAGTTTGGGGAAGAGCTGAGAGAAAAAAAGAAGATATTCAACTCCCACGTTAAAATTTAAAAATAAGAGTAACATATTCTATAAGTATAGTATAGAATAAGTTCAAAGATCAAGATAAACACAGAACTCTATTTCTAGATTATAATGTTAGGAACTGGGTGATCATTCCTAGACATTTAATTTTAAATAAATCAATGTGGGTTAGATAAAATTTATCCAAGTTTTAGAACTGATCTTCCAAGGTTAAATCAAGTATGCAGATTATTAATAATCCATTACTCTGTCAATACTGCATATATTTCATAGATAAATAATTGGCATATATTATTTGCTGGTTATTATTCCCACAATTGTTATTATTGGGGGCTAGATTATTACTCAGCTGGAAAGGTCTACTCTACTGAATAGGCATATGCTTTTTGCAATACATATGACAATTTAGATAGAACTAAGGAAATTTTAGTATTTTAATGGCTCATGAGATGAGATGAGGAATGTAGGAGGCAGAATATAAAACACACAGTGATTAAGCACATTGGTCCTGGAGTGTAACTTACCTACATTGGAGTCCATACTCTGCCATCACAACATGAATAACCTTGAGCAAGCCACTAAAGCTCTCTGAGCTTTTCTTTTCTTCTCAGAAAAATGGGAATAACAAGAGTCCCTACCTTCCAGAGTTGACATGATAATGAAATGAGAAAACTTGCAAAGCACCTATCATAGTGCCAAGCTGTTTTGTATTAAGGGCTCAATGAATGCCAATAGTTTCTGTTGCACCTTTCTGTGCAGTCATTTAACTGGGGTGTGTAACCTTGTTACCCAATTTGAGCAAGATCTTAGCTACGTGCTCAACTTTTGGCTCCTTCTATCACCCACCCACAGTGGTGCATCCCCAGAGGTTTGCTTCTATCCCTTCCCAACAATCGATGATTGGCAATTAGCAAATCTTTAGTTTTAGGGGTTAAGTGGGAAAAATGTACTGTGAGACACAAAAACTTGGACAGCCCGCCCTCTAGTGGTACTTTTATGAATTGCCCCCAACAATTGCCCTGCTGATTCACAGGAGTGCTAGCCATAAAAATGAATGAGATGTAGTTGACATAGTTACGAAAAAACATCTGGTGTAAGAAATGAATTTATTAATCAAAACCACATAATAAGACAATATAAGATGTACATCCCAGACAACACACTTAAGTTGTAGGGAACATTATCAAGATCTTTTTTTTTTCATGTTAATTAATCATTTTACCTGAAGAGAATTACAATTTGGGGCAAAAATTCAGACAATACATAGATTATATACCCTATCCCTAATAAATGTTACATTGCCATTAGAATCTGTACTCTTACTGCACACAATATTTTTGTTGGTTTGTCTTTTTTTTTTTTTTTGTCTTTTCTAGGGCTGTACCCGCGGCGTATAGAAGTTCCCGTGCTAGGGGTCTAATCGGAGCTGTAGCCTAGCCGCTGGCCTACACCATAGCCACAACAACGTGGGATCTGAGCCACATCTGCGACCTATACCACAGCTCAAAGCAACACCGGATCCTTAACCCACTGAGCGAGGCCAGGGATTGAACCCGCAACCTCATGGTTCCTAGTCAGATTCGTTAACCACTGAGCCTCAACGGGAACTCCTCTTTTTTTTATTTCTAAAATAATATTGTTTTTGATAATAATAACATCTTATCCTCTTTTAGGGACTTTAACAACTTTTCTCAGGACTTTGTTTTTCCAGCAGGTAGATGTGACAGGATTTGCTTTTCCTGTTGTACTGAGGAGGAAGCCGAGGCTAATCTATAAGCAGGCTAAATAGGTTTGCTTTGGTCACCCAGGGTACTTTCCAGAGGACTGCATTTATTCTCACCCTTAGGAATCTCTTACTAGCAAAATTGCACAGAGTGGCATGCCCCTTTATTTTTTTTATTTTTGTTTTTGTTTTTGCCATTTCTTGAGCCACTCCCACGGCATATGAAGGTTCCCAGGCTAGGGGTCTAATTGGAGCTGTAGTCGCTGGCCTACTCCAGAGCCACAGCAACACCAGATCCAAGCCTCATCTGCAACCTACACCACAGCTCACGGCAATGCCGGATCCTTAACCCACTAAGGAAGGCTAGGGACTGAACCCGCAACCTCATCGTTCCTAGTCAGATTCGTTAACCACTGAGCCATGACGGGAACTCTCTGGCATGTCCCTTTATATGTTTCACATGCTCCTTTTTTGTTTGAATCTTCATGTCAAACTCCTTAAGCACACCCTTGTTTTGCAGATTGAAATGAAAATGATTAAAATAGAGACCTGGGTTTTAAAGAAGTGGCTCTCTTTGCTCCATTATAATTATTTTCTATAGCTCAGATATTAAAGCATTTCTACCAACAAATCTAAACCAAGAGTAATAACTCTGTGAGCCTTACAGAAATCTAAATCAAAGAAGCAGAGATGAGAATCTAAAGAAATACCATTGTTCTTTTAAATACTTGAATTGCTATTCACAAGACTCAAGAGTGAACAGGGATTGGATAATTTAGAAATAGGTATTTTTGGTAGAATTATGGGACTATTTATAGCCATGCTGAGTGATTGTGAAGCAGAGAACATGCAGGCATTAACTGATGCTTTTTGATGAGTTTGCTCTGTAGTGGAGTTCTATGCAAATGCAGAATGTTGCTGGGATTTTTTTTTTCGGGGGGTGTGGGGGGCGGATATTGTCTTCCCTCCTACAGTGAGTGCCCCTGTTTATACTTGTGGCTTGTCAGTGAAACCCAGTTATCAAACCACTTGTGGGAGAAACCAGTCTGTCCAGAAACCACTTTTCTCAGGAGCCTTTTGGGGGCCAACTTACAGATGTGCCACTGGAGTTGTGAACAGAATAGAGCTGGATGGCTCTGTGATGTAGAACTCTTGCTGATAAGGATAAGCTTTCTGGCGGACTCTCTCTGGGCTCCTCAGTTCCACTATGTCCCCAACCCTTTCATAGCCTACTCACCTGTCAGCTGCATAACAGATCTATTCATGCAGCTATTTGCCAAATACACATGGAGTGTCAGTGTGTAAAGGGCTCTAAATGTGTGGCATGTATTACAAACCCCTCATAACAAAAAGGTGACTTGCACAGGTGATTTTTGATGGCAGCATCTTTGATTGTCAGAATGGCCCTTAACAAATTGAGTTTTGTCTGACCTTTCTCCTCTTCCTGCCTTTTCACACCTTTCACTACTTCTCTCTTAAGCTCAAGTTTTCAATTCCATCATGTTCCCTTGCCACCTGTGCTTCCAGGCATCTTACCCTTCAGTGCATCCTTACTGGTTCTACCCATCTCAAACCTAAAGATAAATGCACTATATCCTATTTCATCCCTTCATGCCCCACTCTCCATTGGTTTTCCTAGGAATAGCAATCAATTAAAGGATACCATCAAGGATACCATCTTGCTGGAATCTAGTAGTGGTTCTACATGCTCTAGATATAAGGCTACAATGCCTTAACACCTGGGAATGGATTTCTGCTGGTGAAAGTTCAGTGTGGGAAAATGTTTGGTGTCAGATGGGCCAACATGGATCCCTGGGATCATACCATTTGTCTACTTTTTTGGAGAAGTTTGCCTCAGGTCTCTTGAGATATGTTATATTGTAACCTGTGTTGTGAATACAGTCACCCCCTACCCCTGCCTGTATCCACATGTTCTATATCCTTGCATTCAATCAACCAGGGATGGAAAATACTTGAAAAAAAATTCCAAAAAGTTACAAAAAGCAAAACTTGAATTTGCTGCACACTGGCAATTATTACATAGCATTTACATTGTATTTACAACTACATCACATTTACATTGTGTTAGCTCTTATAAGTAATCCAGAGATGCTTTAAATATATTGGAATGTGTAGGTAGGTTATATACAACTACTATGTTACTTTATATAAGGGATTTGAACATTCACAGATGTCGATATCCACAGGGATCCTGAAACCAGTCCCCTGCAGATACTGAGGGATGACTGTATTAAGGGAAAAGAATAAGGCGATAATGTTTGGAAATTATTGTCTTCATTATTGAATATCTGTTCTTTGTCCATTAATTACTGTACAACTAAAGACTCCCTCTCTGCTACCTAAAGCAAGGGAACAAAAGAAAAGGAACCATAAATCCACTAATTCAAATACATTTTTCTCAGTTAGTACTTAAAAGAAAATTAATTCTCAGTGTACTCTCAAGGTCTGTATGATAAAGCTAGTTGTAATGGCAAGTAAATGTCTTTAGCTGCCTTTGATCATGATTATTGTGTCCTAGGAACAGATATTTTCGTTGTTTTCTATATCAAACATTCCCTGTCACTAATGGGACAATCCAGCCTGGTAATATTGCATAGGTGTAGATCATGCAACATATGGTTTAGAAGAAGTAACTGAAGGTATTTAGGGCCTAAATGGAAAAAATTCCAATTATTTTTTCTATCAAGTAGGTAATTATAGAGGTTTGAAGCCACTTTACCAAGACAACTTTGTTAATTCAAAGTTAATTCACACTTGCTGTGCATTTTAGGGTTGGGAAAAACAAAAACTGGAATATTAAGGAGTTTTTTTTTTTTAAATGATCCCTATGTTTTCTTTGTTTCTATTAGTCAACTTTTAAAATAAAACTCTGAGAAAAATATATTTTCTAAAAAAATTTCTATTTCCTTTCAGTTATGTTAATGCATTGGAACAACATCACAGATAATCCATAAAAGGAATAAATCTAAAATTCACTTAAAGATGATAAAACAATAAATATTAAAATTGTATTTAATACAGAGATGTATCACCAGTAATTTACCATGACCCAGAAAGTTGAACTAATTCAGATTTTCCCCTCTGTTTTTGATGGTGAGGATGGCATATGACAGGTAAATAACTGATACTAGGGAGTGAATAGAGATAGCCAGAGATCAGTCTGTATTTAGCCTAATTTGGTGGTACCTTTTTGGCTTCAACAGTGCACAATGATCATCAAAATCCATAGTGATGAACCTGGTGCCCCGTGAGTCCTCAAAGTTCAAGTGCCCTTTGGTACAAAATCAAAATGAGTTATTTATTTGATTATTTATTTCTAATGAATATTTCACATACTCTAAGAGGATTTGAGGCAACTTATAATAAAAGTTCATATGCAGCAAGGCAGAGAAAAAATGGAGTCACGAAGAAAGATTAGAAACCAGAGAGTTCAAAAATTTTCCTGGGTAATCGACCCCTTTGAAGATCTGACAAAGACCTGTGGAACATCTCCCCAGAAAAGTATAGCTATGCAAATAGGCACAACCTTGAAGTCTCTCCATACACTTTGCCCCTGGGTATCCTTGAACCGCAGGTCAAGAACCCCTGGTATAGAGAAGCAAAATCCTGAGGTAAGATAGTTTTACACTTGAGCATTGCATTTAGCTCTGAGCTTCTTGTCAACTAAGGTTAAAATATAAACACACTGGGTTACAGAGTCCTCAATGTCTAAAAATGGAAGCAGATCAGTTCACAAAAGTATAAGCAAAACATTTAATTTTAAAATGGCAGTGTTTATACAGTTTATGAAAGGATTATTTTATAAAGGGTAATCAAGTAATATAAAAGGATGTAGCATAATTTGATGAAATTCTTTTAAAATCAGCAATTGGAAGTAGAATAGCTATGCTAATTGTATTGACTAGCATATAAATTTAGCTACAGTGTCTCATTCCCAACCCTTCTGGAAAAGAGAGAAGTTATTGTATATGTCTTTCTTTAATGGTAGATATACCCACCTAATATTATTTGATTAAACTTGACATTAATATAATATATTCCCATGAGTGCACATGAGCTGAGCAGCAAGGGATGCCTAAGGGTATAAAAATAAATTGAAGTGTGATTAAATATCTGCTATTAATAGGTCATACCATGGGAAACTTGTATGTAGATAATGGCAAATAATCAGTTCAGGTCCCTACCTCTTCCAAACCATACATATACTTTCTCAAAGGCAAATAAATAACACAATGATTCCTGTTGCAATTATAGGCAGAGGGTTTGGAGGTTGGGGTTAGCATATATAGGCTATTATTTATAGGATGGATAAACAACAAGGTCCTACTGTATAGCACAAGGAACTATATACAATATCTTATGATAAGCCATGATGGAAAAGAATATTTTTAAAAAGAATGTATAAAATGCAGAAACATAGGGAATATATTAAGTATATTCTCTACAATAAAAAAAATATATATATAGGCAGAAGCAGTATAAGCTAGGGGCTTAGAACAAAGTCTCTGGAATCACAGACATGTTTTCCATCACTTGTTAGTTCTGTGTCCATAGGAAATATCTTTGAACTTCTCTGAATCTCAGTTTTCTTATTTGCAAAATAAGAATAATAAAAGTGTCCATCTTAGGGCTGCTCCTAGGCTATATAGGGGTCCCAAGGAAGTCTTTGTTTGTTGGGGCTCCTATCTCTCTAAACAATTTGAGTCACCTAAAATCAGCATGTCATTGTCATTCTAGCCATCCAGTCTCACAAAATTCTGTTAAGCAAATGCTGTGTGGGTAGCACACTTGATGTACTTGACTGGCCACCATACCTGAATTGGTTCTTAGCATTGGGATCCCAGGACAACTTCATAGGCAAGGAGTGGTGTGGCTCCTTGGAAGATCTAGTCAACCCCAAACAGATTGGAAAATATCACAAAGGCACAGGGCTAGAATAAGAATTCTGCTTGCTCTAAGGAGGATATATCTCCTAGGATCACTGAGAAGATTGAATAAGGTAATCTATGTAAAGCATGTGATGCAGTGTCTACCTCTAAGCAAGTCCTCAGTCCATGTTGGGAATGATTATTGCTCTTACCACTATGATCGACAATGCTCACTGCATCTCATACCCAATCTGGTTTTCTTTCAGTGGATGGCTGCATTGACTGGTCAGTGGATCTCAAGACATACATGGCTTTGGCAGGTGAACCAGTCCGAGTGAAATGTGCCCTTTTCTACAGTTATATTCGTACCAACTATAGCATGGCCCAGAGCACTGGGCTCAGGCTTATGTGGTACAAAAACAAAGGTGATTTGGAAGAGCCCATCATCTTTTCAGAGGTCAGGATGAGCAAAGAGGAAGACTCAATATGGTTTCACTCAGCTGAGGCACAGGACAGTGGATTCTACACTTGTGTTTTAAGGTGAGTGCTATGTGAAAACACTGCTCAATGTCATGGGTGGTATTCTTGATTGGGACTGGAATGTGTATAGGTGTGCCTCATGTTAGACAGGGGATATATTGGGGTTTTTTGTTTGTTTGGCCATGCCTACAGCATGTGGAAGTTCCTGGGCCAGGGATCGAACTCACACCATAGCAGTGACAATACTGTATCCTTAATCCACTGAACCCCAATGGAACTCCCAGGGAATATATTCTTGAAAGGCTGCAGTGCATGTGGACCTTCAGTAAATTCCATTCTAATTATTTATTGGAACTAAATAGCAAGTTCTTATCAAATTCTGATGAAATAAGACTCCCATTTACTGTGTATACTCATTTGATTCAGAAAATTTTGTGACTCATTTGTTATCCAACTCCACCCCTACTCCAGGGTCTTACACAAATGGTCCCTGACTTATGGTGATTGGACTTAGAATTCTTCAACTTTATGATGATGTGAGAGTGACACACATTCAGTATAAACCATGCTTTGAATTTTGAATTTTGGTCTTTTTTTTTTTGTCTTTTGTCTTTTTAGGGCTGCACCCATGGCATATTGAGGTTTCCAGGCTAGGGATTGAATTGGAGCTGTAGCCGCCAGCCTATGCCACAGTCATAGCAACGTGGGATCCAAGCTGGGTCTGCGACCTACACCACAGCTCATGGCAATGCTGGATCCTTAACCCACTGAGTGAGGCCAGGGATCAAACCCACAACCTCATGGTTACTAGTCAGGTTCGTTAACCACTGAGCCACTCCGAATTTTGATCTTTTGCTGGGTTGGAAATGTGCAGCAGGATACTATCTCATGATACTGGGCTGTGGCAGGCAGATAGTAAGCAGCAGCTCCCAGTCAGCCATGTATACAACTGATACACTTACAATCATTCTGCACCCACGCAACCATTCTGTTTTTCACTTTCAGTAAAGGATCAAATAAATTACATGAAATGTGAAATACTTTATTATAAAATAGGCTTTGTATTAGATAATTTTGCCCATTTGTAGGATAACATGTGTTCTGAGCACAATTAAGGTAGGATAGGCTAATCTATGGTGTTAAGTAGTTGAGGTATATTAAATGTATCTTTGACTTAAGATATTTTTAACTTACTATGGGTTTATCAGGATATAACCCATTATAAACTGAGGAAGATCTGTATTAACAACTGTTTTTGCATAGAGCTAGCTAGCTAGCTCGATGATCTTAATATATGACCATGAAAATGACCTAGAGTTATCATTTAGCTCAGGGTGTCTTTTACAGATGGAAAATAGCTTCAAATGTTGCAGGGAGATCTTTTAACAAATGAGCTTCTGGTGAAATTTTTCATAGAATTTGCAATGTGAGTTTGAGTGCACTGTATCTAAATATTTTACATGGAGCTCTATAAACACATTATCAACTTGTGTTCCTATATACTATGCTGGGAAGATACCCCAGATACAATTCCATCCGCAAAAAGTTTACAGTGAAAAGCAATTCTGTTTTATCTTTAAGGATTCCTCAATATGTCCTTTCTCCCTGGCTCTACCCCAGTGCTAGGATTTAGTATCTTAAATTTCAGATAGGGACCACAGTAGGCATTGAAGTGGGTAGTTGAGGTGACCTTTAAACCACTTTTCAATATTGCCATTTTGGAAGTGTCTGATCTGGTTGACCAGAGCATTCTATTGTTTGATTTTATCTTCTTGGAAATGCAGACCTTTCCATTTTCGTTTCCTGTGGACTTTGGTCTGATGCCAGTGCTTTGTCACCTCTTCATCAAAAGCACTTGGAAGCTCCTAGTGTGGCTTCATTGTTCAAAAGGGTAGGAGTCAAGGTGTTGTATAAATAATCTTCTTGATGCTCCAAGAATCACGTGTGTGTGTGTTTGTGTGTGTGTGTGTTGGGAGGAAATGTTGGGAAAGTTTCTTTGTAGTGGGCAAAAAACACAGGATATTGGGAATAATAGCAATCAGTCTGATCACACCCTTAGTAATAATCAATATTTTCACCTCATTGGACCACCCTTAGTAGAATTAAGAAGTGAATGTAATTTGGCTGTAGTGTCTGACACTCTATTCTTTAGTGTGCTCTCACCATCTCTGTTTACACCCTCTTCATTCTCCACCCTCATTAAATCCTGCCAATCTAAAATAGATCTCTTTTATTCCCCCATTCCATTTGCTGTTTGTTTGCTTCTTTTGTTTTCACAAATTTAAAATTTTATTTGCAAAAAATCAGGCTACAATATATAGATACTATACTTACAATGAATTATTGAATTAATTATTGCTTACTTTCCCTGTCCTGCTTCTTTCCCCAGTCTTGCTGCCTCTTCTCTCTTTTGATATTTTTTTTCATGTTTATATTGGGGTAATGTGTTTTGGGGAGGAAGAACACAGAGGGAAAATACCATTCTCATTACACCAGATCAAGGATATGAAGTATCAGTATGCTTTATCACTGTTGATATTGACCCTGATCATGTAGCACAAGGTAATATTTGTCTTTCTCCACTGCAAATTTGCTCGTTTTCCCCTCCCGTTTCAAATTATCCTCTTTGGAAGAAAGTTATTCATAGTCTATACATGAGAGATACAGTCATGGTCCACCTCATTAAAAGCAAAATATCTACATAAACTTATTTAGAATTCTTCTGCATAGCATATGTGTTTTTTTCTCCCATTTATTTATTCAATCATTTATATCACCATGGATTCATGGATATTTATATTATACACTGGGTAATAATCCATTGCTACTTTATTTTCTGTGTTAAATTCCTCCACCTTTGACTATTGGGAGCTCTTTCAGTTGGTGCATCTATCCCTCTGATATAAATTCATCATTATTTGTTGTTGTTGTTATCTCTTTGTTTAATACTTTCTTATATTTCAGCACTGTAAGATACTCCAGGCTTATCTTATATATTTCCTTCCCCCAGTCCTAGAATCAGCCATATTCCCAAGGAGGCTTAATTCCTTTTAATGGGGAATGATATTAGAAACCAAGATTTGAGTGCTAGATATGCTTGTTGCTACTAAGGGGTTGTTGCTCCTAGGCCCTCTCAGCTGATAGCTTAATTGGTTTTAAATAAAGCCTTGTACAGGCTCATATACAAGTGAGATTTCCCAATGCCCCTAAAATCCTATCCTATAGGTGGCTTCCTCTTTCAAATATATATTAAATTGACCTTGTTTGTATTTATTGTAGATATCACCTAAGTTAGTGGTCCTCACCTCACATCTAGATCCACAGAAGAGAAAGAAGTGGTAGTCTACTAAGCAGAGGCTTTTTATTCATGCAGCAGGTCTAAGGGAATGATTGGGATTTATAGAGGTGGGTTAAATTTTGAATATTGTACCTCATGTGTGCCTTGGTAAGGAGAAAAAATGTTTGGGAACCACTGTTTAAAAGGATGCAACAGTTTTTGACAATTCATAGATATAGAAATCTCTTCCAGAATGGCGTAAGTGAAGTAGCTAGAATTTGGCTATGAATAATAAACATGTTTTTCGGGTCCATTAGTAGCCACTGATTCCAAATATGTGCCAAGTGAAAAATTCACTCTGTATGAGTGATTTTATGCCATTAGCAAGAAAGTGGCATTTATATTGAAAAAGTCTCTGAATAGGGTCTATAGCACCTCAAATACCAAATTTTATACTACTTTAAGTTAATTATGGATACTTTTTAACTTTCTATGCTTTATCAACCTCACTAAAAGTTCTTCTATTGATTTTGGTGTGGTTAAAAACGCAGATATGACATATTTATTTATATTCCCCACCCATTTAAATCATAGCAAGAAAAGTTTGCTGTTTGTGACCTTTCTGCAGCCAATTATTCATTTTTGTGTTTTTCTTTAGCTAGTCTCAAGAGTGATTACTTGAATTTCACAGTATGTCAGTGAGTTAGTAATAGAGGAATGGTGGAGAAGTGAGTCATATTTTGAGAGCTGTGCCAATCCAAGAATTACTGTCTACTCCCTTTCCCACTCAAATCTTTTCAGTGGAGGCACTTAGTAGGATAAAAATGATGAGAGTAGTCTTATTTGACAAAATCCCACATATCACTTTCTCAACATCTTGAAACAAGGGGCAACTTAAGCTGTGGATGAAGATAGATGTATTCATATAATCCTGAATTGAATTCACAGATATTGAAAAGAGTGATTAAATATAATTGAATATCTGTAGAAACATGTATGTTTGGGGATGACAATGGCAAAATGCATAGAATCAGTTATACATTCAAAACCATTATGACCATTTACCTCTCCAGTGAAGTAAATGGAACAAGGAGCCCTCTTAAACTGGAACATAATCCAACTATTTTTGGTCTTTAGTAGTTAGTCATTGAAATAAATGAGGTTCTCAAAATCTGAATGCCTCACAAACTCTTTCTCAAGGGTTCCTTACTGGATTTATATACTTTTGAGGCATGACATTTGCCTTGCTGTTCATCACATTTGAGTGATTATTACTCTGGCAAAAGGCATCACTAGAGGAATTGAGGGGGGTTGAAGATATATGAAACAAGAAATGTAGTATGTTGCTAGTTTTTGAATCTGTACAGTGAGTATATGAGGATTCATTATATTGTTTTTATTTTTGAATGTATTTGAAATGTCCCATAATTAAAAAGAAAAAGCAGTAAACATAAGTATACAGTAATTTTCCCTGATTTTAATGGCCCCTAAATGATCCTGGTTTAAAAGTACCTATGTAACATATATTAAACAAATTTTATATTTCAGTCCTTGAGCATATACCATGGGACTTGCCTTATGCCATATTGCAAGGAAACCTATGCCTTTAGAAAGAAAAGTAATTGTCCTAGTCTAAGACACCAAGAAATAGCTTTTATCACCTTCCACCATCCTACCCTACTCCCCACCATGGTAACCAAGAGATTTTCAAGGGCTTTGAACATCTAATTATTCAATTCCAGCTTAACTTTTGATCTTTGAAAAGTTAAGTGTCAACAAGTTGGTTGCCGGGGTAGCAATTTCCAGGAGAGCAGATAGTTTCTTGTAGGAAAAATGATGTACAATCTTGACCTCAGAAAAGATCAAGATTGTACATCAGGGTCTTGAGACAGTAGTAATGCCTTCTCTGGCCTGTGTAGGCTAGAGTCTAATGAAGTTAGTTATTTTTCTTCCTCCTATTTTGGTTTTTAAGTAGAAGTCCCTGATTTACTTTTTTATTTTTTTCTTAGCAATTATGCTTAAAGGAACCTGAAAAAATTTTTAACCTCTACAATGTGATAATCTATTTGTTTATAAAATTATACATAACTTCAATAGCAAAGTAGTATCAATTGTAATTTATCTTCATTTCATTAATAGTTAATTAGATGTGCTATAATGTTTAGAATTATAACCGTGTTGTTATATATTAGTGATGTAATATTTAGAAATATAACCATTCTATTGTATAATACCTATGTAATTTCAACTCCATTTAGTTTGTTTATTGGAGGGAAACAGATATTTACAGTTCAGTCAGCAGGATTCCCAGCTTTGTAAGAATTACTGTGTTGTATTTGATTATTATCAACCAATAATTGATTTCAAATAATCACTGATGAGCTAGTTAGCACTGATATGAATTTAGCCCCATACTTTGTATTATTACAAAAGTTCAGAAAATTTTCTGTTTTATGGTTATTTTGCTCATATTAAGGTTTCAACCTATTGCTGAAATGGAAAATTCAAAGTCCTTTTACAGTCCAAGAAGATGCAATGATTGTGGCAGATGATCTGAAACATGTTGGGGTGTTGGAGGCTGTAGTGATCTCCTCTGTTATCTCATTTTCATGTATTATAGTATTGCCTCCATGTCTACCTCAGTCTTTTTGTATCACAATTCCAGAAACATATTAAGTTCACCCTGAGCTGCAGCTCCTTGATTCCACACTGTTTTCACTATCCACTGTGATCTTCTCACCTAGCAGAGTTTAAATTCCATGATCAATCAATTTAATCAATCCCATATATATCCTCTTGATTCCCTAGACCCTTTCTCCCTTCATTTGCTTGTGAAAACGACAACACTGTAAACTCAACTCTCCATCTATGCTTGTACATGTATTCTTGCAACTAAACTTGACTGAAGGAAAAGATATAATAATGTTGGCTGATCTTTCTTTAAGTTCATCATCATGAACCTCAAGTGGACCCTTAATGCTGCCAAGTAGTCTTTTTTTTAATGATTTTTATTTTTTCCATTCTAGTTGGTTTACAGTATTCTGTCAATTTTCTACTATACAGCAAAGTGACCCAGTCTCTCTCTCTCACACCCACATATACATTCTTTTTCTCACATTATCTTCCATCATGCTCCATCAAGTAGTCTTATTATGTATTCTTGGACCATTCAGTCTCCTGTCCTCCTAGATGACTACTTCACAACTGGTCTCTTCAAGCCTCCAACATCTTGTCCCCTTGTTTCCCATTTTACTGAAAAAAAAAACAAAAACAAAAACCTGAGACAATTAGGAAAGACCTTCCACTACATTTACTCACCTATTGGCATCTATACCTACACACTCTACCTTCAAGTTTGTTACCACTGATGGACTGGCCTTGCTCCTGTGTAAAGCCAATCACCTCACTTATGCATTAGATCCTATCCCTGTTTGCCTAGTCAAGGATATCACCAAAGCAATTCTCCTGTCTCTCTCCCTTTTAATGGAATTTTATATTTCTACTGAATCATTTCCATCAGCATAACACAGGTCAGTATCTATGCGTCTCAACTTAACTTCCCCTGACACTCACTGTCCCTATTTCCTTGCTTCCATTAGCAGCAAACTACTTCAAAGTGTTGTCTACATTCATAGTCCTTTTCACTAATTCTCTATTAAACTCACTTCAGTCAGATTTTTACCTTCACCAAAACTTCTCTTATCAAAGTCTCCAATGACTATGACAATGCTAAATCCAATGGTCAGATCAATTGTCACACCTCCTTTTACATGATCAGCACATTTGGCACAATCATCTCTTCTTTTTGATATATGTTCTTTACCTGAACTCCAGAGAATCACATCCTGCTAGTTTTCCTATTTCATCAGATATCATTTCTGAAGTTCCTTTACTGACTCCTCATATATCCCCAAACCTCTTAATGTTAAAGGCCCTAGGGTTTGGTCCTTAGTTAATTTTCATCTCTATCCACATGCCCTCCCTCCATGAAATGTTTATACAGTCCTATAGTTTTACATAGCATCTGTACACTGGTAACTCAACCAATGTATACCTTCCTGCCCAGATCTGTCTGCAGACTTTTTATCCAATGGACCTTTCAGCATCTCCACTTGTGTCAAAATCAGTATGTCCAAAATTGAACTCCCTACTTTCCCCCTATCTTATCACGGGTTCCTGGAAAATAAATCCAGAGGCAAAAAGCTAATGTGTATTAGGGAGTATAATCCCAGGGAATAGGACTAAAGAAAAAGGAAAATAAGGCATGGCAGAAGGAAGGATATTTTGACATATTTGATCTAGGAGGAGAAATGGGGAATCATTTCTCTCTCAGCTCCTATATCCCATTGGTCAAGTGATTATTTCACAGGGTCTTAACCCTCTTGAACTTTGGGGATTGCACAGTCTGTGCCTTACATACTACTGCTGGTCCAAGTCAAGACCTTTTATCTCTGCCACGACCTAATTGGTTTCTCTGTTAAATATATTCTTAACACTTTAGTCAGAGTTGTCTTTTAAAAATATGTCACATCTGCCTCTCTTCTGCTCAGAACCTTCTGAGGGCTTTCCATTTCATTTAGAAAAAAGCTAAGTCCTTACTAGGGCCCACAGTGCTCTATATGATCTAGTCCCTGGTACCACTCTAGGTACTTCTTTCCCATTCTTTTATCCTTGGATCACTCTACTCCAGTCTCTCTGACCTCCTTGCTCTTTCTTAAACATGGTGGGTAAACTGCAGCCTTAGGGTCTTGTACTGGTTGTTTCCTCTGTCTGGAATGTCCCCTCCCCCCATAGTCACATGACTAACTCCCTCATTTCCTTCAATTGTACAATTTCTATTTTAAACTCATCATGAGTCTTCTTAACTTACCTTACTTATAATTTTCTCTTTCATTCAGTCTCCATCTTCTGCACTGATGATTAGATCTAATTTTTCTGTTTCCATAGCAATTATCACATGTATCGCTTTTTTGTTGTTGTTGTTTTGTCTATCTCCCCAAATTAGAATGCAGTATCTTTAAGGACAAAGATCTTTGCTTTTTTTGTTGTTCTTCACTGATTGTTCCTGTTCACTGATATGTGTCAAGGGCCTAGAACAGTGTGTTAAACATAGTAGATTCTCAGTAAATAATTATTGAATGAATGGATGAACTATGTTCTAGTTAAAATCAGGTAGCTGCCTGACAGATTCAAATTATTATTACTATAGAGGAATATGGGCCCAAGTATTTCCAGATCTTCTGATTTTTAAAGAAAAGCTCTAAATATAAATATTTACATGAAATTTGTCAACTTTTTAAATTTTCTGGGCACTTCTCCCAAAAAAGGTTCCTACTCAGATTCAACAAGTGGATTCATAGTTTGCATACTCTGAACTACTAGATTCTGATTCTTACATTAACTTAAGGAGTGATGGTATATTATAGCTGTGCAACCTGTGCCTGGCTTTCCTTGCCTGAGAAATGAAGTTTAATGTTTTTATTCAATTTAAGATATATTGAACACTTGCTTTCAGTATTTGACATATAGCACTGAGCAAAACAGATTAAAGTTCCTACTCTCCTGGAACTTTTTACCTTCTAGAATGGGGGAAACATACAAATAACAAATTCATAAGACTATTTGATAATGTGTATGGCGAGAATTAAAAAGGGAAAAAAGGAGTCGTGTTTCAGGCATAACTGGCAGGACATTTTTGGTTGAGTGCTCAAGAAGGGCCCCACAAGGAAAGGAACTTATAAGCTGAGACATGGAAAGAACCAGCCTTGTGAAGATCTACAGGAATGGTGTTCCAGTCAGAGTGAATGGGAAGTGCACAGGTCATGAAACAGAAACAGGCTCTTATATTCAAGGAAGCTGAGAAGGCCAGTCCGGATGGAGTGAAGTGAGCTTGGAGAAAATGGCACTGGATGAGGCCGGAGATGTAGGCAGAGGCCAGATTGTTGTTGCATATTATAGGCCAGGATATGAAATTGATGTTTATTAGTAATCAGAGGCAAAGACAGAATGTTGTATTTTGTCTGTTTTAACCTGGGACATAACATGATCACATTTCCATTTTAGAAAGATCACTCTGGCTGTCCTGGTGAAAAGGGATTGTAAGGAAACATACAAGGAGACCAAGTTGGGAAAGAACTGTATTAGCTGAGCAGTTATGTGATGGTCTGTTTGGATTTGGTCAACAGCTTGGCGATGGGGAGAAGTGACTGCATACTAGATATGTATTGAAAGATGAGCACCAGGATGTACTGGTACACCGGATGTGAAAAATGAGAGAAATGGTTGACTAAAGTATGACTCCTGTGTTTTTAACTTAAGCAGTTAAGTGCATCATGGTGCTATTAACTGAGAAAGAGAAGACCTGGGGAGGAGCAAGGAATGCTGGCAAGCACTTAGCACTGATGCTGACATAGAGTAAGCACTCAACACATTATTTCCTATCTCCTTTTAATACCACTACCATTATTGCTACTAGATAAGATTTTTTAGCCCTTATTCTATGGCAAACACTGTGATAATCTTCAAAAACCCTGAGGTAGGTCATGTTATTGAAGGTAATAAAACTGATAGAGTTTAAAGAACTTTTCCTGTTATACATAGCTAGCAAACAATGGTGCTAAGACTTGAACCCATGTCTACTTTGCTAATGCACATGTTTTATTTACCACCTTTTCATTTATTATCTATTTTAACTATTCTTCATAGATACTTGTATCTGTATATCACAGCAAATTGGATAGAGTTAATTCCTGCTTTTATGAAGTTTTGTAATTCCATCTGTTTTCAGTTTCCACAGTGTACAGTATTGTCTGGAGATGGGGATGGAATTTTATTGATTAAAGGTGGAGAGCAGAGGACAGGGAAATGGAGATTTTATTTATTTATTTATTTATTATTTTTTTGTTTTTGTTTTTTTGCGATTTCTTGGGCCGCTCTCGTGGCATATGGATATTCCCAGGCTAGGGGTCGAATCAGAGCTGTAGCCACCAGCCTACGCCTGAGCCACAGCAACGCAGGATCCAAGCCGCGTCTGCGATCTACACCACAGCACATGGCAACACCAGATCCGTAACCCACTGAGCAAGGCCAGGGATCGGACTCACAACCTCATGGTTCCTAGTCGGATTCATTAACCACTGTGCCACGGTGGGAACTCCAGAAATGGAGATTTTAAATTCATGATAAGCAAGGATCAAGTTAAAGCAGGGATTTCCAGATATAAAACCAGACTACTTGCCTGACAAAGTTTGAAATCCTTTGCCATCATTTATCTGTTTCCAGACATGATACAGAAGTGCTTAAATGTTTTCTACTAAAGAAAAGGGATGGAAAAAACTTTGTTGTAATTATATCCTTAACTGGCTCTTTCTTTTTGTCCATTTACTCTCACTCCCAAACCTCCAAAGTGTAAGATATGCAATGAATCTATTAGAGAAGCATATACATCAGTCTATGACAGAGTGCTGAAAAAAATATCATCAGATGTATAACTGCATAACTATGTTTTTTATGAACTCATTGCATGTAACTGCTTCCCCCATTTGTCCTAAAATTGGCATATTTCATAGTCGAAAATTGAGAGTGCATTATTTTGCCTAACTACAGTTCTGTTTTAGTTTATGTTTATAAAAGGGATATTTTTCAGCTGATACCATTTCATGTCTCAGATATCTGCTTTTCACTAAACAAATATTTGTTGAGCACCTATTCCATAAAGGACACCAAGAAAGGCAAAAGCAAATAACAGGGCTCCTGCTTTCTAACAAATTTAAAGGGGAATTAGAACATACAATTACATATATATACAAATTACCATCAAACAAATGTAAGTCAATTAAAAGAGAGAATCCCATGTGGCTCAGCATAGAATTATATCCTAGGAAACAGTCCAGCAAATAAAAATAATTTTAAAAGTTGAATATTTAAGTATTTACTGTAGTCCTTTGAAAAACATCAAAGGGGAATAAATTTGTAATATTCACCCCCACAACATTTGAAATCATCTTTTCCCATTACTATCATGCTCAATATTTATTACATAAGGCAACTGCCCAGAAACCTCTCTCATCACTCCTCATCCTCATTCCCCACTACAAAACTCCCCTGGGATGCATCCCCTGAAAGTTTTTCCCCTTTTTGTTCTTTTTCAGCTTCTATCACTTTTTTGTCCTTGCAAGAAACACTTGTTCCCTTTTCTGATATAATGTGATTAAAATACCATTACTCCTTGCTATTTTTCAGCTCTTTCAGCCCATTATACCTTTTCTGTATAGTAAAAGCTCAGGGACTGATCAGGCACACCAAGAATCTCCATATAAGTTGCTGGATTTAGAGAGAACCTTGCAGCTGACAAGAGGATTATCTTTGGAGAACAGGGAGAAGGGGAAAACTGCCAGCACTGACTTAATGTCTTTTATTCCATCGCCCATGAGAGAAAGAAAAAAGAGCTATAAGAGAGAGATAAAGTAGTAGTAGATAATAATAATAAAAAAACAGCTTTTGACTTCTACAAGTGTGGTGTTTGAGATGGTTCTTGAAGATCCAAACAAGTGGCAATAGTTCAGGAATTCCCAGGCAGATGAAGCAGTGTTCAAGAGCAAGGAGACAATAATACATGGGCTCTGTGCAGATAAAAAAACAGGGAGGTCAGTGTGGCTGGAAACTGCATTTACCAAGGTCTTTTGTTCTCCTGAATATGAACATAATAATAACTAACCCTCATTTTATGAAGGTTTCAGATATGTTTTTGGAACATGAGACTTTAAGACATTGACTAATTCTTAGCACATGATCTAAAGGACACAACTAATAAGCACCTTAATATGCACTCAGATAACAATGCACATTTTTAGCAGGTGATGTTTCCATAGAGAAAATGTATATTTAAAGAGGGGAAATTCCTTTCTGTGACTCAAAGGAGATGCTGAGGTTCTCAACATTATTAATCAGAACACGTACTCTAACTTTTTTTCTCAAGCATGGGGATGAATTCACATGGAACTATCCCCACTTTCTCACCACTCTGAAGAGTTATCCACCTTGGAAAGACAGCTGGTTAAGGTTCAATGGGTGGAGTCTATACATGGCCATCAGACCCAAAGAACACTTTTCACCTCCTGTCCTAACACTCACCTTCTGCAGCCCTGGGCACTGCTGAACACACTCTCCTTGCAATTATCTTCCCCCCTTTTCTGACTTTGCCTAAATACCCCACTGACTTCCCTGGTTCCCAATCAGGGGCAAATGTGCCCTCTAGTGGACACGTGGCAATCTGTGGAGACATTTTTGGTTGTCACAATTTTGGGGGGAGGTGCAGTGTGCTACTGGCATCTAGTGTGTATAGGCCAGGGATTCTGCCAAACATGCTACAGTATACTGGACAGCCTCTTGCAACAGAATCATTCAACTTCGAGTTGGAAGTGCTGAGATTAGGAAACCCTACCCCAGAAGGATGTAAACCAGCCTAAGGATGTTTCTGACAAGTGAAGGCTAAGGGTCTTGCCCCAGTCTTGATAGTTGTTCACACCTGCCCCAACAGAAGACAGCCCAAAGTCACATCCAGCCACTGCAGAGAGGTACCAGGGCTGTGACAGCTTCAGTATCTAGGTCTGCCCCGAGTCGATGTCCAGGGCTCCTTCATTTGTCTCAGTCTGGCTCATCCTTCCTCCTGTGGGCTTAACCATACATTTAGCCCCCCTCAACACAGCTTACAGTCATCAGAGGGAGAGAGGCAGGCCATCCTCCCCCTTTTACCCCCTCTGCCTAGAAACTGATCTCCCACTGGGTTATGTGCTATTCCACATTTCTGAATTCATGAGGAGCTTTGTAGCCAGATTTCCCTCCCACTGTTTTCCTGGTGATAGTTTGGGGGAGAGAAATTCTCAGGATGGCACCATTTCTGGTCAGTGGTCTAGACCCGCAAACCCTGCAGGCACTATCAGTGGGTGACTCACCTCCTTGGCAGTGGCATGACTTCCCTGTTCAATCTGACTGTCCTAGTTCTGCCCCTTGGAGACTGGGAAGGATTCTGCTATCATGGGGCTGAACGATAGTGGTCCTCATGTGCAGCTGGTGTTGGCATCCTGTGTACGCAGCCCTGAGGGTTAACCCCAGGCCTGTTTTGACTGTTTCTCATGAAATAACTCACTCAGAAGATGAATGAGCTTCCTGTACAGTTCATTCCTGGAGACTCTTAGGATGCAGGAATCCCCACCGCCTGTCACTGCCTGATGCACCTCCTCAGCCAGTTCTGACATTTTCTTTGACACTCTGTGGTTTGCAACTGCTCTTCTGGTGCGTTTCTGACCTGCCAATAATTTGGTTTCCCAGAACAAGAACTCACTCAAGTTAGCCTAAAGAAAAGGGGATCTGTGTGATGTAGATTTTCAATCAGCACAACTGCAGGAAGTAGAAAAGTGGTTGGGTTTCCACACTCCATCACTGGGTCACAGGATTACCTCCCCTCTGCTTCTCTGTGCCTTTCTGCTCCCTGGGGCCTCACACTGCCATTCTCTAAGACACCTGCCCTCTGTAAAGCACACGTTTCTGCTCCTCCACGTCCATGACTGACCTTGGCCCCTACCCCAAGTGACCCCACTGCTTCATTGCCCAACACTATCCTGACTATGGAATCTGCCTCTCTGTTCAGATTCTCTAGTGTGAGAATATGTTTGGCTCAGGATGGGTCAAATGTCCACTCCTGCTCCAAGAACCTACAGCCTAGTTGGAAGCAGGGAGGGAGGGGAGGTGTTATATACATGGCTGCTCAGGTCCACCATATACTGGGGTTGGGGAGAGACACACACACACACAAACACACACAGAAGCTGCAGCAGTTCTGGGGTGTCGAATGCTAATGCTCTGGAACACAAAGGAGGTTATTAAAACTCATCTCTCCTTGTCAATCCACACCCCCTCCCCCTCCCCTTGCCTCCCAAGCTCCTAACCTTATTCTCCTACTCTTCCCTTCCCCCACCCCACCCCCCACCCGGCTTTCCCACCTCTCTCTGAACACTGAATTCCCATTGGGATATATTTCTGTTATGTTTCATATTTCTGAATTCACTGAGGGGTTTGCAGCCAGATACCCCTCCCACAGCAGAAGCAAACTTCCCTCCGTGAAAAATTCACAGCTTTACACCAAGGGCAGTCCCAGTCCCCTGGCCTGCGAAATACTGGAGGTCTTCTCTGCTGATGGGGATCAGAGTCTCTCCTGTCTCTCTAGTCCCTGGGCCCCCATATCAGACCACATGCTAACATCAAAGGGCTCCCAGTTGGGAGATGGAGCTGCTGCTGTGAACGTTGCTGTGGGTGGGGATGATGCGGGTGGGGATGGTGTGGATGCCTCTGAGAAGGGGAACAACGGGCATGGGTAGGAGTATGTGAATGAGGCAGGGAGCTGGACAGTGAGGGGTTCCGGTGAGACTGTGGGCTCGGGCTTGAGGGTCTCGGGGAAATAAAACATGGCTGTGTCTGTTGACCCGAGATCTCCCTCCCTCTGCCTGCCAGAAGTGTAATCTTTCTGGTCCACAGCTCCGAGAAGCTGCATAAGGTTAAGGTCTTCACTCAGCTCCTCTGTTTCCGCCCTCTCCGCATCCTTGTGACTTCCTCCGCCTCCTGCGGCGCCGAAAGCAGTAGCAGTAGTAGCTGCGGTGCTGGCCTCCTCTCTCTCCTCACCTGCTCCTTCAGTTCCAGCGCCAGCGGCAGTGGCCAGGCCTGGTCCCTCTGCAACTGGCTCTGGCTGAGCCCTCAGCTCCTGGAGAGAAGAGGACGGAGTTGGGACCTGTTCTGGGGGCTGAAGGGAGGGGGCGGGGGATGGGGCACAGACCGAGGGGTAATCTTACGGCCTGGAGGAGCTTCCACCTCAGGAGGTCCCGTTCTTTCTGCACCTCGGCCAGGCTGGTGTGGGCCAGCTGCAGGCGGAAGGCCGCCTCCTTGCGCTCCATCTCCAGTTGCGACGTGAGCAACTTCAGGTCTGAGGCCAAAGCCTGTGCGGCCGACTTGTGCAGTTTGGCGAAGTCGTGCAGCCACTGCACCCTGCGCCCGTGTAACTGGCCCTGCCTGCGGGCAAAGGGCACGCCCAGGGCCAGGCTGCCCCAGGCACAGGCCTCTTTGGCCTCGCTGGGCACCTCACTGGTCTCCAGGATGACCCTGAGCTTGTCCTCCACCTCCTCCCAGGACAGGATTATATTATCCAGGTAGAACTCAGGGCCTTTCGCGTGCCTGGCCATTTTCTCGTTGATGAAAGCCACGACCATGTGATGCTGGAACCCACCACTGGAGTCTTCGGGGTTCAAAGCCATGATGGCTGAGGGCCTTTGGGGCTTGGCTGGCCCTGCGGGGATGAATCAACCTGTAGCACCCTCCCCAACCCCTCCCCCACCATCTCTTCACCTCCGCTTGCTCTCTGCCTCACACCTCACAGGCTCTTAAAGATCACCTGACTGGCTTTCCCCGCCCCAAGACACTGCCCACCAGGTCTCACCTCCTGGCTAGTGAGGGTGCAGACCGGACACACCCTCCAACCATGCCCAATGGTACCTCTCTCTCCTTGAGGGCTCCGAGGAAAGAAAGCCTCCAAATGGCTCCTCAGTCTTTTACCTTCGGAATGTTCCAACTTCCAGAAACAGCGGGGGTGGGAGGGTTGCACAAGGAAGATCACCCTCTTTCCCAGGATATAAGGGAACTCCTACACTGTTGATAGTCTTTGAAGGTGGGAAGGAACAGCAGTGGTCAGAAAAGACAAAACCACAGGAAGTGCTTGTAAACAAGTACAAAAAAATTCCACTCTCCTCTGCTACCTTTGTTTGTCCCATGCCAGTGGCTCTCCCATCATAGAGATGGAATGTTCTAGAACAGCAAGCAGCCCCACCCCTTCCCTAGCCTCTGGCACACCCCCACCTCAGGAAGATTCCATAGCCCTTGTTCTAGACAGTGCCAAATTCTGATACTTGATCAGCAAACTTTTTCTTTAAAGGGGCATATGGTAATTATTGGAGATTTTGTAGGCGGAGGACCTATGTCCTAACTACTTGTAGCATGAAAGCAATCACAAGCAATATTTGAAGAAGTAGCTATGTTCCAACAAAACTTTATTTACAAAAATGGGCAGCTGGCAGTATTTGGCCTATAGTTTGCCAACTCCTTATCTAGATTCATATATCCTATGTGTCCCAAAGATATCCTAAATACAGATGTTTGTAATGTAAGTCAACCCTATCCCCAGGAAATGATTCTCCTATCTTCCTATGTTGTTCAGTATAGAAACCTCAAAATCTCCAATGCTACCTCCCTTAATCAAGTCAGTCACCAAGTCTTGTTGATAATACCTCAGAAATTTTTTTTGACATCCATTCCCATTTAGGGAATGCCTCTGTGGCTTTTTAAATAATCTCCCTGACTTTAATCTCTTTCTAATTTCTAATCTCTTTTTAATCCTTCCTATGATCATGTTGCTCTCAAACTTAAAAAATATTTGATGGCTTCATGTGACAAATTCCTTGGGCTGACATTAGGTCTCATCCCAGGCTACCTTTCTTCTCCCTTCCTTCCTTCCTTGCTTTTTATCTTTTTAGGGTGGCACTAGTGGCATAGGAAAGTTCCCAGGCTAGGGTTTTATTCAGAGCTGTAGCCACAGGCCCATGCCACAGCACAGCAATGCAGGATCTGAACCATGTCTGCAACGTACACCATGGCTCCCAGGAATGCCTGATCTTTCAAACCACATCCTCATGGATACTAGTCGGATTGATTACCTCTGAGCCACAGATGCAACTCCTCCAGGCTACCTTTCTAACTGAATTCTCTCCATTCTCTTCTCTCCCATCATTTATGTATCCAAGGGACTAGCCATGCAGAGAAACACTCATTTTGGGTTTTGATTTAGTTTTCCATCTGAAAAAAAAAATCAGACATTCATTATTGGTTATATGAATAATCTGTTCTATGAACTACATTGAAAAAGACAGCATTTAGTCTTTCAGTGTCTTATGTCAGATAGTGATAGAGAAAAAAATAATAAACCAGGCATTAAAATATTCCTAAGATGGTGATTAACATAGGTATAAATCCCACTGTTTTTCTTTCATTTAAAATGTTATCTTGTGTCATTTATTTTTCCATTTCAATTTGTATATTTTAATTATAAGCCCTCAGTGGGAAGAGTTCATGTTTTGGCTTGTTCTCAAGTGACTTCTGCAGAGAGAGCATTCAAAACATAATGTGGAAATTGGAATGGTGGGGAAGAGGGGGAGATACTGGAGTTAGGGAGACCCATTACGGGGCTACTACAGTAATTCAAAGTGTGAACTAAAGCAGTGGAATTTGGGATACCTTGGCACATGTACAGAACTTTTTTTTATTATTTTAATGATGCATGTACAGAACTTTTTGTTAGGTAGAATTCATACGAATATCAGAGAGTGGCAGGGATGAGAGAATGAGTAGGGTAATTCCCGGGTTTCTTCTAGAGGGAACTAAGCAAATAGTGATAATATAAACTTATATGGAGAATGAAGGAGAAACTGGGGTGGGTTCCCCTTTAGATATATTGATACTGAGATACCTGAGGGACATCCCAATAGACATACGCCATAGGCAGTTAATATGAGTCTAGAACTTAGGGTAGACATCAGGGCAGGAGGTGTAGTATTAAGAAATGGAAGTTAGGCTTGAAGCAGTGGTTAAAATAATCCAGGGGGTGGATATAGAACGAGAAGAGCAAAGTGCCTAGGACAGATCTCTGGCTTGCCTCCATTGACCTCTTCCTTTCTTCCACTGTCAATTCTCATTGACAGTTTTATAGCTCATCCCCTTACTCCTTTGCCTTCTCTTCATCTACCCTCAGAACATCTTTTACCCCACCTTTGAAAGATTATTTCTATAACACTTTAAACATGAACTTCAGCTTATGATCACTTGTCTCTGTATGCTGCCATCCTTCCAGTTTTGCTTATAACCACTTTTAGAAAATTAAAAGAAAATCATTTCTCTTGGCCAAAGGATTGAAGGAGGAAGAAAATGAGGAGACAGGGAAACTTGTTTATATCCTACTTCAGTAGTGCAGGAAAAACATGATTAGGGCTTGAACTGTGGCAGGACCTAGATAAAATATCAGATAAGGAGAGGATTTTGAAATAGAGTTAACACAATTTGTTAACCAATTGCATAAGGGAAATAAGTATGGAGAGGTGGAGTGGAGGATGATTTTGAGGCACCTGACTTGAGAAACTACCTAATGTGGTTTGTGATGCCTCCAATCATGATAGATAATACAAGAGGAATAACAGACTGTAGAGAACAGGTACTGAATTCAGCTTGGGACTGAGAAGTGCCTTCGTGACTATAATATGGAATTATAGTTAGATGAATTAACTGGGCTGGAACTTGGGAGAGAAGACAAAACTAGAGACAAATATTATAGACTCAGATGTCTTCAGCACTTTGTGGTTGGAATCTAGTGCTTGAACAAAATGATGGAGATGAAAGTTGAATGAGAAAAGAAAAATACAGACAAAAGTAAACAAAACAGAGGAAGGAATCCTGAGGCCTAGGGGAAGATGACTAACATTTTGGAGATAGGCCAGGGAAGAAAAACCAGCAATAACTATAAGGAGTAATTGGAGAAGTTAGATAGTCCTGAGTTAGAGAAGTCTTAGAAGTAAGGAGAGCTATAGAAAGTTGAAGGAGAGTTATGAGTTTCAAATAATGCATGGAGGGAAGATAGAATGAGGATGAGCAAGAGGTCATTAGATTTGGCTAGTAAGATATCCTTGAGTTTAGTGCTAGAAATTCAATAGAATTATAGGACAGAAACCTAATGTTAGTGGGTCATAGAATGAAGTTAGAGCAGCATGCAGAAATTTTGAATGTTAATAAGTCTTTTAAGATCTCTGACAGGATTTCTCTAGTGGCCCAGCAGGTTAAAGGATCCAGTGTTGTCACTGCTGCGGATCAGGTCTCTGCTGTGGCATGGGTCTGTTACCAAAAAAAAAAAAAAAACCCAAAGCAAAAAAACAAACTCTAACAGTGACAGTAATGGTGGGTAGGCAGGGGCAGGGATTAGAGACTAGATCATGGAGGTATAGGGTATGACAACTAAGTTGCTAAAACAGCTAACTTACGTAGTTGTCAACACAAAGATAGAGAGAAGTCTCTGGCACCTACTACGTGAGGAGGAAATAACCATTTATAAAGGAAACTCAGTCCTTTGGATGTGTTTGCAATGTAACTTGGGTGATAAAGCAAAACTTCTGTGACTATTATGACAATAATTATAAAACTACTTATTGACTGGTACAAAAATATTAGGGTAATCTAAGTAAGAATTAGTGAAGAAGTAAGAAATATAGTTGACCCTTGAGCAACACAAGTTTGAAATGGGTTGGTCCATTTATATGCCAATTTTTTTCAATAGTAATTACTACAGTGCTACATGATCCACAGTTGATTGAATCATAGTTAAAGAATCAAGATGGAGGATCCACATATATGCGGAAGCCCGACTATGTGTTATATGTGGATTTTTTTTTTATTGCACAAAGAGTTTGTGCCCCTAAGCCCCACACTGTTCTGCTGTAGTTATAGAGTCAGTGAAGTTGGTTACAGGAGTTTTTCTGGAGGAGACTTTGTTTTTCTGTTGTTGTTTATTTATTTATTTTTTATTTTTTAGTATTTAGTAAAAGCTTATTGCGTATATAAGAACTTTCAAATGGAAAGACTGATGTGAAACTCAGGGGCATGAAGTACAGGATGGTTAATAAAGTGAAAATGAGGAAGCCATGTAATCTTAACAACTGTTGGTTATTACAATGGGGGTTTCCAGATGGTAGGGGATTGGTCTCCACAGATATCTGAAGAGCTTTTGGGTTATTGTATGATACATAGCAAATTGACTCTTTTAAGATTGTCTTCAACCAAACAATAAAGCAGAGGTCACTCATAACATGTTGAGGGTTATGATGGTAACAGGGAATCTTTTGAATTTCCCTTGATTATTCTCCTGTGTTTTCTCATATCTCAATCGGTCATTGGCAACAAATTTTGTACTAGCTACCTATATACCTTTAGGTGGCAGATTGCAATTGCTTTCCTTGAGAATGGTGATTCAAACTTGCCACTGGAAAGATCCATATTTCTCAGTCATGTATGAGTGGATTATTTTATATACACACATACAGAAAGTTTCAATTATATCCTAAGGCATTTTATCTGGGCCTCTGCTTTTAGATATGAAAGAGTTCCCTAGTTCTTTTAGTTTCTTTTCAGTAGGTTAGGCCTGGTAATACAACAAATTCATATAAACTCAATTTTTCAAATAAAATTTTAGATTTTATAGTATTAGCATATTTTATAAATGGGAGTTGGAAAAGGAAGTCTGTATTTTCCATGTATGTTTTAAATCCTAGGTCTTATTTTTCCCCTCAGGGAACCCAGGATGGTCAACATTTTTCTCTTAGAAATATTTCTGTTAAAAAAGTATAAATTATGACCTAAAGTAACTAACATTAACTCTTTGGAATAGAAAGAGAGGTTTATTTATAAACTTGAAAATTCTATGCTGTGCATTTTAACCGTAGTGTTCCTTAAGTGTTACCTTTACACATCTGCATTTCTTTTGTGAGCATCCCCAAATTGGTGTGGAAAACAATGAGTTAGTTTGGCTGATAGCATCAAGTTCTGAGAATGGCCAAGGGCTAACAGCCAAAACCTTGGTTCTAATCCACTGAGCATCTATATGAATTTGGCTAAGATATTTATCTTCTATGTGTCTACACTTTACTCTTATACAAAGTGTAGCTGATATTTAACCTGCACCTTTTCCTGGATTATTGGGAGAATTAAGTAAGATAGGAGATATGGAAATATTTGAAAGATTAAAAATGTATACAATTGTAAGGCAATGCTGAAGAATCACTGAAAAGACCCTTTGCTCATATTGAGCCTGAATGTGCCTCATGTCCTCCTCAGGATGTAAAGGGAGGACAGGGAAAAAAGTACAATTTCTGTTCTTGCACACTCGTCAGTCTGCCTCTTCAAACTTGCATAGCTCTAATTGTACCTAATGAAAGAAAGTAACATTTTTAGGTCCCAGTTGCCAGAAACATTTTAAATAGAACTGGCCTGTGGCATTTTTCAAAATAAAATCTAAATAATGCAAGATTGCTAATGGGAACTGTGCCAGGGCTGGATTACAGAACTAAAAAAGTCAACCTGAATCTCATACTGTCAGGCATCCTTGATCACACCTCCCTCAGGTCAGTACAGGAGACAGCAGGATTCATGCTAGACCTTGTCTTAAGTTCCAGAGGTCTTGGTCATCATCAAGGACACTATACTTGGGCTTGTTCATGAGCTAACAAGCAGTTTGCAGGTAGCATTTTACATTCTAGAGACCAGGGCAAGAGTGAATCCATGCAGAGCCCTGGCCAAGGTTGTTTGTGGTTAAAAGTTAGAGAACATTTCCTTCTTTAACCATCAGCTATCCCCAGAGTGGGTTCCCTGCCCTCATCCTGATCCCAAGTTAATGAAGATGCATCTGGCATGACTTTCATAGGGTATACTTTGGAGGACTTGGAGAGGGAACAGAAAATCTTGCCTAGAGGTCTGGGCTTTATTATAGAAGGTGCTTGTCTAAGAAACTTGTAGAAGACTTAGTGGGAATCTTTTTTTTTTTCTTTTCAGGGCCATACCCATGGCATATGGAAATTCCCAGGCTAGGGGTCAAATTGGAGGTACAGCTGTTGGCCTACACCACAGCCACAGCAACTCAGATAGCCATATCTGCAACACCACAGCTCATGGCAATGCCATATCCTTAACCCACTGAGCAAGGCCAGGGAGGCAACCTGCATCCTCATGGGTACTAGTTGGGTTCATTTCTACTATGCCACAATGGGAACTCCCTTAGTGGAAATCTTAATAACAATTTCACCCCCAAAGTTCTGGCCATTGCCTAGTACCTAGTATTCACAATACTTTCAAGTTCCTTTTTGCCTTAGTTGCTTTCTCTGATTAACTTTTGTGCCTATGTCAGTTTATTTTTTTGATCCCTTCAGGCCTTCATGAAGCACTGGTACTAGGCTTGTTGCCTAGCTGACCTCTTCTAGACTCTTTCCTCTCAAATAGCACCCCAACCCAGTGGTATATCTTAACACATTGCTTCCAGTGTGTTGTTGATGTTTGTACTTACTATAGCACATTTAAATTATAATTATTATTTCTTAACAGTATATGTACAAACTAATTCTATCAGTAATAGCAAGTCTAATGATAGTTTATTAAGTGTCTACTATGTACCAGATGCTGTGTTATATGTTTTATATACCTTATTTTGTTTAATAGTTACTGCAGCCTGGAAATGTCAGGTATTATAATCATTTCAACTGAAAACAGTAAACTTATTTTTGCTTAAGTTTGTCTGATAAAAGGAGTTCCTTCCTTCAACCTCTAATGGAATCACCATAAATAATTTTTTATCCTCGTTTTTCAGCTGAGGAATCTGAAACTGAGAGATGTTACCTAACTTGCCCAAGGACACAGAGCTAGTTGAACCTAATAGATCTTAGTTCAAAGCTGATACTTTGCTATGAAACCAGTATATTATATTTGTCCCTTATTTAGTCTAACCCCTTTTCTCCCCAGGGCTAAATATATTTGAAATAGTAAGCTCCTTTAAGGGAATTGGACATTCTATCTACTTCTGTTGTTGATACTGCTGGTTAACAGCTCTCTTTCTCTGGTTTGTGACATAATAATGGGAAGGTATTTAACAAATAAGTCTCTTTAACCTCTATGGGTGGACACCATAGAGTAGATATGATCAAACTCTATGACATTAAAACTGTCCATACTACTTTACATACTCAGCAGACGTGATTCTCCTTCTTCTGTCTTTAATACTTTTTAAAAAACTTTGACCATTTATCTTCCTTCTATCTCCTATACCTACCCTAGTTCTCCTTGTTTCTCGGATATAGTCATCATATTTTTTTCCCTTACTGGCATGCTGATGCACAAAACTTGGCTAATCCTTACCCTGCTGGTACAAGAATGCCTTCAAAATTATCCTGAGTCATATTTAAACAGGGGATGTGATTTTGACCAACTGTATACGTTGAATCCATAGAATGGGGATGGAGGGTTAGTACCATATGAAGTTTATGCAAAATCGAGCAGAGAGGACATGTCTCTTGAATGTATACCTTTTGATGCCCACACATTTAAAGAATTTAACATTTACTGAGCACTTACTATCTATTAATTTACATCCCAAGAATAGAGTGATGAACAAGAGCAACAAATCCTTTGCTGACACGTAACAAGAAAATGGTAGAAAGTCAAAGAGAAGAGCAAGTATAAATGTCTATGGCTCAACAGGCTTAGTATAGAAACAGATGAAACAGAAGAAATGCCATTGTGACTACAGCTTAAAGAGTGAATGACAGAATGTTATGATAGGCCACATCACATAGGATGTTAAAGAAAGCAAGGAGACATGGAAATAGTTAGCACTGAAATATTGAAAATGGAGTTAAGAAGAGGCAAATTGAACCAAATTTTACTTTATTGACTGAGACTTAAAAACCATTCTTGTGACTTAAAAGCCACCAAAATCTAAAGCTTCATGTATTTTTTTAAAGGTGCTGTCAAACATCTCATAAAATAATTAAGTGTTCTTACATTTGATTCCCCAGTGGGTATATCTTATACCCTTTGGATTCTAAGAACCTACATTGAGTAAGAGAGAAAAACAAAAGCTCACAATCCATATTGTATAACAGGGTTATATCTGAGCATCAGAATGGGAGTGCTTTGATATCATTTTCAGATAGATAGATCTTCAGGGCATAGTCAGGAGTACTGACTAGTAATTAACTTCACTAGGAATCTGAATAATAGTCATTGTTGTTAACTTATTCTGTAAACCCCATGGACAGCAGCCATAAGCACACCTGTATTTTATATGGTGTTTGGTGTATTGTGAAATTTCAATGAGTCCCAAGTAGTATGAATAATAGCAATCACTGGAGGCAATCTTAACATTGGTTGGCATGATAATCACATTTATCAGGATCGTTGTTACCTAGTTGTGAAAATTATTTTGTAGTGTCCTTGGCACTTTGTGGTTTTTTAGCAGCAGGTATCTTTTCACGTTTAGAACAGATATGATTCTGAAATGTCTCACAAGAAGATTTATACTTAACCTTCTTCTAAGTCTTACCATGCTGCCTCTGGTCTCTTCCTCATACTTTCCAGGTTTCTTTTGTGTGGTTGATATTTTCTGAGTCAGGTAGAGGACAGTAGGGAAAAGTCACGGGATATACATAGGGAAATGAGGGCAGAATTGAATTCCATAAATACCCTTGTATTGCGGGTGAGTCAATTAATGTCCAATTTCTAAAATGGCCTTATGGTAAAACTTAATGTGGAAACCCCTCTATAATGCTAGTTTTGGTGGATAAATCTAATCCTGACTGACCACACCCTATTAGTATTTGTTTTTTATAGGAACCCAGAATTTGACGTGTGACATGTCTCAGTATGCGCCTTAAAAAGCTATGTGAGTTAACAGATACCTTCTGTATATTGATCTGTTTTTTGCTAGGTCCCCTGTAAAAGAAAATGTTGGCTTAGAAATCAGTGGCAAAATTAACAACCCTTAGAATACCTGTAAAGTACTGACCATGGAGGCCAACTAAAAATGGCTATAGCCCTAGTTATAGACTTTCTCATGCATTTTCACTATCAGATTGTGAACATAGCAATGTTTACCACTGGGAAAGAAGTCTAATTATTTTACACTTCAGGAGATGGGTACAGCTGTGCTGTGTAGCTATGTTACTATCTCATGGCTAGAGATGTCCACATTAGCATTTTGTTTTATATCATCATGTCAGTTGAAGTAGGAAACTTTCCTGTGCTGTTTTCATGTTGTTTCTGATTTCTAGGCAATATCCTAAATGGAAAAGTCAATACTCTTGAACTGTATAGAGTGCAAACATATTTGTAAACACCCAATAAAGCCATTTTGCTATTTCTTTATTCCTACAGAAACTCGACATATTGCATGAAGGTGTCAATGTCCTTGACTGTTGCAGAGAATGAATCAGGCCTGTGCTACAATAGCAGGATCCGCTATTTGGAAAAATCTGAAGTCACTAAAAGAAAGGAGATCTCCTGCCCAGACATGGATGACTTCAAAAAGTCTGATCAGGAGCCTGATGTCGTGTGGTACAAGGTAACTCAGTGTGATGTCAAATGAATTTTTTAACTTAAGTTGATAGCTGGCTTGGGGAGAGACAAAGGGAGAAATTTTACTTTGAGTTTTTGGTATTAGATGTTTACTGAGAAGAATCAACAGAGCCACAGCTAAATAATTCAGAGCTATGATTCCTGTGTATTACTGGTTTTCATGTACTTCTAACAGCAGGTGTCAGAAGCAATCCCAGCTTCTCCAAGGACTGAAAATAAGGAAAATCTCTCTCTACCCCAAATCTTTAAACTAAGTGGGAAGAAGAGTGAAGATTTAAATAACACATGAAAGAAAGTATTTGAGGGACATAAAAATATTATTTAATGTTAGGAACAAAGGCCCATCATTATAAGTAGTCATTATAAGTAGTCATTACAAAGAACAACAACCTTTATCATGGCCTATGTTGTAAGAGCCACTGGCATCAGTAGAGAGGGGAGATATGGGCTCAGTGCAGGATGTGTGAACACTGGAAATAATATGTTTATCTGGAAATAAACCACAGTCACAGGTTTCACAGAAGAGACTTGGATGAAGGAACTATTTACAGAGGTATGGTTAGGGTTAAGGGAACCCAAAAGGGAGGAAGCAGTGAACAACCACTTTTGGGCCTCCAGTGGCAAGAGGAAGGAGCTGTGTCCCTGGAACCTGGCAAGAGCAGAGCAGGCCTGTCAGGAGCTGGGCCTTCAAGGAACATATGAACTGTGGCAGACAGAGAGGGAGTGGGCAGGATGAAAACCCTGACCCCTCCTAACTCCTGCCTTCTGGTTTTCCTGCCAGCATTTCCCCTCCCACCCTGTAAATATAAACAGAATTCAGAGGACAAAACCAGCAGATAGAATCAATAGCCTTCAGCTTCCTGGACATAGTGTAGGTCAGACAGTGGCAGAGTGTGGATCTAGAGGAGGAAGCAGAGAAATAAACACACAAACTTCCAGCTGTGATATTCTGGCTGCTAGCCTGGGGCCCTGTGGTTCTAAAAGAGGACTGAGCACCCTCTGCCAACCTGTGAGTCACACTGGTTGGCACGTGGTTCAGTTTTATACATGATGCCCAGAGGTGACTCAGGAGGTTTTCCGCAAGGTACTATTCACATTATTGGAACCAAATACACATAAAAGGTGGATCAAGTTGTTTCTATAGGATCTGATGGACCTTTGGTTCCCAGGAAAGCCGAAATCCTAGTTCCCTATAGTTGTCATGTGCTTTTATATTTTGAAGCCCTTTCATCTCCACACCTGGGGGAACTCGACAGTAGACACCAAGAGCATGTCCTGAACTAGGACCTCAAGTCTTTATGTGAATTGCCATCCTCCCTTGTTCCCTTAATATTCTGACAGATCAAAAGGAATGTGATGTTCACTGTGCAAAAATATAGAATATCCATAACTGTGTAGGCCCCTTCATGCCATCTTCAGCTTTGTTAGTATTTATTAAGCACTACTCTGAGCCATTTACTGTGCCAAGCTTGGTCTCTACATTACCTCATTTAAGTTGCAGTGCAACTCCGTGTGGTGGGTGCTATTATCTTCATGTAATAGAGAAAACATTTGTGTCTTAGAGAGGCATAGAAACTTGTCCAAAGCTACTCAGCTAACGAAGCCTCATCTTATATTCAAGATAGTAATGATTCCAGAGTCCATTTTCCTAATCACTACCCTCTCCTCCAATAGGCTTGGGGCTAAACCCAGCCTCGATCACAGATACTTCTCTAAGGTGCAGCACTGGTTAGAGAAGCCCATGAAAAGACAGATTAAAAAGGTTTTATTTCAATTTTATAGTTGAGAAAGGGGGGTTGACCAATTCAAGAGTTAGCAACTAGGAGTAAAATTCAGATAATCGGCTTTCTCTTACAATGTTCATTCTACTGTCTCATCCTCATACCTTTCTGCTAAATTCTTTCTTCCTTTTATTTCCCCCACATCTCTAGACATCACCATTGTCATGGTATACTAAAATAATTTATTCCTTGGGCAAAGCTAATCCTCACTCTTTCTTACAAATGGACCAATGATGGTGAAGCAAATGGCTTTTCCAGCTCTGCCTGGATAAGAACATTGAATATTCTATAACATTTTACAATTGATAAATAATAATCATAATGATAGGTAACATTTATTAAGTATTTACTAAATATCAGACTCTATTTTAATTGCTTTAAATGGGTTAATTCTGTCTCTAGAACCACTGTCTCTAGAACTACTGTCTTAAGTAGGTATTATTATTTTCCCCATTTTACAAAAGTGACTGGAGACTCAGACAAGTTTAGTGACTTAATAAAAGTCACACAGCAGTTTGTGACTTGCAGTTTGGCTCCTGGGCCCTTCCACTTAGCCACTACACTATACAAATGAATCAGAATAAAAAACTGAAACCAAAAGTTAAAGAATCTCTGACACCCTCAATTGCATTGTTAACCCTGCTTTTCATACAAGGCTTCAAGTAAATCCTTAACAAAATGTATTGATGTATTGGGAAAATGTTTCCTTTTTAGCCAATGGTTCAAAAATCTGTCTTGCTTGTTTTGCAGTCTGTGCATTTCCTCCTACCAGACTGAACATGACATGATTTTGCTGTGCCTATAGCAATGAAAAGGGGAGGACACACTTGTCCAGAGTTCATTCTGGTACATATTGAACATTAGAAATGTACAGTTATTATGTTGTGTTTTAACGGGGAAAAGTATGTGTCCTGACAATCCCTTTCTCAGGCCTCTTTTCAGATAGAAGAATTCTTTAAACTTGTTTCTTTTCCATCCTTTCTGTTATGGAAGGACTTTGAGGACTCTCCTTCCATGCCTGCATATAATCACAGATGGATTGGAAGGCAGAGGTGGCTAGTATGGCACTGGGGAGTGTTCATAATGATGAATGAGTATAAGCCTATTCTGGGCGTCCTTGGAATATAAGATATATATGTAAGGGGGTGGGAGGGCTGTAAATCCTGTATGTGAGCTCTACTAGTTAGTGAAAGGAAGTGAGGAGAGGGGCTACACTTTGAGCACTTCCTCCGGACACTATGAATAGGGCTTAGACATTAGAATAGAATATACAACAATATCAGTGCATTTAGAAACATTTTCAAAATGAGAGATAAAGATTAATTTCTTTATTGAGCTAAGAAGAACACTAGATGTAAATCAACTATATGCCAATGAAGAAAAAGGAAGAAAAAGAAGACAACAACAATTAGAACAACCTCATAATTAACTGAGGACACGTGACACAAGAGTGTAGAGTCCCTTTATCCCAGTGAATTCCATCAATTAACAACAGAATGTGAGGCTACCTATTGGTATTATCATTACTTTAAATGAGGAAACAAACAGCTAACAGAGGGTCACTTAGCTAACACACAATTAGGGGTTCAAATCTTCAACTTCTAATTTCTAACGCATGTTCTTATAACACCACTCTGATTGCTCTGCTAAATACATATCTTATGCACCTCATACACTCACATCACTGAGTAAATAGAATGCTCTCTGAAAATTGTTATTTCAGAAACAGTTCCTGTAATCCTTCTGAAGAACTCCTTAATGACTCTTTGTTCAAAGGGACTCAAATGAACCAGAAAGAGATTTTCTCAAGATCAAACTGGAACTAAGAAGAAGGAATTGTAATATCATAGGGACCTTAGAGCCCATCTAGCACAGCTTATTTCTCTTATATATGAGGAAACAGATGCCCCAAAGAGGTTAAGTGATTTGCTTAAGTCTAATGACACCCATTTCTCCTTTCTTTTTGATATTTACTGAGGTTTTCATAAAGCCTGGAGACAAAACAAAATAAGTGAACATATGTAGCTGTGTATATTTAAAAACTGTGACCATTTTAACAAATTAAGTCAGTTCTGTGTTACTCTATTCTGCTATAACCATCTAAGGCAACTAACGTTACCTGTTTGTTGTAGCATTCCACACTTTCTTCTATGCTAACTCTCTGTGTGTGTGTGTGTGTGTGTGTGTGTGTGTGATTTATAGATATACATACATACATGCATATATCTTCTCATCCCTCATTTTTATAAAAATGGGAACATGCTGAACATATTGCTTTCCACCTCTCCTCATTACACACAAATGTATCACAAACATTATATTTCATGTTGTTTATATATATCTGACTCATTTTTAATAGCTGTATCATAGTTCATGGGCTATATATAACCTTGCTTTATTCAACCATTCTTTAGATGGATATTCAAGTTTTTTTTCTATTTTTTTAAAAAATAAAGACAGTATTACAATAAACATCCATGTAAACATACACATATCTTTACACCCATGAGTTACAAGATAGGAATGATCACTGTCAGTACTAGTATTCAATATTGTTTTGGGGGTTCTAGCTGATGCCATAAGAAAATTAAATGAAATATGCTGTATAAATAATTGAAAAGAAGAGACAAAATAATCTTATTTTTTAGATTGTAATTATATACCAAGAAATCCCAAGAGACCAAACAACATCGATAGAAATGGAACTAACAAGATAATTTGGTAATGTAGCTTAATAAAAATATACAAAATATTCAATATTTTCTAGTAATAATTAGTTAGACATATAAAGGGAAAATTGAAATTATCCTATTTACAATAATGAGAAACTATAAAACATTTTAGAATACATTTAACAAAGATGGGAGAAACCTATATAAAAATATTATTTTAGAGAAGGACATAAAAATATAGTCTATATCATTGGAGAGGCAGAACATATTTATGCATAGGAAGATCTCATAAAAGATCAGTTATTTCTAATATCATATAAATATTTATTCAGATTTGCTAAAATATGATTTTTTAAAAATAAGACAACATGATAAACATTCGAAAATTCATATGGATGAATGAATGTACCAGATTTGCAAAGGAAGTGTTAGGAAAAAAACATTTATGAGAGGGAATTTATTCTAGCTGACACTGAAATTACTGTACAACAGCAGCAATTAAAACAATAAATTCAAGAAAGGATAACTAGATCATTTGAATAGAATAGATAGTCCAGAAACAGGTAAAAATATGTATACATGAGAACTTAGTATATTATTACATTTCATTTTAAAGTATGTGAAAGAGGATGGCGGCTTATTAAAAATGGTGGGTACACAATTGAGTATTCACTTGGAAAAAAATAATTATATCTCTGACTCACACCATGTTTAAGAAAATTCCAGATGGATTGTGAGGAGTTAATTTCATGTACTAAAATAGCAGTTTAGGAATGACCATTTCTAAATGCTGTCACCATTACAATGAGATGAGCTTCCAAAGTTAAGAGCTTTAGATTGATTAATCTTGTTAATCATCATGACAATTTTCTTGAGGGGGAAAAAATAAGATCATTGCAGACCTCATAATACCAGCAGCCGAAATGACCAACAGTTTTTCTTAACTAAAAATTGGTTTGGTAAAATGCTTGGGGATTTTGAATCCCTTTTGGAAATGTAATGATATTGATATGTGCCTTATTTCATAACCATAAAATTACATTCCATCCTGAAAAATTTAATCTATATAATTAGAATTTTCCAAGATACTTGCATCCAGAAGGAATTAGCTATGAAATCTGAGGATGTTTCAGTTTTATGTGCCCTGAAACCATAGTCAGTGATACAAGATTTAAGAACCATTTAACCTTGTTTTTATTTCTAGAATTGGGAAAGCCATTATTTACTATTTATAAGTTCTAGAGAAGGTGGGTTAATGTTTGAGGAATAGGTATTTCATATGTATAAGAAGCACTGGTCTTTAAGTCTGGAAACCTGTATTCTGGTCACCATTCCAACATTAATGTGGATAAGTAATTGCATAGTCCTGGGTCTCTATTTCTCCACATATAAAATAGATGTAATAACATCTGCCATATGTCTCAGACATGTTATAAAAATCTAATAACTAAAGTTCTTACTTGTTATTTTTTGCAATGATAGAAATGGAAAATTTACATAGGAAGTTAGAAATAAAGTTACCTAGGGCATCTCAAACTCTAATTGGGAATTTTAAGATTCAAAGTTTTATTTTTTAACTCACGTTATTCTGTGTAATCTATAACTATAAAATTTATCCTGTATGATTAGATGTGTTTTGGCAAATGTAAACACCACAAACAAGATCCAGAACATTCCCATCACTCTAAGGTCTTCCATGTCCTTTTGTATTCAATTCCCACCTCCTAGCCCAAGTCCTTGCTAAAAACAAATCTGTTTTTTTATATTATTATTACTCAGTGAATTTTATTACATTTATAGTTGTACAATGATGGTCACAACCTGATTTTATTGCATTTCCATCCCAAACCCCAAGCCCATCCCTCCATCCCCCAATGTGTCTCCTTTGGAAACCATAAGTTTTTCAAAGTCTGTGAGTCAGTATCTGTTCTACAAAAAAGTTCATTGTGTCCCTTTTTTTAGATTCCACATGTAATTAATAGCATATGATATTGGTGTCTCACTATCTGACTAACTTCACTTAGCGTGATAATTTCTAGGTCCATCCATGTTGCTGCAAATGCCATTATTTCTTTCCTTTTAATGGCTGAGTAATATCCCATTGTGTATATGTCCCATATCTTCTTTATCCACTCTTCTGTCGATGGACATTGGGTTGTTTCCATGTCTTGGCTATTGTATATAGTGCTGCAATGGATATTGGAGTACGTGTGTCTTTTTGAGTCATGGTTTTCTCTGGAGAGATGCCCAGGAGTGGGATTGCTGGATCAAATGGTAATTCTATTTATTTTTAGTTTTCTGAGGAATCTCCATACTGTTTTGCATAGTGGTTGTACCAATTTACATTTCCACCAATGGTGTAATAGGGTTCCCTTTTCTCTACCCCCTCTCCAGCATTTCTTGTTTGTAGACTTTTTGATGATGGCCATTCTGGACAGTATAAAGTGTTACCTCATAGTGGTTTTGATTTGCATTTCTCTAATAATGAGTGATGTTGAACATCTTCTCATGTGTCTTTTGGTCATCTGTATGTGCCTTCTTTGGAGAATTGCCTGTTTAGATCTTCTGCTGTTTTTTGGATGGGGTCGTTTGTTTTTTTGGTATTGAGCTTCAGGTTTATAAATTTTGGAGATTAATCCCTTGTCAGTCGCTTCATTTGCAAATATATTCTCCCATTCTGTGGTTGGTCTTTTTGTTTTGCTGTAGGTTTCCTTTGCTATAGAGAAACTTTTAAGTTTAATTAAGTCTGTTTTTTTTTTTTTGTCATCATTACTCTAGGAGGTGGATCTGAGAAGATATTGCTGTTGTTTATGTTGGAGTGTTTGGCTTCTGTTTTCCTCTGAGAGAAAACATATCTGTTTTATGTTCTTATAGTTTTGCATTTTCCAGAATGTAATATAAATGGAATAATGTGATATGTAGCCTTCTGTGCCTGTCTTTGCTCACTAAGAATAATGAATTTGAGATTTGTCTATGTCGTCATATATATCAACAGTTCATTGTTTTTACTGCTGAGTAGTGTCCAATATTCCACTGTAGAGATGAACCACTTTTAAGCCACCCGCCCATAGATGATCACTTACTGCTGGGTTTTGGTATTTAGGAATATAGTTCTTAAAGAGTGAGTTTTGACTGTACAATTTCTTGATTTATCAAATTGATATGTTCTTGTCAGCTTTTATAATTTTTGACTTTTTTCCCTCAAATTTAACAGGAGTTTACTGTTGATCTTTCCTAAATTGTTATAAGAATTCAGGCTTAGGATTTCCTATTGTGGCTCAGCGGTAATGAACCTGACTAGTATTCATGATGATGCGAGTTCGATCCCTGGCCTCGCTCCATGGGTTAAGGATCAAGCTGTGGTGTAGGTTGCAGACATGGCTGCTTATGCCAGCAGCTACAGCTCTGATTCAACCTCTAGTCTGGGAAGTTTCGTATGCCTCGAATGTGGCCCTAAAAAGAAAAAAAAAAGGAATCCAGGCTTAGAAGGGACCTCCTGTATGTCCTTAATGATATTAACAGCATTCAATGGATAAAAACAGATCAAAACAAATTAAAATATTTTAAGCAATTTCTTTCTCTGCAATCTGACAGCTTTCTATATATCTGCTAGAATGATCTTTCAGAAATGCACATCTGATCATAGTATACCAGCATACTATGCTATTTAAAGCACTCAAATGGTTCTATACCAAACCTGTTAGTTAATAGCTCCTTTTTGTTGAGTGTTTATAGGACCTAACACTGTGCCACACATGTTCATTCATTAGCTAATTCAATTCTTAGAACAGCCTTGTGAGATAGGTTAAACAGTATTGGAGATGGGATTTGAAAACTGACAATGTACAAATATCTTAGAATGAAATTTAAGGCTTTTTCTTTTGTCTTTTTGTCTTTTTGCCTTTTCTAGGGCCACTCCCATGGCATATGGAGGTTCCCAGGATAGGGGTCTAACTGGAGCTGTAGCCACTGGCCTATGCCAGAGCCACAGCAACCCAGGATCTGAGCCACGTCTGCGACCTACACCACAGCTCATGGCAACACCAGATCCTTAACCCAGTGAGCAAGGGCAGGGACCGAACCTGAAACCTCATGGTTCCTAGTCAGATTCATTAACCGCTGCACCACAATGGGAACCCCTGAAATTTAAGGCTTTTAGTATCTGGCCTCAGCCTACTCAGTGTCACTTTCAAAAGAGCAAAACTATTCATATTTTTTTTGTCCATTCCAAGCTTTTTCACATCAGAGTGCTTCTGCACATGTTATTCCTTCTGTCCAATATGTCCTGCTTGCCTGCCTAACTTTTACATATTGTTCAAAATTCAGCTCATATGCTTACAGTAGCCTACCTGCACACCAAACCTCTCTGTTCATGCCTAGTCTGCTATAATCTTTTTTTGGCAGGGGCCATGCCCAGAGTATGTGGCAGTTCCTGGGCCAGGGATCGAACCCATGCCATAGCAGTGACCAAGCCACTGCAGTGACAACACCAGACCCTTAACCCACTGAGCCACCATGGAACTCACAGTCTGGTATAATCTTGAATGATCCAGCATTAGAATGACGTCAAATATTTCTTCTGTTCTTTTCTCCATTTCTCCTTCTGGTATTCCATTACATTTATGTTACATCTTCTGTACTTCTCTCACAGTTCTTGAACATTATGTTCAATTTTTTTCCATTCTTTTTTCTCTGTTTTTTAGTTTGGGAAATATCTGCTGACATATCTTCAAACTCACTGATTCTTTCCTTGGCCATTTCCAGTCTATGAATGTACCTATCAAAGTCATGATTTATTTCTGTTTTGATTTATATCATTCCCCTTTTGAGTCTTTCTAAGAGTTTCCATCTCTCTTCTGTCCTTATGTATCACCCATGATTTCTATTAGTACCTTTAACATATTAATCATACTTATTTTAAATTTGCAGACTGGTACTTCCAAATTTCTGCTATATCCGGAATCTGGCTCTGATGCTTATTCTTTCTCTTCAACAGCGTGTTTTTTTTTCTGCCTTTTAGTATGCCTTGTATTTTTTTTTTTAAATCCAGATATGATATACTGGGTAAAAGGAACAGAAGTACATAGTCCTTTAGTGTGAGGTTTTTAATGCTTTTCTGGCTATGAGTTGGGCTGTTTTTACTACTTGCTGTAGTTGTGAGAGGCTAAAATTCCCTCTGATGTCTTTGTTTTTCACTCCCTTGTTATCTTTCAGTTTTCCTAGAGACTTCTTAAATAAGGTCCATGTTGTGCATTTCTTTTGACTGTAATATGCTGTAACTATACATGAACTCTATTGATGTGTTAGTAAGGTATAGGGTAAGGTAAAGCTTTCTATAATCCTATGATTAAATTCAGTCTTTTAGTCCTGGGCTGTGACCATCTTATATGCTTGTCAGCTTCCCTCTCACTTCCCATTAGGTAAAACAGAAAGGATAGAGGGAGACAGAGCTGGATATTTTTGTCCTCTACTTCAAAGGCTAGAGGAGGTCTAGAGTTTCATATTTCCAATACTCCAGGACCTTTATGGGCAGGCTGTTATTGCAGAGAACAGAGCTCTTTGTGAATATTTCAAAATGGTTTACTCTCTCCTTCCTCTGCCAGAAGCATGAAGGGATTTTTCTCTAATCGTCACTGTGAGTATTTACTGGAGCTCCTGGAGGTAAAATTTGCAAAAGTATGGGATGGGCCACTCCCCAGGATTGGCATGCCTGAGATTTTTATTTATCAAGCTTTGTTCACAGTTTCCAGAAATTAGTCAGTTAAACTTTAAGTGTTCCTATCAGTTTCTGGTTCCTACAGCTGCTTCTGCTCCCTGTAAACTATGATTCTCTGCATCCATCTGTCTCTCCACTTTTTAGGGCAGTGGTTTTTACTGTCTCCTCAATTATCTGATGTATATTTTAAAAGTTCTTGAGTTTGTTCAGTTTTTTTCTTGTTGTTAGGATAGTAGTAACAGTTTTACAATTCCTTTGTATGCCAGATCAGAAATGGATATCTACCCTTTTAATAGAATCATTACTTTGGATTATCTCCATACTCCTATAGAAATGAGTCACATTAACTCCTAATAATGACTAACATATCATGATACATGTGTATGTAATCTGAAAGCAGAATACCGAGGGTAAAAGCAATAATAGAATAATAGTTAACATTTATTGAGTGGTTTTAGCAAGTGATGCTCTATATTATAGAGCATTTACATGCATTACCTCATTTAACCCTAGTCATTATCCCTATTGGTAAATATTATCACCACCTTTTTAAAAAGAGGTGAAGCAACTTAGGCTTATATTGGTTAAGTAGCATGCTCAAAAGCATACCGCTTGGGATTCCATCACCAATATTTGAGTATGGAATTTATACTCAACCACCCTTGAAGTCCCAACCACGATAGGACTATGAAGACAGAAAGTTAGAGAAATAGAGCTGGGAAGGGGAAGGATTCCCTGCAGTGGATTATCCTGGGCACTTGAAGTAGAGATGAGGCTGTAGAGTGCAAGATTAATACCTATGTCACAGTTGTGCTCCTATCTCTTCCATCTTTAAAGTGAAGATAGTTTAGTTTCCCTAAAAATTGTGAGGTAGAAGCCTAGATGCTCTGTGGAATAGTGCAATCTCCCAGGGAAAGGAAAGAAGTTGAGTTTGAGGGGATGGGTGTTACATATTTGGACAAAAGTGCCTTGAGAACCAGAGATTACATGATTGGCTTATGGTTGCACAGCTGCTTTGTGTCTGAACTTCAGAATCAGAATAAATTTTTAAATGAATTTCCCTGGTGTTCTTGCTGTGAGAAATGAGTCATGTGCTCTACATAGCACTGAAGTAACCATGACTAACAAATCGAACGGATTGAAATACACCTGTGGGTATGATGATGCTATCTCAGAAGTAGACTGAGAATACAGTGGTGAATATTTCAGGGTTGAAATTCCAATATCTAAATGTGCCTGGCAGCTTCAAGGGGCTTGGTCAGCAGATGTTTCTGTCAAACATCCTGGGCTCCCAACCTAGCAATGGCCAACAAGTGACATCTGCTGCCCGGGAAGGATGGGTATAAAGGAAGGAAGTTGGACTTTAAAGGCTAATATTATTTTGACTGAACCAGGCTGTCCTATAGCAGACTTTTCTATGGGTGGACAGCCATGCCATGAACTGAAGCTTTTTGCTAAACTTAGGTACCTTTAGCAAGACTGGATCATAGCAAAAATTGCCAGTTGATTAAGTTTAATGTAATGGTCTTGGGGCATTAAGTAATAGAGGCATTATGCACTGAATTCAATATTGGGGGCCAGCTCACATTTGAAGCTTTGGGGTTTGTCCTTGCCTCAGATAAACAACCATCTTGAGACCTGACCTATGTTCTACAAACTTCATTGCCCAACAGGCTGTCTGAATTAAAATAAACATGTCTGGGGATGGCAAAGTATGGGAATGTTGTCTGTCCAAAGGAAAGAGGCGATAGGAAGATTGGGAGCAGGAGAAGGAGAGACAGTAGTAAGCCTATCACCCAGCAGCTTAAGGAAGAGATGCTGCAAGTAATGGAGTAAAGATCCTGGAAGATTTCTGAGATTTGATATTGGCACCCAGACATGGGTAGGATAGCCAATAAGGTAACTTCATGAAGGATGGGTTGGTGGGAGCAGGATGTTATCTACAAGAGCCTTCTGAATATAATATAGTTTCTCTACCCACTTGCTAGGATTAGTGTTGGAGTGGCCTCTTAGGGAGCTGTGCATTTTCAGTGGGTTAAAGTATTATGTTGCTGGGGGATGGTTAAGCATTTAGTGAAGATTTGTTTTTATCTGATTAGTCTGTTAGCACCAATTTCCACCGAGAATTGCCAGAGGTTTGGAGAAGATATAATCCAGGATTGAAAAAGTTTAGGGATGGAAAGCATTTTAAATATAGTGCCGCACAACAAGTGTATAATGAAAAAACTGCAAGCCTCTGGATTCTGGCGCTCTTATGGTCTCGTATAGTATCCCCATATGAAGAGTGAAACACTGAGACCTAAGGAAGGGAAGCAAATTTCCCCAAGATCACAGAACTTGGGTGAATCCCAGGTTTTGGCCAACAGCTATCTTGCTCTGAAGCCTTTTTCTTTTTCATCTATAGTACATTGCTCTAGAAGGGTGGATGTGACCTGAAGATAACATTTTCCTATGCTACATTAAAAAAAAAAAAAAAAACCCTATTGGGTACAAAGAATCCTTTATAAGGCTAGATGACGACTTGAAAAGCACTTGGGAATATCTAGATCTAGCCCAAAGAACATGTGAAGATTCCATACTGTTCTTCATAGGAGTTATTTTCTAATTCCTATATATTCTTTAGAGTTTACTTCCTGGGGGGGTGAGGGGAAGTAGTCTGCACAGAAAATGAAAATGGTCAGAGCTAATTATATATGGACTCCCCTGCTCCTCGCACTCCCCGCCACCACCAAATGACATTAGAAAATGATGCCATTTGTCGTTGACTGAAATGAGTGTGTGGGCTCATTTGCCTGCCCCACCACTGCTATGTGAAAGTGAAGCAGCTCAGTTTTCATTTTCCTTTCCTCTCAAAATGCCCAGAGGGACCATATTTTTGCTTAATGACCTCCAGAATAATTCTTTAGAAATCTGAGGCTATCAGAGTTGGAAGCAATGCGAAAATAATTGTGGATTATTATTGTATGACGATAGTGGCAGCTGGGCTATTTTTTTCCTTTCTGTTCAGTCTTTCTTCTTCATTTTCCCAGAAACCTTATATCCTAAGGTTTAACTCAGAAGCAAGTCTCATATAGGTGATAAACCTTGCCAGACATGGTATGTAATATAATTTCAGACAGACCCTTAAGTTCTTTAGAAAGACCCTAGGGAGCGAAGCAGCTTTATATTTAGATGCCCTAGGTAGTATTACTTTTATTTACTCTCTGACAATATGTGTGGGTGGTTGTATTGGACATAAAGCAAGCATATCTCTTAAATATTATACCTTTGAACTTAAGTGTCAGTTTTTGTGTTTTGTTGTCAAAACTTCTGCTATCATAACAGAAAAAAATCTCTTACAATAAAAAACTAATAAATGGGCACTCTCCCAAATCATTTTACAAATACATGCGTACACACACACACACACACACACACACACACACACACACACACAGCTGGGGACTGAGAATCAGTACCAATTCTACTTTTATGTGAATACTTAGGGTGAGTGTGCAGATGGTGGGAGTGAGGGTGGGGAGGAGAGATAGAGGATATGTTGTATACACCATATGGAAAGTGGAAACTGCTCTCAAGTATTATTCAGATCATCTGCCTCACGATCAATTTTTTAATGGCCTTAACTGACAGAGTCAGAATTTAGATGATAAAATTCTTGAGCGCTCCCTCACAGATATCCCCTACACCTTCAGTGATGTTTGTAGTCTTTGGCGATCACTATTGTTGAACAATAGTGTAAAAAGAAATCTGAGAAAATTTCTAAAAGACAAAGCCACTTGGCTGAATATTCTTACATACTCTGCTATTGTTATATCCTTGTCAGTCTGTGGAAAAGTGTTAACTATTCCTTCCTAGTAAAGTCCAATCCCAGTAGCAAGAAACACTCCCTCACATTCCCATTCAGAAGGTAAAAATAATTGACCTCAAGACCCAGACTTTATCTTCTGGTCATAGAACACTGAAATCAGAAAATAAGTGAAAAATTTCTCCATTCCCTTACCAGAACAATGTGTGACCTCATTTTACCTAGCTATGTTTCTAGAAAATTCCTCAAGCCTAATTTTCTTGACTCCCTTCCCCTCTAGCCTACCTACAATGGATCTCTTAACTATGGGGAGAGAGCTTCTTGAATATTATTATTAGTTTTACTATAATAAATAATTAATGAAGCTATTGCCAATTAAATATGTAATAACAAATTTTTAATAATGGCTGAGACTCCCTTGTACACTCTGTTGCTAAGTGGACACTGTCCTCTTAGGACTCTTAGGAAATATTCCTGCCATATAGAAAGAATTAGGGCATTAAAATGCCATTTAGTGACCTTTAAGTTTCTGCTCTGCCTCTTTTGCTTTGGGGAGTTTGTATGTGTTTCTGTTTTTGCAGAATGTCTCTAAGGACTTTCACATCTTGGGATCAGGCCTTTAAACTGGTTCTTAGGGTAATATTTCAGCTGTATACAATAAGATGCATTTGTGATGTTCTCTGGTCATTGACTTAACTTTTTAGCTGCATATTTTGAAAACTAAAGAAAAGAGTACAAAAACGTGAAAATCCAAACTTGCCAGTACTAAGACTTAGTGGTGTGAATTTTTATTTCTTGCTTACTTGGAAATATTTTCTCTGCAGGAATGCAAGCCAAAACTGTGGAGAAGCATCATAATACAGAAAGGAAATGCTCTTCTAATCCAGGAAGTTCAAGAAGAAGATGGAGGAAACTACACTTGTGAGCTTAAGTATGAAGGAAAACTTGTAAGAAGAACAACTGAATTGAAAGTTACAGGTAACATTGGTTTTATCAAATAATGGCAAATGAGATTTTAAGTATAATTTGTTATAAGAAAAAAGAGTTTAAAAAAAAGAGTGAACTTGCTGTGAATTTAGAATTGGCCACAAATCAAATAGTTGTGACGTTGCACTGATAAGCTATATGTGAAATATGGATGATTGATTTAGGGAACATGATCCCAATTGCTGCATATCTGTTCTCTGCCTTTATGACAGGTTCCTAACTCTTCAGGGTATCATTGATTGTTACTAAGCATCTCAGAAAAGATATACTGGAACCACTTTAGAATGTTGACATAACCCATATGTGGAATCTTCCTGTAAGTGAAGGCTGCCTCAGAATGAGGTTCTGTTGGGCTTTTGGAATGAAATCTTGGACTGTATCCAAAATATCATTTATACAAAATTTCTCATAAATGAGTGATGTTATTGTGGGCTTTTAGTGATTCTTAAATGGAGCAATTCCAAATGAATAGCATGCACATATGTGTTTTATATCTGAAGTATAAGCAAAGTGTAAATTCGTAATTCTACTCATTATGGAAGAGAGGAACTCAGAATATTCTTGCCTGGTAGAGAATGTTAGAAGAGTTTTCAGCAAAATAGGACAGAACCTAACACTATGAAAATTATCCCTGACAGTGTGATGGACCTTAAGAAACTGTGTGAGAAAAAGTCTACTTACATTTGTTCCTGAGCAAATCTTACGTAATTTTCTTCTTCTTATATATGTTTTAGATTATGTATGTGTACATAAGAACACACACATTTTTATATTGTGGATGAATCTGAGCCATGGTAAAATTTGACATTATCCAGACAAATGTAATAATGATTGCACAAGTTAACTTATGACTAATTCACTCAGTCATTACCCATTTAACCATCTAATGTTGACATCAACTAGTTGGGTAGTTATAACATATTGTCGCTAATGATAGGAATACAGATTTTCTTCTCTATTGTTTTTGTTTCTATCTAGCTGACCTTTTGAAGAGAGTGTTAAAATCAGTCTACTAATAATGACACTTGTTTAGTAAGTTCATGTCTATAACTCACATATTTAATTTAATATTTGATCCCTAAGAGTCAACTGTTTTTTTCCCCATCTTTTTCTAAATTCTTAATGTGACACCAAGAAGTAAAAATATATATTTTTATTAAAAATTAATATTAATAGTTTTGTTCATTTTCTATTCCGATATGACAGTTTTACTTCTTGTTCTGAATTTTCAAAGTACCTTCTGTGAAGGTTTAAATTATTATTTATTACATTTAGAATAGATAAGCAATGAGGGCCTATTGTATAGCACAGGGAACTATATACAATCTCTTGGGATAGACCGTGATGGAAGATAATATAAGGGAATATATATATATATATATATATATGTATATATATGAATATATATATATATATATATATATGAAGGGAATATATATATATATATATATGAATGACTGGGTCACTTTGCTGTGCAATAAAAATTGACATAACATTGTAAATCACTTATACTTTAAAATTATAAAAAATAAATATAAAAGCTGGGAAAATTAAAAGGAAAAATAGATTATTATTATTATATTTTGGTCATGTTCAAGGCATGTAGAATTACCTGGGCCAGGGATTGAACCTGTGCCACAGCAGTGACAACACTGAATCCTTAACCACTGGGCCACCAGGGAACTCCTTAAATTATTATTTTGATTAGAATTGTGTGTTTCTTCCCCATGAGCTTTCAAAAATAACCACCATATTGGGCTAATTCCAAATAGCGAATATCTGCTTTTGTTTAATTTCTGATTTCCTTCACATGAACTAAATGTCTTGCCTCATTCAAGCAGAAGAGTCAATAGGCAGTTATGTATCATTGATAAGTGACCTGACCATGCAAAAATCCTTACATTAAAATCCCTTGGACCACAATCACACAGTCTGTATCAGATGCTTTCAGAATACTTCCATTTAGGAATCATTTAGTAAAGTTTGTAACATTATAGTATTTGGCTTATATTTCAAGTTGTATCAGAATAAGGTAAATACCAAACCTCTTTTATGCTTCCATCTATTGAGTTATGGTGACAACACATTTGTTTAGTTTATTTTTAGAGTCTGGAAAAGTAGAGTTAGATCTACTTATTTTGAATTTCTTGTTAAGTGTTAAGAAGAATTTAACTAGGGATTTAAAATATCACCTGAACTCTACTTCCCAGATTTTCTCAGACTTTAATATGCATCAGAATCACATGGAAGAACCCAGGTATGGTAAAGATGAGACTCCTTAAATACAGATTCCCATGTCTTTCCCCCAGATTCTAATTCAGTAAATTAGTAAGACTAGGAATTTGGCTTTCTGTCCTGGTGAATCTCTTGCATGCCTTTCAAGGATCGTGCTTTGAGAAACACTAGCTGAAAGAATGGTTTTAAAGAAGTCAGTCACAGTTTTGATTCCCTTATGAGAATGTTGGTCCTCTCTCTTCTCTCTCTCTCTCTCTCTCTCTCTCTCTCTCACACACACACACACACACACACACACACATGCACACACGCATCAAAGCTAATTTTCATAGGCCCTGAATTGCTTCACTTAAACTCTTAAGAGCGGTCATGAAAATACTGATTTTTGGTCACTAAGGGAAATCTGTCAAGGGAAGGTAAGGATAAAGCAATCACAGTCACTGAAAAGCAGTAATATATTCATTTTCTATTTAAATAAAAATATACTAAATATGTATTACATACTAGAAAAATTCAAAATTATCCTTGGGTCATTGTTCATATAAGAAGATATCAAGGAGTGCCCGTTGTGGCACAGTGGTTAACGAATCCGACTAGGAACCATGAGGTTGCGGGTTCGGTCCCTGCCCTTGCTCAGTGGGTTAAGGATCCAGCATTGCTGTGATCTGTGGTGTAGGTTGCAGACATGGCTCAGATCCTGTGTTGCTGTGGCTGTGGTATAGGCCGGCGGCTACAGCTCCGATTCAACCCCTAGCCTAGAACCTCCATATATCACAGGAGCGACCCTAGAAATGGCAAAAAGACAAAAAAAAAGATATCAAATTTATGTGTTTATTCACACAGTTCAAATGTTACACTTGATGTAGAAACAAAATGGCTTCTTGGTATGGAACCTCAAGAAGTTGTCTATGAATATTTATTTTCAATATTATCTAAGTTATATCATTGTTTCCTTGATATTAAAAAGCAATTAACTGATTGTCCTCTCATAATTCAAAATATAAGACTGGGGTTATTATCTTTTTGGCCACACCCATGGCATGTGGAAGTTCCAGGGTCAGGGATCAAACCTGCGCTATTGTTTCAGGCTGTGCCATTACTAGGGCAACACCAGATCCTTAACATGCTGTGCCACGAGGGAACTTCCAAGGATGGGCTTATTTCATGAGTAACCTACTCGGAGTTCTCACTGTGGCACAACTGGATCAGTGTGTTCTCTGGAGGCTACAGGTTTGATCCCCAGCCTCACACAGTAGGTAAGGATCTGGTGTGTGGTATAGGTCACAACTGTGGCTCGGATCTGACCCTTGGCCTGGGAACTCTGTATGCCAGGAGGCAACCAAAAAAGAAAAAAAGAAAGAGAATAACCCCAAGTTTAGTAATATGCAGGCATGGAATAGGAATTTTAATACAAAATGTATAGAATTAGTTAATTACAAAATCATATAGGTAGATTTTTTTTTAGATTGTGTATGGCAAGTATGAAAGTTTTAAAAGATTATTAAAAATTTAAAATATTATTTTCTAACTGTTCTTTTAAATTTCTAAATCTGAGAAATATTTCTTCAGTGAAACAAGTGTTCTTTTAGAGTATATAGGTGATACTTACTTTAAATAGATCAGTTATAAAAAGATCCAGTTATTCAAAACTAATTAATTAGAAGGTAATCATTGGCTTTATGAAACTATTTTTTCAGTCTAAAAGAATTTGTCATCAGATTTCTTTAAATAGCCAACTATTCCTATCACATTAAAGTAAGATTTGGTTTGAGTGCAACTTTTCCAGAATACTTTTAATATTTAAATCATAGCAGGCTTGTGTGATGTGTTGCAGACATTTCTTTTTATTCTTTTGGAGGCTGCAGATAAATATGGAGGGCTTTAACAACAAATAGAAATGTACAATAGCATGTTTAGATCATTTGCCAAAGATGCCAACGACTAACACTTTTATTTCCCACAACATATTCAGATGGCTATTTTCTATTTTAAAGGTAATTCTTCCTTTATTCTCACATTGAAATTTGTGAAGAGGGCTAGTGGAAGTGATACACAGAGGAAAGAAGGTTGATTGTGTGTTGGTGAGAGTGTAGAATAGGTGATAATGGAAGAAGGAGAAGAGGAGTAGGAGAGAGTAGGCAAGATAATAGAATAGAGTCTCCTGGGATTAGAGTAGACTGTCTGCCTAGAGAGGGTCACAGGCAGGTGTAAATTACAGGGGCTCTTCAAAATGAACACGAGCAGAAAGCCGGTACTAATTAACTGTATTTACAAGATAATTCACTCTTCACCTGACAAATCATTCACAAATGCATGGCTTTATGCAGCTTTTTAGAAATGCATCTTGGCTACTTAGGAAAAAAAATTAAAAAACCAAACAACATTAACCTGTTCTCTGGCGAATATGCAAATAATGCCCCTACTCCTGATTATCTTAGTTCCAGCGTTTCCGATTTGAGACTCTTCACTTACTAGGGATAAAAGATTTCTTAACACATTTGTGTCGGAACGTCATGGCTAGAAAGAGAAGTTTATTCTCTGGATAGGTTTCAAGCATTTGCTCCTAGGTTACTATAAGCAATAGCACCAAAGCAATCTGACATGCAAAGCTTGATAAAATTGCAAACTCAAAGTTGGAATCAGTTTTTGGTGAAGATGTTCAAATGCATGACTTCAATAAGTGCTTTTAATTTCACCTTGCAAAGTTAAAACTAACTTTAGTGCATTACTGCAAGTGCCATTTAGACTGCATAGCTTGTTAGAATAACCTTCTTTTGGTATGGAGAATTGCATCTATTTAAACAGAGGAAGCAATTTCACATCTGATTTGAAAATAGGCTTTTCCTGGCCCTGGATCTTTGTTCTTTTATGCCTCTACTGTTAATCCTGAGACACTGGGGTGAGAGTGGGTTTAGGAAAAATAGTGGTGCAGGGCTGGGCAATAAAAAGAAGTAGAGATTCTGACTGAGATATAATAATACAACAGAACAGATCTGTAAACCAACAACTAAATAAAAATCAAATAGTTGCCTCCAGAGACCTACTGTCTATTGTCTGCCTTTGGCAGACATGTGCTTAGTGTTTTTCATTCATTTTTTTCTCACTGATTCTTCACAACAATCCTATGAGTGTGGATATTGTTATTATTCCCACTTTATAGAAGTAGAAACTAAAAGTTAGAGAGGTGAAATTATGTCCCAAGATCACATTGTTGTTTTTTTATTAACTTTTTATATAATGATTTTTTTCATTTTAGTTAGTTTACAGTGTTGTGTCAATTTTCTACTGTATAGCATGGTGACCCAGTTACACATACGAGTGTACATTCTTTTTTCTCACATTATCATGCTATCTTCCAAGATCACATACTTTGTAATGGCTGAGTATGAATATGAACCTAGGCCTTTTTGAACCTGGGTCTCAAATATAACTTTTCAACCATCACAAAGCACAAACCATATAATTTCACATACCAAATATATATTATACACATTGAAAAAGATTCCAAATTATTGACACAATGTACATCATTCCACTATAATATTCTTTTGGTACATTAACTGTTTGGTCTTCAATAAGTCCCTTTTGGAATTTAGATAACCCTAAAAAGAATATACTTGACATTTTGGAGCCTAGTCCTCAGCTGTCAGTGAGCACCTTAGGTCAGATCGGTTAGAGCGGGTCATATAATTAAATCTGAGCTTAGGTTGGTGCTAGGAGAGAAATAAGGAACAGTGTGGTGCCAGGAAAAGTGAGAATGTATAGAAGATACATTATGAAGAGAATATGCCAAGCTACATGTTTTGGTGCCATATGGCCCTATTAATAGAAAAACTGTATTGAGAAAAAAAAAAAAAGTAGACTCCAGTGAGGTTCATTGCTAGTGGAAGTGAAGCAATGGAGAACAGTCTAGTTGAACAACATTGATTCAGTTGGTAAAGACCAATCAACATAAATCTGTGCCTACTCTGTGCAAGCAGGAGCATAGGATCCAAGTTTCTAGTGCAGTTCTTAAAGGAGACAGGTAGAGACAGAATTATGCTCCTTTTGAAACCTGTGAAAATTGAAAATGCATTCATTAGGACAAATAGCGTTTCGAATAGGATTTCCCAAACTGTGTTCTATAGAGCTCCAATTCGAAGAGATGTTATAGTTTTTTTTTTTTTTTTTTTTTTTTTTTCTGGGAGAGAGGAAGAAAAAGGAAGAGAGGGGAATGGAGAGAGAGGTTCCGTGGCAATGCCTCTATCTGCTAGGTCAAATTTATATAGTCTTCTTTCTTGCAAGGCATTTCAATACAATACTTACCTATCCTACCCCATTGTTACTTTGTCTACAGTCCCTTAATCCAGGGTTCTGGGCTAGAAGAAAAGGAGATACAATCCCAGGAGGGCTCAAAAGTTGGAGACTCCAGCTAGGAATCCCTGAAATGACCTCTTATTTTAAATGTTTGTTTGCCAATCCATTGTTTTGGCTTTAAGAAGAAATAGCTCTGGAGTTCTCTTGTGGCTCAGTGGGTTAAGGATCTGGCATTGTCACTTCAGCAGCTTGGGTCGCTGCTGTAGTGTGTGTCCAATTCCTGGCCCAGGAACTTCTGTGTGCCACAGGTGCAGCCAAAAAAAATAAGAAAAAAAAAAAGAAAGAATAGATCTGATTCTATTACTCAATAAAAGGAAAAGAATTTACTGCTGATGGCTGAACTCAAGCCAGCAAAGAGATACCTCCCTAATCAATACTCAAATGCTTCTAGAAGCCATGCAGGTCATATACCTAAGTGTGTGAGATGACAGGGAGGGGCAAGTTGGAGAGTTGTAACAGTACCAACTCAGCCCTAGCTGATTGCTATTATATGAAATTAAGAATATCCTCCTGCTAGGCCCTCTAGTTTTTGAAGATGTGCTAAAAGCCTGGGTTTTTGTATGAAAATTCTGGGCTCGTTGAGCACCGTGTGGGCCAAATAAAACATGCCTATAAGCTAAATTCAGTTTGGGGGCTGCCAGTGTGTGGCCTTTGCCTTAAAATATTTGGTTCAGTAGCACTTGAAACAAGTGACTGACTGGCTGGTGCAGACTCTGCTCCACTATTTCCATTTCTAGCAGCAACTGGGGGAGGGGGAAACTTAAAGTGGTCTGCAGAGCAGTTAATAGACAAACTGGGAACAGCACTCAGAAGCTATCCTAATCACACCATCCAATAGACTGGTTGATCCAAGCAGAAAGTGAAGGGCACAATTTATGGATGTAATACTACAGGAGAGGTATTGGCAAATTGATCACCTTCCAGCAAAGAGCGATTTGGATGATAAAGCGAGTTGGTCTCCAATGTTACAGATAAATGAAGAGCCCTGGGGATAAAGCACCCACCTTAGAGCTGCCCTGAAGCAGTGCCCTGTGAAGCACCGAGGGGAGCAAATCATTGGTGTATGTTCTTGCTCCTTCCTGTTCTCTCTGAGCAGCCAGTTAACATGATCTGAATGTCTGTGTCCTAATTATCACATGAGAATGGATCTCCTTTACACCTTTTGTGTGACTTAATGAGGAAAGACCTCAGCCGTCAATAGTTCTTGGCTACATTAAGGGAACTTTCACATGAGTGACTGTGCATTTCATAATTGACTATTCTTTTACACAGTCGCAGGTACAGATATCTTATGACCAAAACCGGCTTGCAGCAGCTCCTTTGCCTTTCCTCCTGGGCCTCTCTCTTTCCCCAGGTCACCCTGTTCTTTTCTACCCTACCCCCCCCATGACATCTTTGTCCCTCTCTGGCTCTTTTAAATGTCCTAATGTCCTGTCTTCTCTGTAGCCTATCCCCTTAGATCCTTGCTTTCTGCTGGGCTAATCTAATACCTCAATGAGATAAAGAATTCATGACTGATAATGGCCAAAATGTTTCGCTTCTAAGCTAACATATTTGTAATTTAATAGATACTTCAATTCTGTAACTCATAGGCATGACTAATGGTGGGAATTTCTGGCAGCTTTGCAATGCCTGTTGGGGGGCCTTTCCCAGAGTGTCACAGTTCATACCCTGCAGGTGGCTGTTAGCTCCTTCTAGAAACAAGGTCAACTCTACTCATAACCTTGGGGGACAAGTAGGGGGAAGAAAAACCCCTACTTAGAAGTAGTGGGAAGGGGGACCTTGAATGTCAGTCTTCTTTTTTTTTTTTTTTTGCTATTTCTTGAGCCACTCCCATGGCATATGGAGGTTCCCAGGCTAGGGGTCTAATCGGAGCTGTAGCCACCGGCCTATGCCAGAGCCACAGCAACGCGGGATCCAAGCCGCGTCTGCAACCTATACCACAGCTCATGGCAACGCCAGATCCTTAACCCACTGAGCAAGTGCAGGGACCGAACCCGCAACCTCATGGTTCCTAGTCGGATTCGTTAACCAATGCGCCACGACAGGAACTCCGAATGTCAGTCTTAAAAGTGACTTTTTTCTGTCATCTTCAGCCACCCTTATTTTTAAAGCTGCACACACAGCATGTGTAGGTTCCTAGGTTAGGGATCAAACCCCAAGGCACAGCAGTGACAATGCCAAGTCTTTAAACCTCTAGGCTACCAGGGAACTCCTTCTGCCATTCTTATTTTGTCTCTCCTTTCTTATTTCTCACCCTCTGACTCGATTTATGACACAATGCTATCTCTCAACCCTGTGGGTAATAGCCATGGTCAAAGAGATTTCCAGTCTCTGTCTGAGGAAAATGTTTGTGTCATGTTTCTATGCCCTACAGGGAGATGAACAAACAATTAAACTATCTGATCAGCAGAAAGACAGCCTTGTTTCTCTGCAAAGTCAGGGACTGTGAGAACATTCATTCTTGTGGGATTATTTCGCAAGTAGCTGTGTAGGAGACCAACTTGGAGGGCTGAGGGTGAGCAAGTTAGAGCACATGGCAGCAGGATATGGTAAACGTGCCCAACCTAGGCCAGTTCCGCTCCAGTGGCTCTCTTCCAGCACCTGAGGTGATCATTGACTCCTTGGCTGACTTTTCTGCCTTGAGTTAGGGGTGAGGGAGAGGGTGCTTGGGAAGGAATTGCATTATGATTCCTAGGTGTATAGGCACCTGAGATCCACGGGCACAGATTTGCCTAGTTCTATTATGTTCATTTGTGAGAATCTTAGCTACCTTACTCTCTCCTAACCTGAAAGCAGTGGTTTGAGCAACCAACCCTTGTCAAAGAATAAAAACTAGAAACTTAGTATGGTGGGAGATTAGCCCTGAGCTAGATCTAACAGAGTAGATGTTCAGAGAAATCCCATTTATTGGGTCAGGCACTGTACTTTACAATGTATATACACATATGCATATGCAAACATATACACACAAACATACATAAGTCACACGTGTGCATATGCACACACAAAGGAATTTTAGCTAAACAAATAATTTGATTCTAAGAGAAGACCTGTGGAAAACTCTGAAAACTTGCTTTTCTCCCTTGTATCTTGATCCAGAATGAGAAAAATCTGATTCAAATCCTTAGTAGCTGTGTGACTTTGAGAACTTTAGTTTACCCTTCTGAATTTCAGTTTTTATATCACACAAAATGGGGAGGTGTGGTAGCTGTACTGAGTGAAGAAAATATGTGAAACTTATAACAGTGCCTGGGAAATAATAGGTGCCTGATATAGGATATTAATTATTTTGGTGGCATCATTATCATCATCATCATTATTACTGGAACATTTGCAAAGATGACCTCACAGCCATTTTACCACAAGAAAGCAGTCTGATAAATGGTCTAAGGCAAATTGATATTTTTAATAGGGTGCTTAATTTACAGGGGATGAATTTTAAAAATTAGGCAGTCAACCAGAGGCTATGACAAACTCAAGCAAAGGGCTACCTAGGTAGGTATTTTAGGTGAAACTATTTCATTCAAGGAGATGCAATCATGTGGAATAATTTGTCAATTAAGGTGGTCAGAGCAAATATTGTTGTCTGTATAAATGAGCTTTTTGCAGCCAGCAAGACATTTTAATGATGTGTGATCCTGAGAGTAAAGGCTGCCGAGACAAAGCTGAGGTGGAAATGAGTCCCGAGGACAAGCATGTTAAGGAGAGTGGCCTTTTCCTGTCCAGCAATTCCTTATGTCATTATGATTCATCACTGGTGGTTTATAAAAGGCAGTTAAATGGCCTCCTTTGGCTGTCAAATGGGGAAATAATTCATCAGTTCAAGTCCATAAATCATTTCTTGGTAGCGGGAGTACTTTATATAGCTAGAAATCTCTCCGTGATTTGGCACTGTGAATCAGTGGGGATCCTGAGAAGCAACTGGGAAGCACCAGATGCAGAAGCCTGAGTGATAAGCAGCATAGGCCATGGGTCAGTAGGCAGAGAAGGTGGTTTCCTTTCTGGGGCACATGACCTTGATCCTCTCTGACTGGTTGGAAGTAATACCAATTGTATATCTGGCATGTAGTAATCATTTAATATATTTGTTGGATGAGTGGATTTTAATGTTTTGTGTGTTTTGAATCCTTTGCATCAGAGCCTACCTACAGTTTCTGATAACTCTCCTTAGCTGTATTCTAAGAAAATGAGATGGAAAGACAGTAACAATAAATGTTAAAAATATTGGATCAATACCCTGAGTTGTTTGCTCAATTTTAATGGTCAGGATTCACTCTATACTTTGGCATAAAAGTTGCATGAGAAGAAAATGGGCTTGAATTTCTCTGATAGAAAGTGTTTAATATCATAATTTAATCACCTGATCCCCCTTCTAAAATCAGACATCTGTTAATATCTCTACCCTTATATTTTGTGCCAGTAAAATTATGTCTGTAATGCTATTTGACTTACCTCCTATCTAGAATATGATGTGAAAGGGGAAAAGGACATTTGGGGGACAAGTGAACAAGTATTTATTATCTAAGTTAGTGATTATCAACCTTGGATCCACAATTAATATATTTGATGTTTTTCTAACCTTCATCAAATACTCATTGTGCTGAGCAGAAGTGAGCTAGAAGAGACATGTTCTGCCCTAATTGAGCTTATAGTGTAATGTGAGTGGTAATAGATGAGACTCAAATAAACACATGTAAAGTACATAATTAATAATTGCAGTAAGCGATATAAAGGAAAATAACTGAGAAATAGGTATGCCCTTACTTCATAATGGGTCATTGGAGAAGATCTACTTGAAGAAAAAATAACATTTAGGTTGGACCCTGAAAGGTAAGAAAAAGCCATCTAGGTGAACAGTGAACAGAAAAAATATTTCAATGGGAACAGCATGTGTTGTCTTTGAGGGGCCAAAGATTCTTGCATGCTTAGGGATCAAGAAGAGAGCAGTGTGGTTGGATCACAGGGAGTAGTGGAGATTGTGGGAAAGAATGAGATTGGAAAGATGGGCAAGGGCCAGATAGTAGAGTGCCGTCCATACAGGGTTTTGGGCTTTATCCTAAGAGTCAGAGGACACCATTGGAGGGCTTTAGGTAGAACAATCTCACATTCCTTCTTACTTGCATTAAAAAATAATCTTCCTTTTAAACCACCAATAATGAACAAAAATTAAAATTCACTCATTCTGCTGCTGTTTCAAAATTTCAGTGTTAGTTTATGCACGTCCTCCCCCACCCCCACCCCTGTTTGTAAGAACTAAAACATTACATCTGGTGAAGAGCAAAGATTTCACTACACCTCAAATGCAGAACACCTATGAAGCAGAGGACTGTTGGCTTTTTAAACAGAAGCAGATAAAAAGACAAAGAAAAAAGATGCAGGACTCCTTCAGTTCCTCACTAGTCTTAGCAAAACTTTCCAGAGTACTGCTTCACACTGTTCTGCAGCAAATACTGTGCATTCTGTATCTGGTCCTGCATTCCTGGAATGGTAATGATCCGATCTTTGGACCCTTCTAAAGGCTCGTCAATTTTGATTGAAGCTCCTGATTTATGACAGATTTGTTTAATCCGCTGACCACCTTTGTGAATATTCGATCCAGCCAAATCTTTGGGAATAGTTACTTGTGTGGTAATAAGAGGTCCGCCAAAATCACCATGTGAGCCCCAGCCCCCTGCATAGGAATAATCCCATCCAGAGCCACCGGTGGTTCATAAGCCATCTGCCACACTGACGGGCTCCATGTATCTACTGCAGAGTCCCAGGTTTCCTCAGCACCGAAACCAGCCATGCCATCCTCGTGGTCTCCAGGTCTTCCTCTTCTGTCATAAGCCACTAGATCTCCTCCTCTAGGTGGTGGTGGTGGTGAAAGAGGAAGATTCCGAGCTCTGCTAACACTTTGCTTTGTGGTCACTATAACATTTGGCGTGGGTGGCGGGGTGGGGGTGGGGGGGAACAGGGAAAAAAAGTAGCAATAGTCCATATGTCCCTGGGTGGAGAATGTAATGTTCTTTTGTAAGAAACCTTTTATGATTTTTAAAATAAATTTAGTGAACCAAAAAATAAAATAAAATAAAATAATCTTCCTGTGGATGATCCATGGAGAACAGATGGAAGTAGTCAGGGACACAAGTAAAGAGGTTATTACAGCATCTAAAAGAAAGATGATGATGGCTTGGACTAGAGTGGTGGTGACAGAGATAGTAAAATGTGAACAGATTCAAGAGATATTATAGAGATAGAAATGACCGCACTTCCTCATGATGATTCCTAGGGTTTTGGATTTAGTAATAGAGTAGACAGTAGTGCTGTTTAAATGGAAAATACTGAGGGAGGCAAGATTTTCTGGCAAGATTTAAGAATTCTGTTTTGGCCATTTTTTGTCATTTTGTTTTTTTGGGAGGAGAGTTTTTTGTTCACATCTGCAGCATAGGGAAGGTCCTGGGCCAGGGATCAGAACCATACCATAGCACCCCAGCCACAGCAGTGACAATGCCAGATCCCCAACTGCTAGGCTACCAGGGAAATTCCTGGCCATGTTTTATTTGAGATACCCATTAGAGGAGGAGTTCCCGTCATGGCTCAGTGGAAAGGAATCTGACTAGTATCCATGAGGACACAAGTTCGATCCCTGGCCTTGCTCAGTGGTTAAATATCCGGCATCGCCGTGAGCTGTGGTGTGGGTTGCAGACGCAGCTTGGATCCTCGTTGCTGTGGCTGTGGCATAGGCTGGAGGCTATAGGCCCGATTCGATCCCTAGCCTGGGAAACTCCATATGCTGCAGGTGCAGCCTTAGAAAGTCCAAAAAAAAAAAAAAAAGAAAGAAAGAAAGAAAAAGAGAGAGAGCGAGAGATACCCATTAGACATCCTGGAGGAGCTGTTGAGTAGGCAGCAGTGGGATATATAAGTCCTGCATTAAGGGAAAGTCTAGGATAGAGAGATATACTATGGAACTATCTGCATGGTATATAGGGTAGAATACCAGGAAGTACTAAATTGTGTGGGGTGACTGGTAATGACTATAGGAGATCCATGAAAACTGCAGCTCCTAGGCCCTATGTAACATATTTCTCCAGAATGAGGACAGTGTAAGAAAGCTACTTGTCATGATTTTTCCAAACCTCATCTAATTGTTAAATATCAAGCATGACATTTGTACCTGTATTTTTGCTGATATGTTTGGATGGCATCCTGTATTTAGCTGACTTTTGAATTCCTCAGAGCTAGAGGAATATAACTAATGCCATAATAACTACTGCCATTATTTATTATATATTTCAGGTACCATATAACATCACTTTACATATATTTATTTCACCACAGCCCTGAAAAGTGCAAGCCGCAATTGATATGTAACGAAGCTCAGATTCACAAGTTACATGACTTGTTCAAGGCCACACAGCGAGTGTGCAGTTGCCTATTCCCTATTCCAGCCCCATGCTTTAGGAAAAGTGACTCTAAATTTCCTTTCAGATTCTTCCAATTTCCTATCTTTTCTTTTTTTTTTTCTTTTTATAGCCACACCTGCAGCATATGGAAGTTCCCAGGCTAAGGGTCAAATCAGAGCTGTAGCTGCAGGCTGTGCCACAACCAACCTCAACACTGGATCTAAGCCACATCTGTGACCTACACCACAGCTTGCAGCAATACCCAGATCCTTAACCTGCTGAGGGAGGCCAGGGATCAAACCTGCATCCTCACAGAAACTATGTTGGGCTTTTAACCTGCTGACCCACAATGGGAACTCCCAATTTTCTCTCTTTTACATGTAAGGAAAGGAGAGAATAGATTTAGTTGTGCAAACTCATTGCTAGGTCTCAATTTTGAATACAAGTCTTCTAAGTTGGAAGGTTGCATTGGTTGTGGCCCTTGACTCCTCGTGCATGCACACCACCTGCTGCTGGGATACTTAGCACTTGCTGCACATTCTCCACCTCCCAAGGTTTATTGAGATCAAACTGACATTTAAGCTTGCTGGCCATTCTGAAGGTGACAGCCTGCCTAGACTAGCAGTTGCATTTATAACCTCTGGACGTCTGGTTCTGAATTCTTAGTTTGATGTTTACTCCCAACAGGAGGGCAATTCCCTAAGTGTAGTACAATTAAAGGAGCATAGAACCTGGCACATAGTTGGTTCACAATAAGTGATAGCTATTATGATTATAATTTTCATCATCTCATTGAATGATAACTTCACAAAAGCCTTCTGAAGTAGGTATTATTATTTTAGTGGTAAGAAAGTAAAAACTCTTGAGGTTAAGTAACTTGTCCAAAGTCACAGTGATAGAACAAAGCAGCTTCTAATAACACATTAAAAGTCCAAAATTTCAAGTAACTTACTCAATAAAAATAATACTTTATTTAAGTTATAGAAAATATAACTTTATAAATAAAATAGAAAAATAACCCTCTCATTACACTAGCTTGTAAGATCCATTAGGATAGGAATTACATCTACCCTGCCCCTTTGCATTCCTATCCCTTTAGCACAGAGTAGCTTAAAGAGTATTTGTTGAATGAGTAATAGAAATTCCTAAAAGTAAAAATATGTGTTCTTTAGTTTGCTGTTGTTTCTGTATAGCTGTATTCTTTTATTTATTTAAAAATATATTTGGGGAGTTCTCTAGAGGCCTAGAAGTTAAGGACTCAGCATTGTCACTTCTGTGGCTCAGGGTCAGTATGTGGCCTGGGAACTTCTGTGTGCCATGGGATATGGATATATATATATATATATATATATATATATATATATATATATGCCTCTGAGGCAAGACTTAGGACTCAGAGAGGCACTGTAGGAGATTCTGCACTGGTGCAGTGGGTAATATATATGATATATATTATATATATATTTGAGATCCTACTGTATCAGGCACTGTGAAAAACTCTGGGAATGCAGTGGGAAGCAAAATCATAATTAATTTTAAGAGCTTAAAATCTAATAGGAGAAACAGACCTTAAACCATTATACAAATAAATATGAAGTTTTAATTGAGAAAATAGTATGAAGGAAAGAGGTACATGTGTTAAATGAACACGTGTTAGGGGGATTTGACCTCATCAGAGAGTTCAGGGATGACTTCTTAGAGGAACTAAAGCTTAAGGAGAGATACAAAGAGTAAATAGGCTTTAACTAGGAAAGGAAAGGAAGGGAAGACTTTTCCGGCAAAAGCATCAGCATGTGCAAGTGTGCTCTGTGGAGAGATCATGCTAAATACCAGCAGCTAAAATAAGACCAACTGCAGCTGGCTGGGATGAAGTAAGGGAGAAAAAGACTAGAACAAGCTGAAGCTAGAGAAGTGGCTAGGGAATAGAAAATATAGGACCTTTATGGTGCACTAAAGATCACCTCTTTATCCTAAAAGCAATGGAAAGCCATTAAAGTGATTTTAAGGAACGGTATGGCAATGACCTCATTGGATGGATTCAGTATAGAGAATGAGTTGGAGGGGAACCAGAATAGATAGGATTGTTCTAGTCCAGGCTAGAGATGATAGTATCTTGGACCAGAATGGAAGATGTGGCTATGAAGAGATGTGGAGGGACTTGAGAGGCTAGTTAGAAGGTAAGATCAATAGGACTCAGTAATGGATTAGATTGTGGAGTGTTAGGTGAATAAATGGGTATCTCTTAAGTAATGCTTGGGTTTCTTCTTGTTCAGCTGGATGGATTGTGGTGCCTTTCAGTGAGAGGTCCAAGTATGAGAAAGTTGTTTCAATCACAGATCTTTTTATATGCACTATGTGCTAGGTATCATGATAGGTTTTGGGGATTCAGAGATGAATAAATTATGATCCTTATTGTCAAGAATCTCACCATCTAGTTGAGGAGGAGTGCTGAAAATCAGCATGTAGTTATAGTGACTGCAATGGTGGCCTAAATATCTGATAAAAGTCTGACAAGGGTGATACGGAAGCATAGAGAAAGTAAATCACTTAGAGACTGGACAGAGTTGGAGAACTGTGTGGGAGGAGGCTAAGGGAGAGAGGGGTCACTGTGGATTTTTTGTTGTTGTTGTTTATTTGTTTTTTTGTTTGTTTGTTTTGCTTTTTAGGGCTGCACTCTCAGCGTATGGAGGTTTCAGGCTAGGAGCCAAATCAGAGCTGTAGCCACTGGCCTATACCACAGCCACAGCAACACCAGATCCGAGCCTTGTCTTCCACCTACACCACAGCTCACAGCAATGCCCGATCCTTAACCCAATGAGCAAGGCCAGGATCAAACTTGCATCCTCATGGATGCTATTCAGATTCATTTCCTCTGAGCCACAATGGGGACTCCTGGGTTATTTTGGATTTTATATGCACTAATTTATCAGACATGGTCACTAGATATTAAGCTTTGAAAGGGAAAAGACAACTTTATTCCCTTCCTAATCTCCATTCTCTGCTTAATTCAATAAGCAACCTGGCTATATGCTCCATCCCTATGAGTCAAGTGGCAATTTCTAGTATCACTGACTGATTTCTCAATCTCTAGCAGACTATTAAGTGTTCCTCTTCCATTACAAGATACAACAGGCTCCTGAAAAGTAATGTGTAAATCAAATTGAGGTAAATTAAATCCAACTTTAAATAAACCAGGTATTTTGATATATTTGCTGTAAATTAAAACATTTTCTAATTTTTTTCAACATACTCCCATTTAATTCCTCAAGTTGACTTAAGGCAGTACATATTTTAAAAATTTACTTAAGTTCTATTTAAGTAACTCCTAAATAGATTTTTATTTCATGCATTTAAATTTTTTTAAAAAAATATTTATTAGAGTATAGTTGATTTGCAATGTTGTGCTAATTTCTTCTGCACAGCAAATTGACATACACACACACCTTTTCTTCCATTCATTTATTTTTAAATTGAATGCATTGAGATAGAATTTACATTCAATAAAGTACACCCACTAATGAGTTTTGACAAATACATGTACTCATGTAACCTTGAAAAGTTGTAGTTAATCCCTTCACTCCTGGTCCCAGGAAACCATCTATCTACTTTTCGCCACTTGACTAGTTTTGGCATGGCTCTCATTTAATGGCCTCTAGTGAGTATTGTTCTGAGTATACACTGGGTTTGGGGGGACAACTCCTCCTTTTATTCATTTTAAATTAGAATTCTTATATCTTAACCTTACTACTATACATGAGTGACTACACAGACTAGAGGAAAATGATGATCATGCTTGTTTTAGCATGCTTCCTGGGGTCTGTTGTAGTGGTATTGTTTTCAAAGAGGGGATTCTGGGAAAGGTAATCAAGGGAGAGGGGGGCTACAAAATAATAAGCCTTTATCATAGGGTGTCAGTCACTTCCACACAGATTAAGTTACCATTAGGTATTGGTATTGTCTCTTTGTTGAAAATGTCATATTTAACCTTCATAGATCAACAGTAGATTATTGGAATCAGTGCAGGACTTGACACACAGACAGGAGTTTATTTATTTTTTATTTATTTATTCATTTATTTATTTATTTTTGTCTGTTTGCCATTTCTAGGGCTGCTCCCACAGCATATGGAGGTTCCCAGGCTAGGGGTCTAATCAGAGCTGTAGCTGCCGGCCTACACCAGAGCCACAGCAGCACCAGATCCAAGCCGTATCTGCAACCTACACCACAGCTCACAGCAATGCCAGATCCTTAACCCACTGAGCAAGGCCAGAGATCAAACCCGCAACTTCATGGGTCCTAGTCGGATTCATTAACTACTGAGCCATGGTGGGAACTCCCAAACAGGAGTTTAAATCCTTGTCCTACCCTTTTGCCAGCTATGTGAAGCTGAACAAGGTATTTAGCTTTTCTGAGGCTCAGTTTCCACAAATTATGGGAACCAACCCAGAATTCATCTTGAGTGGAGGTAGAGTGTGGTGGAAGGTTTTGCAAAAGGGGTGGCTTTTGAAAAAGAGAAATCAGTGATAAGTAAAGGAACAGTAACCAAAAGCAGAATTTATCTGGAAATGCTTCATAGAGTTGTGATATCTGTGCATTGTTTTTAAAGATGGGTTGTAATTTATCAAGTGGACAAGTGGAGAAGGGCTGGAGTGATAGGCAAAGGACCAAATGATTCAGGGTCCTTGGTGGCATGCTAAGGAACTTGGATTTTATCTTGTAAATGATTCATTGCCATTGAAGACTCTTAAGTGGAAGAAGATTTCTATGTCTTGGCAATGACAAATTGGAAAGGGGAAAGAGAAAAGAAGTCAAGTGAATAACTTCCTCATTTCCTGCTTGGCTGATTGAGTTGATGGTTATGCCAGTCTCCTAGATCATTGAAGTTCCAGTATTGAGAATGTTACAATGAGGAGAGATCTCTTGCTCAAATTTGATTAGAGTTGAGCGTCCTTAAACTGAGAAGTGAACACTGAAAACCAGATGCTTCACTAATGCTTAATGGAGTTGGATTTTCCTTTAAGTGAACCATGCAAGTTCATGGAACTTTACTTTTCTAATATGAACATTTCTCTTTTGCTAAGGCCAAATTGGGTCAAGTGCTGGGACACATGGCTCTGAAGGGCCATTAGATGAGATCCACAGCTGGGCCCTTAGTCCTCATAAAGACCATTTCTGCCTATTTAAAGCCTCCTGTGTGCTTGATCAAAATCAAAACCATTTAAAATATAATGAATTATTACATTTTGTGCTGAATCGCTATTTGTCAAAGCCTCTTACATAGAATAGGATGTTTGAGAATTGAGTTCACTAGGATTTTTGTACAGCATTTTGTGCTTTAGAAAAAAAAAGAAATGAGACTCCTAAAGAACAGATATATTAGTGGTGTGGAGTTTCAATGGCAAAAGGCCTTCCTATGGCCTTTAAATATTTATTTACTCTTCATTAACTATTTGACAGAAAGGGGAAACAAGGGTGAAACTTGAGCATGAAGGCCTATGTCCAATGGAATCCTAATGCTTTTCAAGCTATTATGATAGCTGTGTGACATTTATGAAATGATCACAAAGTCATAAAAAATATAAGCCACAATTCTCAAACATAGGACTTTTGTTAAGAATTCTTGGTGAAGTCATTTAGATTTATTAAAGAAGCAAAGAGGGTACCTCTGTGAGTCTTTATTTTTGAATATATAATGCTTGCATTAAGCAAAAAATGTAAGTTACAAATATGTACACACTGAAAAATATCCCTTATAACTCCAACCTCTTATTTAAGTACAGTCATTATTTTCCCATCTCTTGAATATCATCCAATATTCAATTGCATGTAACAGTACTTCGCAAAGAATGGACCAAAGATTCTTAGGAGCCCTAAGACCTTGTCAAGGGATCCACAAAATTTCAAGACTATTTTTGCAATAATACTGATAAAATGAATGGTAATATTAAAAAATATCTAACAGTTCCACTTCTATAAAATTTCTATATATGTATAATGACATTAACAGGTGTCTGAGAATACCTGATTCCCCAAAATATTGTCAATACAGTTTTTCCTCAAATGTTTTCCACTTGGCCAAGCATATAGCAGAAACTATACGTCATTATAGGTTTATTTGATTTATCTTATTATGATTAGTATTAAACATGTTTTAATATATTTCACAGCTATTACATTTCACTTTTCTGTGAACTGTGTTTTCAGTTCTTTAAAGAGAGCCTTGGAATAAGCAATCTTTAAATTTCTAAATATAATCCTTAGACAAATTAATGTAAATCTTCAATTTTTCCTTTAGGAATGAGCTCAGAACATCCACATTCTGCAGTTGTGGCCAAAAAAATAAAAACTTTAAGGACCATATCTGTTCTGATGTTCAGCTTCAAAACAGTAACAGATCCAGTTGAGCCATGTGAAAAATTAGCTTAGCATGTTTATATCACAATGATAGAACTATTTATAATACAATATAACTAAAACTAGAGAGTTGAGCAAAAGCAGTTTGCAACAATACATCACAATGCAATGAAAGACATTTTTCTTTTCCTACATGTAAGTGAGGTGGTCTTTCTTTTACTTGTCCTTTGTGAAAAACAATGGGGCACATTATTTCTGGATCTGTCACCATCTCCCAGAGTTCAGTGGACAATTCCTCAAGATCCTGCTGTTTCTAGTCACCAGAGCTCTGCTTTCTTGGAGCAGAGGCAGGAGGAAATTTCTTGAGACTTTTATGAAACAAAGCAAAATGAAAACTAGAGTTTAATGATGACTGGAATGCAGTTTCTGCTGTGGCACAGTCAGTTAAGAATCCGACTGCAGCGGCTCAGGTAACACAGAGGCATGAGTTCAATCCTAGCCTGGCACAGTGGATTAAAAGGATCTGGCATTTCCCCAGCTGCAGAGTAGGGGAGTAGGTTGAAGCTGTGGCTGGGATTCAATCCCTGGCCCAGGTGTGGTCATAAAAAAAATAATAATAATGGAATATGCTCTTTCAGAAATGTGAACAAATGTGAACATTTTCTAGTGAAGATCACAATTAAGTAATGGACATGTCTGATTCCCCTGGTGCAATTTAGTCTGCAGAGGAAAACACAACAAAGGTAACTGCAGTAAAGAGTAGAAGAAGAGTCCCAGCAACACAAAGGTGATCTGGGGAAGCACTGCTTTTTCAGTGTCTATCTGCTAGACCTATTTCTCAAAACATCTTTGGAAACCTCTCATTGCTGATTTTCACCAAAAGTAAGCCAAATGAAAAAGTAACAAGATTTACCTTTATTTCTTGCTTCACTGTTCAGTTGGCGATACTGACCAGGGAAATTTAGTTATATACAGTAGTCTCCCCTTATCTGTAGGTGCTATGTTCTAAGACTCCCAAATGATTGTTTAAAACCACAGATAGTAACTATTTATACTATGTTTTTTTTCCTATACATACATATGATAAAGTTTAATTTATAATTTAGGTACAATAAGAGATTAAAGATAATAACTAATAATAAAATAGAACAACGGGATTTCCCTTATGGTGCAGTGGGTTAAGGATTCAGCATTGTCACTGCAGTGGCTTGGGCCCTTGCTATGGCATGGGTTCAATCCCTGACCTGGGAATGTCCACATGCCGCAGTTGCAGCCAAAAAAATTAAAAATAAACAAAATAAACAAAAACAAAAAATGATAACAATATACTGTAGTAAAAGTTACGTGAATATGGTTTGTTTCTTTTTCAAAATATCTTACTATAGACATTTAATGCCTTTTTCATCTTAACTAAGCACATATCACCCATTATGTTACAATTTTTGCAGTTTAAGGTGTCACAGGAAAAGGAGCATGGATTTCTTCTTCCTTCTATACAATTTTGTTGATAGATAATTGATTTTTATTGTAGATCTTAGCTCAGCATATGATTTTTTTCTTTCTTTAGTAAGTTGAGAATGTTCACCTTTTTACTTGAAGGAAGCACTTTACAGCTTATTATTGGCTTGAGTTGCCAGCATCACTACTCTTGAGATTTAGGGCCATTACTAAGTAAAATAGAGCTTACTTGAATACTAGCACTGTGGTACCATGACAGTAGATCTGATAACTTGAATGACTGAATGATAACTTGAATGACTAAGTGACTAAAGGGCTGGATATGCTGGACAAAGAGATAAATTACATCCCAAGTAGGATGGAGCAAGTTGGTTCAAAATTATATCACACTCAGGGAGTTCCCGTCGAGGCGCAGTGGTTAACGAATCCGACTAGGAACCATGAGGTTGCGGGTTCGGTCCCTGGCCTTGCTCAGTGGGTTAACGATCCGGCGTTGCCGTGAGCTGTGGTGTGGGTTGCAGACGCGGCTCGGATCCCACGTTGCTGTGGCTCTGGCGTAGGCCGGTGGCTACAGCTGTGATTCAACCCCTAGCCTGGGAACCTCCATATGCCGCAGGAGCGGCCCAAGAAATAGCAAGAACAACAACAACAACAAAAAAAGACAAAAGACAAAAAAAAATATCACACTCAGAACAGCACATAATTTAAAATTTATGAATTGTTTATTTCTGCAATTTTCCATTTAACATTTTCAGACAGTGTTTGATTGCAGGGAAATGAAACCGTGGGAAGTGAAACCACAGATAAGGAGGGACCACTATACAAAGCTGGTGAAGGAGAATGAATTGACTAATCAGTAAATAAGCAGATTTTAATAAGTCTACTATGTACTCAATCCTCTGTTAGGTACTATATAACACATGAAACCTCTTTTCGGTGAAAGAACATGCAAAGGAAAATAGTTGTTGCATCATATCAGGTGTTGTGCTATATCCTTTACACATGCTATCTCATATAAACATTCAAAATAACCCTGTGAAGGAGGCACTGTTATTGGTACTTAATGGATATGTGGTTTAAATCTTAGAGAAGAAATTGCCAAAAGAGGCATTGACTGTTAAATGGCAGATTCCAGATTTAAACTTAGGTCTATCTGGATCCAAAGTTTATGCTTTTTCCGCTAATCATCTTTTGGAGCTAAAGCTAATACAATTGAAATAGAGAGCACACAATGGCAAAGTCAAACACCCTGTGGTTGTGTGTGTGTGTTTGTTAAAGGAATTCAGTATGAGGCATAGTATTTAACAGAAAATACCTCCTAAAGTAGATGGACTAGGGTAGGAATTTTTGTAATAGGTTGAAAAATAAGGCGAAGACATTCAAAGCAGAGGCAAGAGTATGAGCACGCTCTAGAGGAAGGAACAAACAGTATATGTGCACTTAATCAGTCTGACTTGAACATGAGAAGTTGTAGAAGATGAAGTTAGATAGAAAAGGTGGAGATAAATTATGGAGAACCTTGAAATCTAAAACATATAGTTTAAGCTTTTTGGACTAGGCAGTAGAGAAAACCATGGAAGATGTAGCCAGATTACCCTGACAGTTGTGTGTTTGATGGCAGAGTGACTAGGCCTGAGGTTATCGAAGTAGTCTGATGTGAGGTAGGTGAGTGTCTTTTCAATGATAGTGTTGTTAAGAGGTAGGTTTCAAAAGGCATAATTTATCCAGGTTTGGAATTATTTACTTTTGGTCAAATTGATTAACTTTTGGTAGATAATTAGACAAGTATAAAGTGAATCCCATGACCTGGAGATATATGTGAGTTCGTGACATCCAAATCACTAAGACTAAATCTAGGGCAATATTTTTCAAACTATGGGATATGACCCATTAGGCAGTTATAAGTCAGCATCAAATATTGTGATTGGTATTTTTAACTGAGATAGAAAATAGAATAAGATAGTAAGTATTGCAGATGATAAGAGAAAGTATGTTTGGGAAATGTTATTTCTGTTGTGTGTGTACATGTGTGCACACATGTCCATTGAGTTGTGACATAAGATATATTTATTACTGTGGCTTGTGGTTAAAAAAAGGGTTTGAAAGTCTGATTTATACCAGAGCACTGAATTTGGTCATTTTTTTTTCCTCGCATGTAAATTGTCAAAGTCTGCATGATTGATCTGATCACTAGTTGGAAAGTCCTATCACTACTTTCCTTTTCAGGGCCTCCTTATCTCTTGCCTGGTTCATTTCTAACCACCAAACTGACCTATATGCCTTCAATATATATAAAGTGTATAGTTTATGCCTAAAGTATATGCTTTAGCTTTCAAAGTCATCTCTGATTCATCTCCACCTCTCCTATCCAACTTAATTTTCTGTAACTCCTCATGTTCAAGTTAAATAGATTAATCTCACAAATACCATTTGTCTCTTTCCCAAGAGTATGCTCATATTGCTGCCTCACTTTGAATGCCATCTCAGTTTCTTCACCAATCACAAAACTGTCGTACCAATCCAATCGATCAAATACAAAGCTTCCAGATCAATTTTTCTTTTTTCTTTTTCTGTCTTTCTTTTTCTGTCTTTCTTTTCCTTCCTTCCTTCCTTCCTTCCTTCCTTCCTTCCTTCCTTCCTTCCTTCCTTCCTTCCTTCCTTCTTCTTCTTTCTTTCTTTCTTTCTTTCTTTCTTTCTTTCTTTCTTTCTTTATTTCTTTCTTATGTCTTTCTTTCTTTCCTTACTTGCATTCACTTCCTTCCTTCCTTCCTTCCTTCCTTCCTTCCTTCCTTCCTTCCTTTTTCTTTTTCCTTTTTTGGCTTTCTGTCTTTTCTAGGGCCGCACCCACGGCATATGGAGGTTTCCAGGCTAGGGGTTTAATTGGAGCTGTAGTCACTGGCCTATGCCAGAGCCACAGCAACACCAGATCCAAGTCGCATCTGCAAACTACACCACAGCTCATGGCAACACCAGGTCCTTAACCCACTGAGCAAGGCCAGGGATCGAACCTGCAACCTCATGGTTCCTAGTCAGATTTGTTAACCACTGAGCCATGACGGGAACTCCACAGATCAATTTTTCTAAAGCATTGCTCAGGTCTTGTTATTCCACTTTACCAAAAGAAAGAATATTTCTCTCTTTTTTAACATTCATTCAGCTAGTGATAGTTGAATTCCCAAGAAATGAATCCCAAATTCTTGGCTTAGTCAGATATACAAAACCTTTTATATTCTTGCCCCAAACTATTTTTCCAACTTTATTGATAACCATAGTACCACAGAGACCCATGGATCAGTTTAACTGTACTGCTTGCTCTTTCCAAAATACATGTGTTTGCATCCCCCCATGTCTTTGTTCATGTCATTCCCCCATTTACTTGCCATTCTCATCCTCTAAGGCCCATGTCAAATATTACTTCTTCTATCAAAACTTTTATAATCCTGAATCAGCTATGCATAATTAATTCCTTCTCTGGACTCACACAATATATTTTTACCACCCATGTGAGACTCATCTCATTCTGTCTTGCAGTTGATTAATTTGGTTTATTCTCTTTTCTAGAGTTGCTTTTTGTTCACCTTTGCAATGGGCACAGTGCCTTGCATATGGTAGATGGTAAATAAACAGCTGCTGAGTAAAAAGAATACTGAATTCATTCCACAGTTCAGGGTCTTTTTTGTTCTAAGCAGTATGACATTATATAGTTCAGCAAAGTATTTTCTCAATATTTTTCTCAGTGTTACTGACAGCAATAGACAGAATGGACCAGAAAAAGGAATGCTAGGCTAGGAATTAGAAGATCTCAACACTAGCCTTGGCTCTGTCACCAGAAAATTCTGTCACCTTTAATATGTCATTTTATATCTCTGTTATTTTATTTATTTATTTATTTATTTATTTATTTATTTATTTATTTAGCTTAAGGGACTGCTCCTATAAAAATATTGGACTTGTCTAAAGTATTGTCTAACATTTGATCCTGGATTATTTACTGTGAAAATTTTATTCACTTAGCAACTATTTATTGGGTCCTTACTGGGGATGTAGTACTAAAAAAATAAACCTAGCTGTATACTTTCATGGACCTGATATTATGATATAGATATTATAATAAACAATAAACAACAATAAACAAAGATAATATAGAAAGGTAGTGGTAAATGCTAAAATGAAAATAAGGCGAAGGTAAGGAAAATGACAGGAAAGGTGTCCTTGGGAAGGTAACATTTGCACAGAGGTCTATATTAAAGTGAGAGATCTGGGAAGGAAAGCATACCAGACAGAGGTAAATTCTTTGCAAAAGCTCTCAGGTTAGAGTGTGCTTTGCTCTTTGGAGGAACACCTTGTAAGCCAGTGTGGCTGGGCCATAGAGAGCAAGTGCTTGGATAGTGGGACATGAGGTCAGAGAGTGCTATAGACTGAATATTTGTGTCCCTCCCAAAATTCTTATGTTTAAACTTAATGACCAGTATGGTGGTATTAGGAGGTGGGGCTTTGGTGAGTTGATTAGGTCATAAGAGAGAAACCCTTAGAAACTGGGGATTATTGCCCTTAAAAAAGAGACTCCAGAGAGCTCTCTTTCCTCTTTTTCCACTTGAGAACACATGAGGATATAGTGAAAAGACAGCCAATCTATGAATCAAGAAATGGGCCCTCTTTAGACACTAAGTCTGCTAGTTTCTTGATCTTTGAAGTTAGTGCCTAGCTTCTAGAACTGTAAGGAATACATTTCTTTGATTTATAAGCAATCCAGTCTAAGGATTGTAGTAGCCTGGCTGGACTAAAACATACAGGTAGTTAGAGGCTAGGTCATGTGGAGCCTTTTCAACAGGGTAAAAAGTTGGAACCCTATGCTAATCATAACGGGAAGCCAATGGAATACTTTAAGCATGATAATGACATGAGCTGCCTTACATTTTAATTTATTTTAAAAAATTTTTAATTGTTATTTCCCCAATACAATTTTTTTCCTACTGTACAGCATGGTGACCCAGCTACACATACATGTATACATTCTATTTTCTTCCATTATCAGGCTTCACCATATAAAATGGGAAAAACCCTTTTCAGCAAGTATTGCTGGGAAACCTGGACAGATGCACACAAATCAATGAAACTACAACACACCCTCACACCATGCACAAAAATAAACTCAAAATGGCTTAAAGATTTAAATATAAGACAAGACACCATCAAATTCCTGGAAGAGAACATAGGCAAAACATTCTCTGACATCAAGCTTGCAAATATTTTCTCAGGTCAGTCTCCCAAAGCAACAAAAATAAAAGCAAAAATAAACCATGGGACCTAATCAAACTGACAAACTTTTGCACAGCAAAGGAAACCCAAAAGAAAACAAAAAGACAGCTTACAGAATGGGAGAACATAGTTTTAAATGATGCAACTGACTAGGGCTTAATCTTTAAAATATACAAACAACTTATACAACTCAACAGCAAAAAAGCCAACCACCCAATGGAAAAATGGGCAAAAGACCTGAATAGACATTTCTCCAAGGAAGATATACAGATGGCCAACAAGCACATGCTTTACATTTTAAAATGCTCATTCTGGCTATCATTAGAGAATAGATGGAAAGAGTGAAGGTAGGGAGACTGATTAGAAAGCTACTACAGTAGTTCCTTAAGGGATGGTAATTGATGATGCTAGGATGGTGGCAATGGGCATGTAAAGAAGTAGATATATTTGAGATATAATTTGGAAGGAGAATGGACCTGTTAATTGATTGGATATGGAGGGGTGCAGGAAGAGATAATTAAGGGATGGCTCTTAGGTTTCCTTCTTTGCCAACTGAATAGGATGGTGATACCATTTACTAAAATGGAGAAAACTGGGTGGAGGGGCGTGAATAGATTGGAAAGTTGAAGCTAAAAGTTAAATGAAGGGTTCAGTTTGTGATTTGATAAATTTAAAATGTATTTTAGCTGTTCAAATGCAGAAGTAAAAGATATAATTGGATATATAAGTCTGGAGTTTGAAGAGAAGTCTGTACTAGGGATGTAATAGTTACAAGCGCTATCATTATATAAAGAGTACTACCTAGGAAGTCATCTTAGCCATGGAATATATATTATATTACATATTATGTATATTATATATATATTACATACACATTGTAAGCTACTGTTGCTAGATAATAATATTTATCCTTTATTATAGCTGACATTCAACACTGAAGGGTAAAGAATTTAATTTATAACATTTAGAAATAATTTGTCCAGGCCTAAGATATAAAATAAAATGGGAGACCTGCAAGGGACTTCTGCTTGGGGAAGAGGACTGCTCTTTTTCCTTTTTAAATTTTTTCCTACCTTGGCTACATTTATCAAGACTGATGGGGAAGTAAGGTTTTTTTTTTTAATTTTTTAAACTAGGGCTCATTTTTTTTAAAAAAAATTCCATGTTTGTGCAATTATATGACATTCCTGATGACTACACAGGTTCAGTTCTTAACCCTTTAATTTTAACTGCTTGGTATGGAGTTGAAAATTTTCAAGCGTAGCACAAAGAATTCCTGTATACCAGTTAACAGAATCATGTTTTTTTTTAACAGATGAACTTTTTCCCTTTTTACTTTTTAATTCCTGATATCTTTAATATGTATATCTAATATTTATACCTATATATTAGATATAGATATCTAATTTATAACATAAATTATATAGTTATAACATTATATATATTTTTTCTGAACAATTGGAGCATAAGTTGGAGATACACACTTTTAACCGTATACACTTAAGTGTGTATTTGTTAAGAACAAGTTTATTCTATTACATACACCAATGTACAGTTATCAAAATCAGGAGATTTAACACTAATACATTGGTTTTGTCTCATCTGAAGTCTATATTCAAATTTGTGTAGTTGCCTTAATCATGTCTTTTCTAGCTAGTTTTTTTTTTCCAATGCAGGATCAAATCCAGGATCACACGTGGCATTTAATTGTCATTATCTCTTTTATCATCTTAAACGTGTAACAGTTTTTGAGACTTTGTGTTCTTTAAATCTGAAATATTTGAAATGTGAATACCAATTATTTTACGAATGACCCTCAATTTGAGATTGCCTGCTGTTTCCTCATACTTAGGTTCAGGTTATGCATTTTTGGTAGAAATACCACTAAATAGAGGTTGTACCATTTTTAGTGCATGTTATCATGTTATTAGTGGGAATGTGAGCTGAGTTTGTCTCAGTATTGGTGAGGCTAAATTTGAAGACTTGGTTAAGGTGGTGTCCTCAAGGTTTCTCCACTATGTAGTTAGTAATTTTTTTTTTTCCTTTTGTAAATAATTAGCAATTTGTGAGGAAACATTTTGAAGCCATGTGTATATTCTTTACCTTATCAAACTTTTCCCTACTAATTTTAGTATCTACTGATAATTTTCTAACCCCAGAATTAATATACATATATATATATGTGTGTGTGTGTGTATACATATATATATGTGTATATATATATATATATATATATATATATATATATACACATACATACAGAGAGAGAGAGGCATTTCACTTTCTTCCCTACTTATTTCATTATTTAATCATTGTGAACTCATGGATTTTTGTTTATTCAATGGGTTACAGTCCTTTATACTTACTTTTTTGATGTGCATATTGTCCCAGAATTGGCCATTAGGAACCCCTTCTAGTTGGCTCCAGTGTCCCTTTAGCATTCTTTATCTCTATTGATTGAGCATTTTCATACCAGACTCATATTATTCTTTCCCTGCTCTGGACTTAAAACCAGCCATTTTTTCATGGGATTCTGGTTACTTTCAGTAAGGAATAATATTTTTAAACCAAGATCTGGGCACTATATATGCCCATTCCAATAAACTGCCTCATTGTTTCTAGACCATCTCGGGGAACAGAAAGATAAAAGATATTTATCTATTAAAAACTGTGAGTTCATACTGATACCTCCAGTTCCATCGCAGTATCATAGTGAATGGTCTAGTCTTCCTCCTTTCCATATTTATAACTCTTTAAGAGAAACATGGCTTTCACTATCCTCAATAGATTTACTCATTTGTTCAAGCCTAGATAAGGCAGACTTTAGACTTGCTAACTCATTCCACTAAAATAAGGTATCTACAATACTTTTCATTTTTGTTGACATAAGATTTGCATTCTTTGAAATGCTTAAATCATACACAGGGACCTATATCTAATCACTTATTATCGACCATGATGGAGGATAATGTGAGAAAAAGAATGTATATATATGATTGGGTCACTTTGCTATACAGAAGAAATTGACAGAACACGATAAACCAACTATAATGAAAAAATGTCATTAAAAATACAATTCAATTAATTTTGATAAATGGATACAGCCATGTGATACACACCCCTTTCAAAATTTAGAACATTTCACTCACTCCAGAAAGTTTTCTTGTGTCCCTTCCAAGTCAATCCATCTCTCCTTTTTGAGGTACCGAATGTTCTGAGTTCTCTTTTTTTTTTAACCACATAATATCCTTTTGTTCATTTTCCAGAATTCCATATAAGTGAAAACATACACTATGCAGTTGTTTTGTATCTGAGAGATGTGCCCATGTTATTGCATGTATCAGCAGTTCATTCTTCTTTACTACTGAGTATCCATTCTGTTGATGGATATCCGGGTTGTTTCTATTTGGAGCAATTATAAATAAAGCTGCTTATGAATATTCATGTTTTCATGTTTTACAGACATGTTTTCATTCTTCTTGGGTAAATACCAAATAATGGAATTGCTGGTTCAAAGAGTAGATGAATGTTTATCTTAAAAAGAAAATGTCAAATATTTGGCTGATTGTATCATTTTATATCCCATCAGCAATTCTATATCCTTCCCTCATTTGGTGTTCTCTCTTTCTCATGTTTTTTTTTTCTTTTTCTGGTCTTTTGCTTTTTTATCTTTTTGGGGTTGCACCCATGGCATATGGAGTTTCCCAGGCTAGGGGTCCAATCAGAGCTGTAGCAGTGTGGGATCCGAGCCGCGTCTGTGACCTACACCACAGCTCATGGCAACGCCAGATCCTTAAGCCACTGAGTGAGGCCAGGGATCGAACCCATGTCCTCATGGATGCTAGTCGGGTTTGCTAACTGCTGAGCCACGACAGAAACTCCTATTCTTTGTCATTCTAGTGGATGAGCGGTGTTACCTTATTGTGGTTTTAATTTATATTTCCCTTATGACTTATCATATAATTTCTCTTATAAATGTCCTTTTAACATTTTACATGTTTTGAAAAATTAGGATTTTCCCTATTACTGTGTTGTAAACAGGTTTTAAATATATATATTTCAAAAAAAGTCCTATGTCAGATATGTATTTTCTAAGTATATTCTATTTGTTAAGTATATATCTATTTCTATATATTGCTGGATTCTATTTGCTGATATTTTGATAAGGACTTTTGCATCTATGTTCTTGAAGCTTATTGTTCTATATTTTTCTTCTATTATTTTTGTTTGGTCTAAGTGTCATGATTATGCTGGTCTTATAAGTTGGGAAGTGGTTCTTCAAACTCGTTTTCTCTAATTGTTTACATAAAATTGGCATTATTTCTTCTTATGTTTCATGGACTTCATGGTGAAACCATCTGGACATGGATATATCCTTTGGGGGAAAGTTTTTGGGGATGAACTTGTTTCATAGATATAAGGCTATTAATATTTTCTATTTCATCTTTTATTTTTTTAGTTTTGGTAACAGTTTTTTATGGAATTTGTCTATTTTTTCTAAGTTCTGAATTGGTATAAAATTATTCTTAATTCTGTATTATGCTTATCATATCTCTAAGATTTATAATGTTCTACCTTCTTTCTTCCTGATATTGATAATTTGTATATTTTCTTTTTCCTTTTTACCATCAGTCTTGCTAGAAGTTTATCAGTTTTTATTATGTTGTCAGATAGTCATCTTTTGGGCTTATTGATTTTTTTCTGGTGGTTTCCTACTTTTAGTTTGTTTATTTTCTTGATGACTTTTATGTTTTCTATTATAGTTGGCTTACAGTGTTCTGTCAATTTTCTACTGTACAGCAAAGTGATCCAGTCACACACACACACACACACATAAATTATTTTCTCACATTATCCATCATGCTCCATCACTAGTGACTAGATATAGTTCCCAGTGCTATACAGCAGGATTTCATTGCTTATCAATTCCATAATAGTTTGCATCTATTAACCCTAGTTTCCCAGTCCACCCCACTCCCTCCCCTTCCCCCTCCCCCTTGGCAAGAATAAGTCTGTTCTCCAAGTCCAATAGTTTCTTTTCTGTGGAAAGGTTCATTTGTGCCATATTTTAGATTCCAGATATGTGATATAATATGATATTTGTCTTTATCTTATCTTTCTTATTTCCTTCCTACTTACTTTAGGTTTAACTTTCTTGTCTTTTTCTAGTTTCTTAAGGTAGAAATGTATCATTTAAACTTTTTTTAGTATAAGGATTTGAATTACAAACTTTCCTTTGATAACTGCTTTAGCTGAATCTCACATATTTCCTGTGTTGTATTTTCGCATTATCCTGTTCGAATAGTTTCCGCATACTATGATAATGATTTTTTCTGGGCTAATATTGGTTATTTAGAAATGTGTTATTTAGTTTTCAAATAGTAGGATTTTTAGATATCTTATTATCTTACTGTTATTAATCTCTACTTGAATTATACTATGCTCAGAATATATTTGAAATATATCAAATTTTGAAATTTATATTTTATAGTGTATATATATATATTCACTCTCCTTTAAATATATATATAACTCATTTCATTTAACATACTTACTGATACACTTAGGTCTATGTAGGTCAATTTGCTACATATTTTCTATTTGTTCAACCTGGCTTCTTGTTTTTCTATTCCTCCTTTATGCATTTTTGGGGATAATCAAATATTTTTGTATTACATTTTAATTTATAACCATTTAACTATATTTCTTTCCATTCATTTTAGGTGTTTCTTTATGGATTACAATACACATCTTTATTTCATCCCAGTTTAATAATAGTTAATTTTCTACTTCTTCTAAAACATGGGAACTGTGCAATAGTATATTGTTATTTATCTGCCCTCATCCCTTATGGGTGATTATATATATTTCATATATATTTATATTTAAATTATATTTTATATACATTGTAGTCCAAATAAAATGTTACAATGTTTAAACTTTAAAAGTTAAAAGCTGGGGTCATCTCTAATTAAATATATGTGAGCATTAAAAAGTGACAATTTATAAACTGAGAGCTAGAGGGAGATAGAAAGTTGGGAAAAACAGACACAGGGACTAAAAACTGATGGCCTGCTGAGGCCATGCAGTGCTAAGTAAAACTCTAAGAATATCACTGCAACATAGCATAGCAATTGCTGTTCTAAATGACAATGCACATAAAAGTGTTAAATATTATTAAGTATTAATTAGCAAATATAATTTCTTAAGGCAGGTAAATATCTAATAATATTTAGAGTGCTTTCAATTCTGAAGCTTTTTCTTGGAAAATTTGCTTAGATGAATATATGTATTCCTTGATAATTCAACAAAATTCACTAGCTACTATCAATGTTTGTATAAGCGTATATGTACATTTACAAAGAGATACTATATGTGTGCTAGTTCATTTGTGTGTCATTGTTCACAAGGAAGTTGGGCAAGAGAGTTATCAATTCAAGTGACTCTTCTACTGGTGGTCATGGTTGGGGTAAGTGGCCTCTTTTACACATCATTTAAACATCTTCTTTGCCAGATGACCACCTGAGACTTAGTTATCCCTTTAATACCTGGTGAGAGTGTGAAACAAAAGCACTGCTTCAGATTATGAAGAAACAACTGGACCCTAGCTGCAAAGAATGGGCAGGAATATGGTATTCCCTCTAGGAAAAAATAAAATGAAATCCGTAATTCACCTGAAGCAATGAGATACATCTCTATTTTATTGGAAGTGTGCATCATCTAATTCACTATCTAGAGACTTTAAGAAGTCAGTTAAAGATGACCATGAATTATGTGTTGTTATAACAATAATGTCAATGACTCAAAATAGTTCCATTATGGACAAAGGCCTTTAATTTCCAACCCTAAGTGATATAATCAGATAACTTCTGTCATGGCTCCTTCAGACAAGCTACTCTTTGTTCTTTGTTAGGAAATCTGTTTACATGCAGAAATAGTTAGCATAACATTTCCTGAAATTATATAACATTACACATGAGGAAGACTCAAAAGTTAATATAAAATAATTGAGTTTTTAAAAGTATATTCAAGGCACTAAGAATTGTATACCCTCAGATATATATATATATATATATATATATATATATATATATATATATATATATATATAGAGAGAGAGAGAGAGAGAGAGAGAGAGAGATTTATATATATAGAGAGAGGACAATAGTTAAGAAAAAAGGCTACTCTGGACTTTTGTTCTTTTCCCAGATGCCCAAGATATCTTTCCTAGATTCAAATCAGAAGTGAGAATCTGCCATGTCCGCTAAACTGTTTGACTTTGGAATATGTGTTTATACAAACTTTTGTACTGCCAGAAACGTTCTGCAGGCATTCTAAAAGTTCAGCATAAAGTTGTTCAATTCCCCATTCTGACCCAGTACCCAATCAATTCTGGGAAAATAATATTTGCTCTTTATTTGCTGTCTCCCAGCCTAGCTTATGGTAAACTCTCTAAAGTCAAACCTTCCCAGAAAGAATATTTTAGAGAACTTATAAAAGTTAGAATAACTAATGATGTGTGAGATTTTAACAGATAAAATAATTAAACAGGGTACCACAGGCATTCCCTACTGATAAACTTGAAACCCAGAAGATTGGAAATGATTTTAGGAGTCAGGTTAATTTTAACAGAAACGTCAGAATTCTTTTTTTTTTTTGCTTTTTTTTTTCTTGTTTCAGCCACATGTCTTCTCCTGGTAGAAAGCAGAGAAAAATTAGAATTATAAAATCTATTGATTAATCTTGGTATGAACATTTCCAGTCAAGTCACTAAGCTCCTGGACAGGTACATCTCACTGTTACACTTGTTTTTCTACAATTTGTTTATTCTCCCATGCCATGCAAGGGAAAACAAGAACCATTTGCCAGTGAGCAATGTTAGATTTAAGTCAGATAATCTTTTGAAAAAAATTGGCATTTGATAACTTTCAGAAATGATCCACCTCAAAACCCTTAATAGCCTTCCCTTTATAATGACTTTTTGTAGATTTTATCTAGGACTTATGAAGGCAGCTGATTTAGTATGCAGTTTAATTACATAAATGCTTCATTACTCATCAAGTTTTTGGTAAATGCATTCATGATGTGAGGGAGTCAGGGAATAGAGGGGTGGGGAGAACCAGAACCCATCAAGCATTCACATTTTCAGTGCTATGCTTTTCTCCAAAGAAAAGTTACTGTAGAGAAACTTTTGGAAATATACCTTTGTTATTATGACATCAACAACGGATTATATAGTGATTCATTTACAGATGGAGATTTGGGCCCAAGTAAATTCTAATCAAAACTTATGTGGGGCATTGTGACTTTATCTAACATGTCCTGTTAAATACCTCTCTGAACACATAGAATCATAATCTTTTATGAATCACATCTCTTTGAAAGGCTTCAGAATCCCAATTAGATCTTCTTAGATGAAGAGGACAATAAACGCCACAACAAATGTATGTAACCATGGCAAGTGAACTGTTAGTTCTGTTCTGGTGTCTCCTTTAGTGGCTTCTTCTAGGACCAGCACCTACATAATTTGCTCTTATTTACTTGAAAAAAAAAAAAAAAACCTCTAATATTGGTAATATTTTGGAGTGAACTTTTCTGGTGGATCTTCATATTTCTAAGGATGATGATTAATTTCACACATGTTGGACTTTGAAAAGGAACCTCTTCTTTGCATGTATTCATATGACTATTTGTTTATGTTGCTGAGGTGAACAGAGAAGACCAAAGGAGCTCAGCCAAACTGTTTCAGATCACACTGCAAATTATAGGCAGGTGGACTTTGGTCAATCTGGTATTGTATTTTGATTTACTAGGTCATTCACCATTTTAGTCCTTCTAATATTGCTTTTATCCCACCACTTTCTCCCAAAGATTGGAGTTTGCTTGTGAAAATCGAGGAAACAGTGGGAATGGGGAAAAAGGAAATTAAGAGCATAAGCTAAAATGAAGCCAGCATAAGGTCAGTAAGCAAATACAAGCCACACTGCTGTTTGATTCAACTGTAGGTACAGAATAACTTCTTTTAACATAGGCTGATGCAACTGGGGTCAGGATAGGGTGAGGGGTAGCCACAAAAGTATCTAATGATTGTAATATTTCAGTGGCCATCTTAATCTATTTCTGTAGAGAAAAGTATCAGTCTCTCTGGAAAAAAGAAGAAAAAGTTGTGAAACAGGAAGGCTGTAGATTCATTTTAAAAGTTGTCAAAGGTAAATTGTTGCAACCACTGTGGAAAACAGTATGGAGATTCCTCAGAAAACTAAAAATAAATAGAATTACCATTTGATCCAGCAATCCCACTCCTGGGCATCTCTCCAGAGAAAACCATGACTCAAAAAGACACACGTACTCCAATATCCATTGCAGCACTATATACAATAGCCAAGACATGGAAACAACCCAATGTCCATCGACAGAAGAGTGGATAAAGAAGATATGGGACATATACACAATGGGATATTACTCAGCCATTAAAAGGAAAGAAATAATGGCATTTGCAGCAACATGGATGGACCTAGAAATTATCACGCTAAGTGAAGTTAGTCAGATAGTGAGACACCAATATCATATGCTATTAATTACATGTGGAATCTAAAAAAAGGGACACAATGAACTTTTTTGTAGAACAGATACTGACTCACAGACTTTGAAAAACTTATGGTTTCCAAAGGAGACACATTGGGGGATGGAGGGATGGGCTTGGGGTTTGGGATGGAAATGCAATAAAATCAGGTTGTGACCATCATTGTACAACTATAAATGTAATAAAATTCATTGAGTTAAAAAGTTGTCAAAGGAGTCTCTTTGTTGAAACAAAAAAGAATTTAGCAAATAGGCAATCAAAGTGAAGTTCCCTAACCCCCATCCTTGAATCTTAATGTTCCACTTTAGAATTAACTCTTCTATTGAGAGGCTGTTGATTTATTTTAAATGCCAATGACCAAACTGACAATTGGGATTACAACCAAAAATAATGGATTTCCATCCACTTACACAAATATAAGGTACAAATGATGATAAACATCAGTTCCTTGTTCCAGAGTGTTATCCTCATTCTGTTCAGGTTTGGCAGGCAACCCATCCTGGACCATCAAACAGAAAATGACTTGACCTCAGATGCTGAGCCCTTTAACTCTTCCAGAAGATGGTGATGTTGTCTTAGCTCTGGCAGTGGGCCTCAAAGTCAAGACAAAAACAATTTTGAAGAGATAGCTCTTTGGATACCTTTGGGACCTTAGAACTTTTTGGGACTTGCTCACTGTGGAGTGATCTACCTTATATCCAAGTGGCTTGCTCCATTAATATACTCAAGTCTTTATTTAAATGTCATCTTTTCAATGAGGTCTTCTTTGACCACCTTATTTAAAGCCATATACCCTTTCTTCAGTACAACCTTGTTTGATGTTTCTCTTTGGTACTTAACACATTGTAATATAGAATGTAATTTAATTTCATATTTTGCTTATTGTTTGCCATTTCCCATTATCATATATGTAACACATGGGTATATAATTTTTATTACCTTTAAAAAATTGTGGTGAAATTCACCTGACATAAAAGTAGCCATTTTTAAGTGTACAATTTAGTGGCCATTAGTATATTCAAAACTTTATATAACAATTACCTTTATCTAGTTACAAACAATTTCGTCTCCCCAGAAGGAAACCCCATACCCGTTAAGCAGCCATTCCCCTTCCCCCACTTTCCCTTATTCCCTGACAAGCACTAATTTGCTTTCTGTTGCACATCAATTTTTGACTATATGCTATTTGATGAGGCTGGTGAAAAAAAGATGGAACTAATGCTGGGAAATTATCCTGGTGCAATAACAAGGGTATTAAAAATAAATATAGCTGGTGATGGGCCATCATAGAAAAATCAGCTTGTTAATCAATGAAAAAGGGCATGAAATGAGTGACGGCAGGACTACATACTTACTAGTTATCTGGCTTTAACCAGAAAAGTGAAGCAAAGATAAGTAGGCAATTTGGTTAAAAAAAGACATTGCAAAACAGTTATTGATGAAATCAGACAGGAAAAATAGAGAGTGAGGACATTTGAGTATTTAAATGCATAGACTTTCCACCATAAGGAAGAAAGAGTTAGTTACTCTGTGGTATAAATCTTGCTCTCCCTTGTAAAATAACTTGATGGAAATGGACTAAAACATGAAGCTCACTTATAAGAAGGAAATTCAAACTTAATCCATATTTGAATGTTTAGGCATGTTGTTGGGAGGCAGAGGCTAATGGGAATGACAATGGGTATAAACTGGAGGAGCCATTTAATGCTCAATTAAACCCAATTTTGCACCCCTTGCCTAAATGCACAGTGCATCTTCTATTATTCAGTGACTCTTGAGTCTCTGGGAACCAGATGGACTAGAAACATTGGGAAGAAAGTATTGATTTAAGTATTCAATTTTAACCCATGACTCAAGGGTGAAGGTGTCCAGTATTTTTTTAACAGAAAATTCATGTTATCTATGAAGCCAAACTTGAAATAATTGGATTAGAAATCACTAGAGGCACTAATCTGGGCTTAATTAGTAATTAGCTTGGTGACCTTATGCTAATAATTTACCCCTTCTCATCCAATTTTCTCATCTTAACCTGCCTATCTTCTAGTGATTTTTTTCAAAGTAAAAGTGGGATGTATGTGGAAAAAAATACTTTGAAAGAGAATTCACAATTTAGAGTTTGACTATGTCAATTATCTTTTTGCTGGGCCTGTGAAAATAAGGAAAAAAAACTTGCAACAAGTCTTAACTATTTATTAAGGATTTAATTGCTGGTATCAAATTCCTCTCTAAAGTGCAGTCACTAGGAGCTCAAACTGATTTTTCAATGTAGTTTGCAAATATGAAAAAGGCATTGATTATGTTTATCAATTTACACAATGTTTCCACTCTTTCTTCTCTGAGCTCTGACTTAGTTTCTCTCTTATTTTAATAATTAATTGAATTTTATTATATTTATAGTTGTACAACCATCATCAAAACATAATTTTAGAACAATTCCCTCCAAAAGCCCCAGGTCATTACCCCTCCCCTGTCACCTAACCTATTTTCTGTTAAAGCCTTAGCAGATTCTTGTATTCCTTCAGCCCAAGCCACAATGTTTTCTCTGATTTCAGAGAGGACAAAGATTTTCAAAGAATTGTAATTAACTTTTTAACCATTTTAACGTAGACTTTGCAGAAGGGTGTCCTTATAAGAGATTAGTTTGGAGAAATAAACATAATCCAAATCATGAAGTATCTTTTGTGATATTTGCCAGGTTAAGAAGCTTAGATTATTATTAAGGTACCTGGGAGCTACTTAAGTGTTTTATACAAGGTGTGGTATTATCAGATTTGCATTTTTGAAAGATCACTCTAGCTGCCCTCTGGACTAGAGTTGGGAAAAACTAGAGTGAAGGTACTAGTTAAGAGACAGAGATGATGATGATGCCTAAACTATGATGTTGACTGTGGGGAAGATTAGAATAAATTGATTTGAAAGCTATTTGGGAAGTAGAATCAATAGAACTTTATGAGTGGTTGGGTGTGTAAGGTCAGGGAGAAAAGTTAGATAAGGTTTATGGTATCATTCCTTTAAACAACCAAAAAATAGCCAATTCACCTTATAACCATATTTATTTGGAAAATTTTAGTTATTAGGTTTCTTTTTCTTTATTTTCTCAATGGGCTAGAGACTCAATGATAAAATGATTAGAGACATAGTTTGTAAATTCAGACAGACCTGGGTTCAAACCATGTCTCCACTCATTACTTGTTGTGTAACCATTGGGAACTTGCTTAATTTTTTTGTGACTCAGCTTCCTTGTCTACAAAATGAAAACAACCACAAAGCTACCCCATAAATTGTGGATGAGTAAAAAATGAGTTATTATATGCAAGATATTTAGAACAGTCCCTGACACTTAATAAACACTCAGGGAAATGTCAGAAAATTGCATTATTGTTGTTGCTATTACTACTATTGCCATTACCACTACTACTACTAGTTTTAGACCACTTTTACAAATCTTTCACAAATACTACCTAAAGCTATGTTTCTTATTTTCAACACCTTTCAAGAAACCACTTTTAGATTATGGATGAACATCAGTGATTCCTTACATCACCATCAGCACCCAGAGGATGATATCTGGGAAGAAAGGGAAGAAAATAGGATGAAAAGTCTCCTATACTCAGTTTCCTACTTAAGGTAAAAAATCATGCTTGGTGGTCATTCAACCCACTGATTTGGATCTGTTTTTGACAGCCTTCTTTACTGAGTGAGGTTGACTTTGCTGAAGTGACATTTCTTTTTTTTTTTTTTGCCCCTAATAACTAAAAGCATTATTATAACTTCATTAGCAGAAATGAAATTTGAGAAAAGGGTAGAGCTAATTCTGTAAGGTAGCTGCTATTGTTTCTATTTCACAAATAAGAAAACTGGAGTTTTGTAAATTACTTGACTGGAGTCACACAGATAGACATTAGAGTTGAGATTTAAAGGTGACACACCTAGACAGTAAGTATTTTGCAAATCACTGTGTGAGGAGCACTCTTAGGCACTATGGGAAATAGAAATCCCTGACCTCCAGGAATTTTATTTTAGAGAACTATACGAGATCTTTTAAGTTCATGAGCAAGGCTATGTGATATGGCCAGTAAGAACTATAGACATAAATAAAAGAAAGACATCACTGGTGTTTGATAAATCAGGGAGGACTTTTTGGAAGAAATGGGACCTGAGGTAACTCTCGAAGGAAAATGTAAAAAGTACATTGTTTGATGTGGGAGGTAGGAGAGAGAGGGTTATTTCAAGCAGAGTCACAAATAGAGTGAAGACAAAGAGAACGGGAGAATATAGCATTTGTTAAAGGGCTAATGACAAGTTCACAGTAGAGAGCAATGGGTTGAGGTCTGGTGGGGCAGGGTAATCTATACAGATAGGAGGCCTTGTATGCCAACCTCTGGGATTTCTCTCTGCCTCAGAGTTATTTATTGAATAAGCACATTTCTGCTTGTCCTGAGTATTCTCACTACTGTTATCCATCAAGCAGAGGATGAGCTACATTGGCTTTGCAAAAATGTTGTTATATATTATATTTGTAAGCGGAAATGTGACAAGATGAGCCGAGGTGTCCAAAGGGAAGTATAAGTATTGCCTTCAATGCAATACAAAACTCAACACAAGCTGCTAGGATTTTCATGCCTACCAGCAGCCTAGAGATACATTATTTAATATTTCAAATTATATATTTTTCTACTTCCTCTAACAGGCCTATGTTTCTTTCAATGCTCTGCCAGTTCTAGCAGCTCCAGCTGTTGCTGTCACACTTAATAAGACCTTTGCGGAGCTTAGATACTGTGCCATTGCACCAACTTTCCCACAGCCCAGAAAAGGGTCTTTGAGATGAGCTATTCTGTATTGGTTGATGTTTAGGTTTCAAACTGACAAAGCTCCCAGGTTGACCTGCAACTTATTCTGCTGTCAGTGAGGGGGTAAGAATCAGTAAGCTTAGCTCCTTCAAATGCCACAGCAAGGTCACTCACAAAGCTGGTAGCTTGTCAAATTGCATGAAATGATCCAAGCTAGTACAAAACTCCCAATGTATTAAATGTCAGTACTCACATTTGCAAAGTCAGGCATCCAAATTGTGCCTGGTATGAAGCATTAGGCAGTGGTTCTAGGAAATTTTGAGCTCAAGGGCGGGAACATCATAACTTTGGAATTATTGGCATTGACATGGCTATTTTCACCAATTGTGACGGGAATGTGTTTATAAAAGAAGCAAGATGATTCTTAAAATTGCCATGTGATTATGAACTATGGGGGGATTTAAAAAGGCTGCCCTCATGTTTGCTTTCTTGTGACTGATTTTTTATTCCCTATTTTACTGTATGGTAGTCTATGTGTCAGTCAAATCAAATATAATTGGTGCTGTTTACTATTTGATGATTTTACTGCTGCTTGTACAATATATGCAGATATTGTCAAATGTGTCAATAATGCCAGGGTATCAAAAATAAGATGCTCATGTACTGAAAATAACACAGCGCACACTCATACACACACAAGCACATAAGAGTTTGATCTTGAGAGACTCAGAGAAGGCTTAGCTGACAGTTTTTAATAGGCTGTCATAGAAAAGAATGCAAGCAAAAAGGCAGAGCTCATATTTCAACTGACAAGATACCAGAATGGCTTATATTCTCAAAAATGGAAGAGGACCAAGCCAATATCAAGGGAATTGTGTACATACACACATATTGTACACAAAATGTATATATATATATATTATATACAGTATGTGTGTGTGTTTTCACCTTGACACAGAAAAGAGAGAATACTGTGTCTGGGGACCGTGAGGAGAAACAGTTAGTTCCAGAGTTTTATTTGAAGCCTGTCCCACTGACTTGTGAGACCATGCTCCACCCTTGTGCATCATTCCTGGCTTTGCTCAGAAATGTCATCTCTCTCTGGAAAATCTTTCCCTTCATCTCTCCTGCTCCATCTCTCAAGGTACAGTTGAGGTACAACCTCCTGCTTGAAGTCTCTCCTGAGTTCATGTCTCCCAACCCCAAGAGATGTGATTTCCGCGGTCCCCTCAGAATGTTGGGGACATTGGAATGGAAGCAACCTGACACAAAGGATTAGATATTTCCACTCATAATTTGTACTTCCTAGTCATAATAATCACCCCTGGTGATTCTCCTTAACAGGCAAGTTTGGGAAATGCTGACCCAATTTCATCCTCTCAATTTATAGAAGAAACAGCTGAGACTAGCATGCAGTTAGGAACATTTTTATATTATATTCACACAGTAGGACTGGCTACATAATTTGTAGGGCCCAGTGTAAAATGAAAATGTAAAGCCCATAGTTTAAAATTATTAGAAATTTCAAGATGGTAAAAGCAGAGCATTAAACCAAACACAGGGCCCTTCTACATACAAAACCCTGTGCAACTGCAGAGGTCACAGATTCATGAAGTTAGCTCTGTCCTTTACATATAATAGGTCACTATATAAATAATTGTTGAATGAATGAATGGATTGAATTAACACCTCTCATCTGCCAGGAATCAAAGAAAGTAGGACACTAGATAATTTTGTTGGTTTTCTTTAAAATAAATTTTATTGGAGTATAATAGACTTACATAATTATGTTAGTTTCAAGTGTACAGAAAAGTAAATCAGTTATACATGTGCATATATCCAGTCCCAATATTCCGTGATAATCTATATAGGAAAAGAGTCTGAAAAAGAATGGATATGATTATAAGTATTACTGAATCACTTTGTTGGACAGCAGAAATTATAACAACATTATAAATCAACTATCCTTCAATAAAACTTAAAAAAAATCTGTTTTCAGATTTTTTTCCTATATAGGTTATTACACAGTTTTGAGTAGATTTCGCTGTGTGTAGGTCCTTATATTTATCTATTTCATATGTAGTAGCGTGTGTATATCTATCCCAACTCTCTAATTTATCCTGCCCCTTCTTTGGTAACCATAAGTTTGGTTTCAAAATCTTTTAGTTTGTTTCTGTTTTGTAAGTTCTTTTGTATCATTTTTATTAGATTCCACATATTAGTGATTTCATGTGATGCTTGTCTTTCTGTCTGACTTACTTCACTTACTTAATTTCTAGGTCCATTCATGTTTCTTCAAATGATATTATTTCATTCCTTTTTATGGATGAGTAATATTCCCTACTGATTAGTGATGTTGAACATCTTTTCATGTGCTTTCTGGCCATACATCTGTCTCCTTTGGAGAAATAGGCATGTTTGTTTGATGGAAGCATAGGAGAGATGAAAAATAAGTCTGGGACATGAGACCTAGAGTTACCAATGTTTGTGTTGGCATATGTACATGTTTCACATGATTTGAGGTTGCTACAAGAGCTGCCCAGAATAAACAATTCCTAAGTAATCAACACAGGGTCTCTGACAGGTAAGAAAAATGAATTTCAAACGCTTAGCAACCACGACTGGGGAGAAGGCTTTGCAGTCATATTAGGCCAGGGGGCTGGTAGGAAAAAGAAAAAAAAATGTTGTCTACTGGACAATTGTACATATTTAATAAGTAATGATTTGGAGTACAAAAATAAATCTTCTAAGTTTATTAGACCCCATTTCCCTACAGAATTAATATGTGGCTAGCTCCCTTAGTAAAGCTTAGACCTAAAGAATAATAAAAACTTTCCTGAGATGTCTGGAGTCACTCTCTGGAATCTTTATGCTGCCATTGGGACCTCTGAAAGTCACAACTGCTATGAATATTGTCTCAGTGTTCCATATTATCCCTTCAGGTCATGGGTTCTTAATTTACATTTGTATTTGTTTTTCTATTGCTACATAACAAATACCACAAACTTAATGGCTTTAATCCATCTATTTTTATCCCAGTTTCTGTAGGTCAGCAGTCCAGGCAAAGTATAGCTGGTTTTTCTGATCAGAGTGCCACAAGGCTAAAATAAAGTTGATGTGTAGGGTGTGTTCTCATTTAGAGCTTAGGGTTCCTTTTTAAGTCCCTTTAGGTTGTTGGCAGAACCGTGTTTCTGTGGTTATAGGAATGAGGTCTCTATTATCTTCTTTATTGTCACTTGGGAATTATTCTCAACTTCTAGAAGCTGCCATCAGGTCCTACATGCATGACCTTTTTATAAGCAGTTTCTAAAATGATTATTTGCTTTCTTCTGGGACAGCATATTTGGTGATTAGAGTTTCTAGACTTCTTGGTCTTTAAAGGTTTTACCTGATTAGATTAGACATAACAAGGATAGTCTCCTTTTTACTTAACTCAGGCTTGTTAACTGCAGATGATAAAACTGATGATCAGAAGGCCTCAAGCTTTACTCTTAGCAAGTAATAGAGCCAGGAGATGATATTGCAGATTATTTTCTTACACTGTGTCTTGTCTTCATTTTCTTAGTGGTGACCATTGAAACACAAATTATTTTTTAAAATTTTTATGAAGTCTAATTGACCAATTCAACTGATTAGAGACCTTAATTTCATTTGCAAAATTCTCTCACCTTTGCAATATAAAATAACCTAATCAAGAAAGTGATATCCTATCATATTCACAGACGGGATTATACAAGGTATGGACACCAGGGGTCAGGATTCTTGGAAGCTATCTTAAAATTTTACCTACCACAACTTTGAAGGCATGGCCAAAAATCATCTAAAATGTCATGCAAAAATATATGATTGTGTATTTCTCCTGAGAGACAACTACCAGCTCTCATCACTGGAGGTCCATGACCCAAATGACGTAAGAACCCCTACTGGACCCTGGACCAGATACTATGCATTGGAAAGAAGTGACCTAGAATCAAATATTTATTTTGGAAAGAATTTTATCAGTGTCTCATAGAGAATCAAATAATTCAAGTGTAGTGTTTACCAAGATGAGACAAGAAGATGGCTCAGTTTTCACTTAAAACATATACTTTATTGTAAATCTTTGTTTTAAACCAATTACTAATGGACATTTCTAATTGATTTTGTTGTTAGTGTGTTTGATTTTAAATTTACCATTGATGGGACATCAGCTATTCTCTTTATCACATTTGCTTATGTCTTCACTCTCCTCCATCTGACTGTCTGTAAGAATGGCAAGGCCTTTTAAAGTCTGATATATTTTATTGTTCCTATTAGATATTAGCTGGGACAGATAATCACCAGGGAAGAATACATTATATTTAATTTCCTATTGTTCTCTAAATTATTTTACATGAAGCTTGAGATCTTCTGACTAGGCTTTAAGTAATGAGAGGCCAAGAGTCTAGTCCTACGCTGCATTCCATACAGCATGGTGTTGGGCAAAGAATAAAATCTTAATAAATACTCAGTGAATTCACTTTGATTCAGCAAATAACTTTGAGACAATATTGTACATAGGAAGTATAACAAAGAATATGACAAAAGTCAGTACCTCAAATCTAGGGAATATAAAATAACAACAACCCAGAGATTGTAATGTGATGCAATGTTAGAACTATGCCAAAGAAGAGACATATGCAAAATATTGGGTCAGATCACATGTCACATCCTATGGGGGGCATGAGGGCAGGGCAGGGTACTGAGTCAGAGAAGAGTAAAGCAGAGGAGGTGAATTTGCAATGTTGAAGAGAAAAGGAATTCAGTGGGAGGAATCCTTTCAGATGTAAGAAGGGATAAGGAAGCAGGAAAGCCATACTTCAGGTAAATGGATATATTTTACCTGCCCTTGTGTGACCCACACTTCTCCAGATTTTTCTGACCGGATTCCTTTATTCCTTCTCTACTTATTCAAATGCAAATATACATCATTGTCCAGTTTAAATGTCAGCATGTCCCTGAAACTTTTCTGTTCAGTCAGACCAAAAACAATCTCTCTCTCCTCTGAAGTACCATAGTTTTTCATCTATATCTTTCTCATGTAACTTTCTGCTCTTGAGCATAGTTTATGTATATGCACATTTTATCTTCCCTACCACCACTGGAAAAGCAAAATCCCTTTCATTTACATTGCAATTTCTATTTAAAAAGCAATTTAACATAGACTGTTGTAGTGTTCTCTGGTTGCAGATGATAAAACTGATGATCAGAAAGCCTCGAGCTTTACTTTTACCAAGTAATAGAGTAAGGGGATGATATTACAGATTATTTTCTCACACTGTATGACTTGTCTTTATTTTCTTAGTGGTGACCTTTGAAACAAATTATTTTTAAAAATTTTTATGAAATCCAATTGACCTAGTTTTTATTTTGTCACTTATGTGTTTAGTGTCATATCTAAGAAATATTTGCCCAATCCGAGATCACAAAGATCATGCTAAGTTTTTCTTCTAAGGGTTTCATAGTTTCAGCCCTTACCTTTAGGTCTAGAGTCCATTTTTAGTAAATGTTTGTGTATGGTGTGTGGGAGAGATCTAAATTAATCTTCCTGTGTTGCCCCAGTACCACTTTTTGAAAAGACTACCCTTTCCCTACTGAAATGCCTTTTCACCTTTGTCAGAAATCTATTGGCCTGGGAATTCCCGTTGTGGCACAGTGGAAACATATCTGACTGGTATCCATGAAGATGTGGGTTTAATCCCTGGCCTCACTTAGTGGGTCAGGGATCCAGCATTACTGTGAGCTGTGGTGTTGCTGTGAGCTGTATTGTGGGTCACAGACGTGGCTTGGATCCCTGCTGCAGCTTTCATTTGACCCCTAGCCTGGGAACTTCCATATGCCACAAGTGCGCCCCCCCAAAAAAAGAAAAAAGGAATCTATTGACTGTAAATATAAGGGTTTCTTTTTGTTCTGTTAATCTATATTATCTATTCTTAAGAAAGTGTAAGTCCTCTTTGTTCTTTTCCAAGATTTGGAAGAAGAACCCTAGACTGTCCAACAGTCTAAGGAAAGTCAAGGACAAGGCCACCAGTGAGTTCTCAAGCTAAAGCCACCAACAAGGTGTTTTCTGTCTCAGGAATGGACCTGCCATAGTATTCTTGCCATGCTCATGGGACACATGATCACACCTCCAGCGTGGTAATGGATTTTAGCACACATAAGCTAAGGACCCTGGTCAATTACATTCTTTGTAGTTGTGGGTTTGTGAGATGCGTTCTCATGGCTATCAGAGTACATAATTAACACTCTTCTTCCTTTCCAGGAGAACTTCAAAAGAAAGATCTGATCACTCTAGCCCAGAACCAGTTTTTCTTGATATTCAATCTTATTGTAACCCTAATGCTATGCAATATAGATTATCCTACATTCAGGCAGTCACTGCATTCATGTATTTGACTAGGTCATGTTTACTCCCAGAAAAGTAGCAAGGATAATGAGACTGGGCCTCAACAGCATTTATTATTTACGATTCTAGCAGTAGGTCCTGCTAAGTAACTGTCCAAATAAATTATGTATGAGATTTCCCTCTATGCACCTGTATGTCTTGCTTTTACATCACGGGAGTAGACTGTGTAGGAAGTCCACAGAGATGGTGGGAGGGTTTCTTTTACAGGATGTGGACTTTGTACCTATTGAGATTAACGTCATGGGAAGAGTTAGTTTAAGGAAGTAGATGATAAGTATGGCCTTAGCAACAGCCTATAGGTAGAGTAGGAGGATTACTGAAAAGACAATTTCCTGTAGTGGGCACTTATGTGGCAATTAATCTTCCTTATATATGTGGGGATTATGCATTTAAATTTTAAAAAATTGGGAAAGCGTAATTTCTTAGCTATGTTTTAATCTCTTCATATCTATAAAAATCAATCTTCTTTTGAGGGTGACTTTTGAGGGATACCCATGCTATCATATGATTTTAAGCTCCTTTCCATTATGATATCTTTTCAGTCATCAGCAAAAGCAAAAGATGAACTGTGAAGTAGAAAATTTTTCTTGAAGTGAGATTATTGGTATATAAAATAAGCAGGAGTCTGGTCTAGGGCAAATAATTTAGTTTAATCTGAATAGTGTTTCTTTCTGGTCCCTTTGTCAAATTCTTCCCAGAGCCTAGGAGGAAGTTGCAACAGTTTGCTTCATACTCTCAAAAAAAGTGATTAACATTTTAAGAATATAATCAATCTTTTTTGTAAGCCATGGAGAACTTCATCATTTTACAGTAAAATTATGCTGTGCTTTGTATGATTGCAACTGTTCTGATTCCATTTTAGTTTAGTAGCTTAATTCTCATGGCTCCAAACAAACCTAGTGTACTTACAAGAAGCAGAGTGTATGAAGTAAAATTTTACAGATTTGAAATAAAGAAGAGATTTTTAACTTGTGGTTTTCTATGAGAGTGGGCACAATACATATACTAATTTCTTTTGTTCCTTCTCGCTTTGTATCTGCTTGCTTCATTTTGGTCTTGGAATGACCTGTTGTGAGTTGCCAAATCCTGTAGAATTCAGCTACAGGTTTAGAAAGCTAATTATGATTGAGATAGTTGGTGGTATTTATCAAAACTCTACTCCTGGCAGGTCATTGCTGCCATAGAAAAGGCTATTTTTCTTTGATGATTGACTATAAGTTCATTCATTAGAAATAGTTGGCTATGGATTCTCATTCAAATCTCATTTATCAATAGAATTAGTACATTATTGAAATGATTCAGGGCCTGGAAGTGTTGGCTTGTGACCATTTATGGCTTCAAGTGTTGATTTAGAATATGCTCACATTGCATGGTGTTAGATACAGAGTAGTAGAAAATGAACCTTAGAGATTATCTTGTCCAATCACCCTCTCCCAACATTCTACCATGTGGGAAACTATGTGGCCTGAGTTATAAGCAAGTAAATGGAAACAAAACTCTTTGGGGTCTGAATTTTTATCTCCAGACTCCAACTCTGGTGCTTATTCTACTACCTGTTCAATTTCTTCAGTGACCTGGTCTGAAGTGAATTTATCACATATTTGGTAGCTACATGGAACTTGAAAGTGAATATTGTCCAAGCTTAGTAACTGTTGAACTTTGCATTGAAAACTAAGAGAGCAGGTGGTATGAACAGAGTGGGGTGAAATTTTTTCTATGCCTTTTTGGAAAATAGAGGTCTACTTTCATGGGGATGATTTCAGGTTACTGATCAAAGATTTTAAACTGATACAAGATTTAAAACTGAGTATCTGGGCCTATACTGTCCTTTGTCTATACTTTTAGGCACTTTAAATGTGGATAGTTCAAATTGAGATAGATGTGTTGTAAGTGTGAACTACACACTGAATTTATAAATATTAGTACAAAAAGTATACAAAATATCTCATTAATATTTTAAATATTATATACATATTGCAATTATATTATTTGGATATATTGGGTTAATTACATTTATTATTATTTCTTTTACATTTTTATGTGGCTACTAGAAAATTTTCTATTAAATATGTGGCTAGTATTATATTTCTAAGGGCAGCACTTATCTGTATTGTTGATGCTAAAATTATGGACCACCAGAGTTGGCATTTCCCTAGAGCTTTATCTAAATGTAGAATTTTATATCCCACACCAAACCTACTGAATCTGAAATCTGCAGTTTAACATGATTCTTAAAGTAATTTCTCTGCTCACTAAAGCTTGATAAATACTGATCTAGCACATACATTCCTTATTTAGATACTTCCCAGTCTTCCATGTGGAACATGTTAGACATCTTTGGCCTTGACCTGTGGCACTTAGGGCCAGGTCAACCTGAGATATGCTGGCTCTAAGCTTTGGTATATTTTTAAGCTGCCTTTATGTGCCAAGTTCCCCTGCTTTCAAATAATTGTACCTTCTTTTCATACTGACATGATTCTTACTAATAAATTATATAACAGTGATGAAGACAGGAACTCTAAAAAGCCAAAGATGGATAGTGCAAATTCTGTTGATATACAAATCTGTCTTCTGCTCGGATATCTCTCCTGGTTCTACATCTGGACAGCAAACTGTGTGTTTTATATTTAGCTATGGTATACTACTGGAATCTCAATATAAGCTGTCTAAAACAAAATTTACTACCTTGCTTCTAAATTAGCCTTTTTTATTTTTTTTGCATTTCATGTCCTAATGAATGTTACTGTCATCTACCCATGCACCCAAGTGAGACATGGAAGCGATAATTAATAATTCTCTCCTATTCCTCATAAACCTGAAATCCAGTTGGCTACTCAGTATGGTCAATTTGCCTCAGATCTCTCTGGAACATGTTCTTGCTTTCCATTTCTACTGTACTAATTCAGAGTTTTCATTAAATCTTGCCTGAATTATTATTCTAGCATCTTTCCTAATCTTCTGCCTCTAGTATCTCTCCTTTCTAAGCCATCTTCCACATTGAAGACATAAATACCTTCTTATGTACAAATCTGATTATACCTGAAATCTTTTCCTGCCCTCTCAGTAGTCAATCTCCTTGTAGAATGGGGCTGATACTAATACCTGCATCAAAGGTTTGTTGTGATAATTTAAAAACTCATTCTATATAAAACTTTCAGAACAATGCCTGGTCTAGAGTAAGCACTATGCAAGTATTATTTTATATTGTAGTTATTGGTCATATAACATATAACATCAATCTACCTTTCCAGTGAAATCAGTGTTCTATTTCTTAGAATATTAATCATCTATGGTTTATGCACGTTCCCTCATACCATTTGTTCTGCCTCTAATATGTTTACTTTATTTTTGTGCCTGGAAAAATCCTACTTCACAGTTTTGGTTTTTGTTTGTTTGTTTTTTGGTTTGAGTTTGTTCCTGGCATTCAAGGCTTCTATTAGAGGGCAAAAATGCACCTGTATCAATGCTTGTATATTTAAATACATCTATGAGCTGTAATTATCTAATGCTGGAAGCTTATATATTACATTTGATAAATGTACCATGTTGTCCAAATGGAATGCGTGGCAACATTTCAGATTTCCTTTCAATGAACATTCAAAGCAAAATAACCAAAGCTCTCCTGGGACAGTGAATTGAACAGCTAATTTTTGTAAACAGAACAGCAGGTAGTCTCCTAATTCATCAAACTCAGAAGGCAAAGTGTTGCTTTTAGACCTTCAATCAGACACTGACTAATTGAAAAAAATGGTTTTGGTCAGCCTGTTTATGTGTAAAATTTTAAGGCACTGTTGCTTGATGTTTTCCTACTGCTTCATTTGAAACAAATTAATTCCGATAATATTACAGGCAAAACTTACTTTACAAAACATGTCTATTCCAGAAGACATCTAGTTCAATAAAATTACATCAAATGAAATTATCATAATATCATTAAGCAAATTTGAAATTTAAAGGAACGTGAGAGCAACTCCTATAAGGGTATCACTTCCTAACCTAATGTTTCCTATAGTGTGGACTCTGACAAGCTGCATCAGCCCCCCTTGCAGGTGTTTATTAAACTTCCAAATTCCTCAGTGGGACACCAGTCCTATAAAGTAGAATCTCTGGGAGTACATCCAGAAATCTTTATTTTGTTTTTGGCTCAGCTGTGCAGCAGCTTGATATGGGATCTCAGTTCCCAGACCAGGGATTGAACCTGGGCCACGGTGGGGAAAGTGCCGAATCCTAACCACTAGGCAACCAGGGAACGCTCCAGAAACCTTAATTTTTAACAAGCCCTTCCCCAAGTAATTCAGTTGCAAGTAAAATTTTGAGAACCACTGAGCTACAGTTTTGATTTGGTTCATCTGCATTTAATACTGGTCCCTGACAGGAACTTTCTGCTACAGTTTATCTGGATTGCTATGGTGATTCTTTGAACATGCAAGCTCCTTTCTGCCTGCCTGTCCTTGCTTGTGCTAGGTCCTTCTGTCTTTGATCCATTCTTTATATTGCCATTGTTTCTCTCTTTTTTATCTTTCACATTTTTTCAAATGTTCTCTTCTTAAAGACGCATTCTCTAGATTCTGCTGTTAGGAACAATCTCTCTCTCCTAAACACTCAGTATGTACCACTCATGAAATCTTGCACAATCTTACTTGAGCTCCTGGTACATGAACTAGCATCTTAGTCTTATCTGTCCTAGGATGAACCTCAGTGTCTCGTACATCACTCAAATCCTGTGTGTGCATATGTGCTCACATACATACCATCCTTCACACAACAAAAACATGCAACTTCACCTGACCATTAGGTTATTAACAGAAAAAGTGAATCCATTTTTCATATAGAGGTTTTCTTAAAATGAAGTATTGGTGTAACCCAGCAGCGTTACTAGATGATAGTGTGAATCCTGGAGACAAAGGTTTGACTTGGTGCACCTTGGTATAGTGAAGCCTAAAAGATACAATCTTCTAGACCTGTGTCTGTCCAGCTTGCCCTTCTACTTAGACCCTCTATTCCTCTGTCTCCTGTATTCCAAGGGATTCTGTAATGCTTCTGCCAGTTTGATGCCCTTATAGGCCTGTCCCTACTGAGGATTTAGTCATTGAGACCCTCTTCCTTGATCCTGGATTTTCATTCTTACCCATATCAGCTGTATGATAGCTGTTCAGTGGGCGGGACCAGGTCCCTTCTCTTAACAGGTGTATGTATATATGTATATTCTGCCAAATGATGATTAAGCTAAGTCAGAGCTAACTGGTACCACAATATGGCACAGAGCTGTGTCACACAAAGAATCTCATTGGGTTTCTCTGAAACAAACAAACAAAAGGTGAGTACTTACTCCCAGTGCCTTTCATCTCTCAACCACAATCTTGCTTTAGCTCATAAATTCTGGCCTAATTATTTTAAACTGAGGAACAAAGCCATGTAGAACCAGGACATAGTTCAGTCCCAGGGTAGAGATTTTTAAATGAATGTCTGAAGTATCCAAGCATGTGAGAAAATGGACAAATACATATAAAACCCATTTATACCAGATACAGAAACTTAGATGAAAATCTTTCCAGTTGAGTTCCTCAAATAGTCAAATCCATTTTTAATAGTGTTTTGCTGTTTTGAAAAATCATCCTTGAGCTGGAACCAGAAAGGATAGATCGTGGTGAAAGGGCTGAAAACAGGATTTCCCTGGAAATACAAACGAAGCTTTAAATGTAGCCTTGCTCTAGAAAACCTCTTATGTTAAGAATTCTGGTCTTGCTACATAATAGCAGAAACCACGGGTGGGAGAAGTTAGTATCCTTAGTTTTTCTCTGGAGGCATCCTTTTTCCAGTAACACAGAAGAATGTTTGCCAATAAAGATGCACACCCTAAATGAGTATAGCTATTGGTTGAGATTAAATGTTTCTCATTTTGAACTTTCATGGCTGTTATGTAGGAAATTTCTGCAGCCCTTCACAAACCTTGAAACTGAGTTACAGTACTGGTGAATAGCCACACATTTTCCACTCTGAAAATACAAGTGATCAGAGAGCCATTCAGCTCAAAAGAAAATGATTGTCATCTAAGCACAAGGTGTGTTGAACCCTACAAAATACATCAGATAAAGTTGTAAAATGATAGCATCACTCACTCACACACTGCAGAGTTAGAATTGAGATGCCCAGTTGCTGTTGGTAGCTGAGATTTTCTTGTCCTGAAAAGGGCTCTGATGTGGCCTGATTTTCTTGCCTTCTCTGCTATGGATCTTCTGAGGCCTCATTCATTCATTCAGTAAATCTTTATTACATGCCTACTATGTGCCAAACACTTTAGAAGTCTTTCAAGTCTATGCTATTCCTTACAACTTTACTCTGCTTGGGGTTCTGAGACACTGTGCTCTCTTGATTCTGCTTCTTTGTCATAGATGCTGCCTTCCCTTTATCTACTTATCTATAACATTTTGTAGGGCTGCACTGCACAGGCCTGGAAACCCTGTATTTGCCCAGCCTCAAGACTGAAGAAAGAAGCTGGAGTCAGTGACAGAGACATCAGTGGTTTAATGGATAGGGGATCTTACTTGTCTGAAGCAAGATCCTGGAGCGACACCCCTCAGTGTCCGACTGACAGTGGGGCAGGACATGGCAGTAGTCTTTGCTCCTGGGGGGAGATAGTGGTTACCAGTTATAGCGGGAATTGATGTCAGGATGGCTCATCAGTTACCTAGGAAACCATCAGAGGAACATGCCCCTCACCACCTCTTTGATAAGCTACCGTAGTGGAGATGCTGTGATCTAAAGTTAGAATGATCACCAGTTAAGGCCAAGGCAATCATGTAGGAAGGTCAGTCATGTGAATAAGGTCTAGGTGAAGCAGACACTGGTTGGGCAGGGGAGATACAGAGAGCAAGAGAACAGTGGCCTGACCATACACATGTTTTCCCCAGGGCTTTGTCCTTGTTTCTTTTATCTTCTTATTCTACCCCCTGAGTAACAACCCATATTCAGCATGCCTCCTACATCTCAATCTCTGGCTTCTCTCCTGAATTATAGAAACAGACTTCTAGCTGTCCTACTGGTGAAATCATTATGGTTACTCTGTTGATACCTTCTTTATGGGTTGAACCACACATATTATCTTCTACTTAATCCCTATCTTTTTTTTTTGTCTTTTGTCTTTTTTTGTTGTTGTTGTTGTTGTTGTTGTTGTTGCTATTTCTTGGGTCGCTCCTGCAGCATATGGAGGTTCCCAGGCTAGGGGTTGAATCGGAGCTGTAGCCACCGGCCTACGCCAGAGCCACAGCAACGTGGGATCCGAGCCGCGTCTGCAACCCACACCACAGCTCACGGCAACGCTGGATCCCTAACCCACTGAGCAAGGGCATGGTTCCTAGTCGGATTCGTTAACCACTGCGCCACGACGGGAACTCCTAATCCCTATCTTTGATACCATTTTTTCCTTCCCACAAACATCAAATGAACTTTCACATATTGTTAATTCTGTGTACTCTTGCTTTTCCATGAACACTTCCAACATCTTAGCTTAGGCCAGTATTTAATAACTGGAAACCTGGAGGCCAAATGTGATTGTTTAAACAGTAAAATGTTTATTTTTAATTTTTTTTTCTTTAAAATAAATTTAATATGGAAAAGATGAAAATACTTTTAGTTTGTAAACCTTGGCTGTCAGTATTTTATTTTATTTTATTTTTTGCCTTTTAATTTTTTACTACAGTACAGCATGGTGACCCAGTTATACATACACGTAACATTTTTTCTCACATTATCATACTCCATCATAAATGACTAGACATAGTTCCCAGTGCTACACAGCAGGACCTCATTGCTAATCCATTCTAAAGGCAATAGTCTGCATCTATGAACCCCAAGCTCCCAGTCCATCCCACCCCCTCCCCCTCGGCAACCACAAGTCTATTCTCCAAGTCCATGAGTTTCTTTTCTGTGGAAAGGTTCATTTGTGCCTTATATTAGATTCCAGATATAAGTGATATCATATGGTATTTGTCTTTCTTTTTTTTTGAACTACTTTACTCAGTATGAGAGTCTCTAGTTCCATCCATGTTGCTGTAAATGGCATTATGTCCTTCTTTTTTATGGCTGAGTAGTATTCCATTGTGTATATATACCACATCTTCCTAATCCAATCATCTGTGGATGGACATTTGCATTGTTTCTATGTCTTGGCTATTGTGAATAGTGCTGCAATGAGCATGCAGGTGCCTGTGTCTTTTTTAAATGAAACAGAATAGAGAACCCAGAAATAAACTCAGACACCTATGGTCAACTAGTCTTTAACAAAGGAGGCAAGAACATAAAATTTGAAAAAGGTAGTCTTTTCAGCAAGTATTGCTGGGAAGCCTGGACAGCTGCATGCAAATCAAAGAAACTACAACACACCCTCACAACATGCAAAAAATAAACTCAACATGGCTGAAATACTTAAATATAAGACAAGATACCATCAAACTCCTAGAAGAGTACATAGGCAAAACATTCTCGGACATACAACTTACAAATGTTTTCTCAGGTCAATCTCCCAAGGCAACAGAAATAAAAGCAAAAATAAAACAATGGGACCTAATCAAACTGACAAGCTTTTGCACAGCAAAGGAAACCAAAAAGAAAACAAAAAGACAACTTTCAGAATGGGAGAAAATAATGATGCAACTGATAAGGGCTTAATCTTTAGAATATATAAATAACTTACACAAACTTGATAGCAAAAAAAGCCAACCACCCAGTGGAAAAATGGGCAAAAGACCTGAATAGACATTTCTCCAAGGAAGATGTACAGATGGCCAACAAGCACATGCAAAAATGCTCAACATCTCTGATTATTAGAGAAATGCAAATCAAAACTACCACAAGATACCACCTCACATCAGTCAGAATGGCCATCATTAATAAGTCCTCAAATAACAAATGCTGGCGGGGGTGTGGAGAAAAGGGAACCCTCCTACACTGTTGGTGAGAATGTGAGCTGGTACAACCACTATGGAGATCAGTATGGAGATACTTTAGAAATCCATACATAGAACTACCATATGACCTAGCAATCCCACTCTTGGGCATATATCCGGACAAAGCTTTCCTTAAAAATGTTTATTTTTTTAAATGTGACTGCCCCTAATATGGATATATCCTCTGTAGTTCACCATAATTCTGCTCTATTCTGCATGGCACCAACTCAACCTTCCATCTACTAGGTAGTCAAGCAATGTCTTGTATTGAGTGTATTCTCCTCAAAAAGCTTATACCATACTAGAAAAAATTTATGTGTGTAGAATTATTTACTAACAACCCAAAGCAGAAAATAATAAAAATACTATAGAAAAACGGAGTAGGCAATTAGTTTTCCATGTATTAAAAAAAGGGAGACATCAGTTTATTTGGGTATACTCAGAGAAGGATTCACAGAGGAGAAGAGATTCAATCTAAAACCTGAAGGATTGAGAGAGTATGTAAAATATGAAATATATTTGCTTTATTTTGATGTTTATACCCTACATTGCAAATACTCTGCATATAGAGAGGCTTAAGAGGGAAAATGTGTAATTATTTTACTCAAACTCTTAATACTGAGGCAAATGAAAGACAGTCCCTTGATTGAAAGCAGTAAATATGAAACTGATAAATGAAGATGTTACTTTAAATGGTGAGAAGTACATTTAAATAAATGTTAAACTTTGAATAAACCCATTCAGTACATTTATAAATGACAAAACAAAACATGGACTTTAAGAGAAACCAAACTGTTTCAGGAAAATATGCTGGTAAGTTAATCATACTTTCCCATCACATACTTCTTTTTTCTCTATTAAAGATCAACATATTGAGCTGGGTGATGCACGTTGTATATCTAGAAGCCCAGTTTTGATATTCTCATTACCTTCACTCTCTACTAGCATGGGATACAGTGGGGCACATGGCTTAGTTTATGTTAGTACCACAATTGTTAGCAGAGGTACTCAGATATTCTTTGATGATAAAGAGGTAAGCCTGCAAACAGCTTGGAGAGAAAGAGCATGCCTTATTTCTTTAGCAGTCATGGTACCTAAAATAATGCAACAAACATAGAGGCTATTCCTAAACTCTTTTCCTGGATATCCTCTAGCTGAATTGAAAAGTTCAGTTTAGTCCATTGGAACCCAGACCCTCATCTAGGCTCAGATGCAGATTATACTACTTTCTGCCTGTCGCTTTTCCACCATGCCATCCTCCTGGAAGCCTTTAGCGCTGTGCTGTTTTTGAAGGTGCTCATAGCTACATCATCATAGCACTGCAGACAGACTGGTGCTGTGGTGAATCCAAGTGGAGCCAATTGCAACTGCCCCACTCTAGCTGGGCCCAGAAATAGTGGCACTAAAGAGTTAGGCTTCCTTTCCATTAGCTGATGTTGTTTTTGGCCCTCAGCATCTTATTTTTTTCTACAGTGATAGTTCTTTTTTAAAAAATTTATTGGGGTATAGTTGATTTACAATGTTGTATTAGCATCATGTTTACAGCAAAGCGGGTCAGTTATACATATACATATATCCATCTCCCCCCCTCCATAGGTTATTACAGAACATTGAGTAAACCTCCCTGTACTGTAAATAGGTCTTTATTAGTTATCTATTTTATATATAGTGGTTTGTGTATGTATGTTAATCCAATCCTCCCAATTTATCCTCCACCTCCCACCATGGTTTCCCATTTGGTAATGCTAAATTTCATTTCTAAATCTTTGAATATGTTTATATTTTGTAAATAAGTTCATTTGTATCATTTTTTAAAAATCCACATAAAAGTGATATTATGTAGTATTTGTCTTTCACTGTCTGACTAACTTCACTTAGTATGATAATCTCTATCTAGGTCCATCCATGTTGTTGCAAATGGCATTATTTCATTATTATATATGGCTGAGTAATATTCCATTGTATATATGTACTGCATCTTTATTCAATCATGTTTTTTTTTCCTTTTGTCTCTTTAGGGCTGCACCTGCGACATATGTAGGTTCCCAGGCTAGGGTTCTAATCGGAGCTCTTGCTGCCAGCCTACGCCAGAGCCACCACAATGCCAGATCCAAGCCGCGTCTGTGACCTACACCACAGCTCACGGCAACGCCGGATCCTCAACCCACTAAGCAAGGTCAGGGATTGAACCCGAAACCTCATGGTTCCTAGTCGGATTCATTTCTGCTATGCCACAATGGGAACTCCCCAATCATCTTTTGATGGACATTTAAGTTGTTTCCATGTTTTGGCTATTGTGAATAGCACTGCAATGAACATTGAGGTACGTACATCTTTTTGAATTATGGTTTTCTCCCAATATGTTGCTCAGGAGTAGGTTTGCTGGATCACACTGTGATTCTGCTTTTAGGTTTTTGAGGAACTTCTCTACTGTTCTCCATAATGGTTTTGCCAATCTTTCCCTGCCATCACCTTCCTCTACAACTGGTTATCTGGAACATTTTAATGATTATTTTTCATTTAAAGTAACAGCATAGCAAACTGTTTGGGCTGATGCCCCTACCATGAGGTTGTAGTGTTACCCAGCTCCCCACTTCCAGGACAGAGCCAAGTTTATTGATGTAGAAGGCTAACATTATTTTTGATGGTTTATCTTGGATGCTTTACTCTGGCATCTTCTGTGTAGATTCCTTATTGGAAAGTCTAGGAGTTCCTCAAAACATATAGAGAATTGCTCATTAATAAAGCCTCTAGGAGGTCCCATTGTGGCTCAGCAGGTTATGAACCCAACTAGTATCCATGAAGATGCAAGTTCAATCCCTGGCCTCGCTCAGTGGGTTAAAAATCTGGCTTTGCTGTGAGCTGCGGTGTAGGTTACAGATGTGGCTCAGATCCCACCTTGCTGTGGCTGTGGCTTAGGCAGGTGGCTGCAGCTTTGATTCAACCCCTAGCCAAGGAACTTCCACATGGTGCAGGTGTGGCCCTGAAAAGCAAAAAATAAAAATAAAAATAAAAATAAAATAAATCCTCCAAATTAATAGCTGGTCTCAGATATTAGCTGTTGGAACTCTCTCACCAAATATATTTTCATAATCTCATAATTAATAGCATATGGGGAGTTCCTGTCTTGGCACACCAGAAATAAATCCGACTAGGAACCATGAGGTTGTGGGTTCAATCCCTGGCCTTGCTCAGTGGGTTAAGGATCCAGCATTGCTGTGAGCTGTGGTATAGGTCACAGACGTGCCTCAGATCTGGCATTGCTGTGGCTGTGGTGTGGGCCAGCAGCTCTGATTAGACCCCTAGTCTGGGAACTTCCATATGCCGCAGGTATGGCCCTAAAAAAGCAATAAAACAAAAAAATGTATGGAACATTTGGAAAGGAACTAAAAGTGGAGATATAGTAGGAAATTTGGGTTGATATATGTTATGTGCATGTGTGAGGATATGGGGAGCAATATTTGAAATGAAATAATCAGAACAAAAAAGTCATTTCTTAAAAATCAAAACTCCTAATTATCTCTAACCATAATCCAGTGTTATCCTTATGCCTATGCCAGGCTGGACACAGGTAGATACGGTATCTCAGAAACTACCTGCCTTCTCAAAAGTTCAAAGGACACCTGGTTTGGGAGGCTTCTTATTAGAATTAAGAGAAACAAAGGCAGATAGCAATCAGATGCAAAACTGTTGGAGTATACATGTACAGCAAAAGCCAATTTGCTTATTTATTTCAAATTTGAAACCAGAGTATGCAAAAACATACTCTGTGGCATACTATTGGTGAAACCATGGTAGCAATCCATTCTGGGTGCAGGCAATAAAAAAGCATCATAGAGAAATATAAATAATTATGTCTGATTTATAGTTGGTCTGTATTTTATCACCATTCATCAGCAATTCTAAAAAGGGTTAATAACAGAAACTTCCCTGTTGCCAGAGCAAGCTGCTCCCTAACACACTTCTGCATCCTAAGTGCATCCCTCACACACACACACACACACAGGAAAGGGAAAAAAGAGAGAAAGAGAGACCACCGCACCATATTCTTTATCCACTTTACCTTAATCTAAGTTTTTCTTTTTCTGCAAAATTTATTACTTTCTGACAATCTATGAAATTTACTTGTTAGTTTTGCTCATTTCTTGTCTTTCTTCACCTGAATGTAAGCATGAATTTTGGTCTTTTATTCCCTTTCATATTCTAGTACCTAGAATAGTCCCTTTGTAACAGAATATATGTGTTCAATAAATTCTTGAATGAATAATATTAAATGGCTTTTATTTAACTACATCTGTCTCATTGGTTAGGAAAATAACTGACTAAAGAGAGAGAAATCTGTCTTGTGATAGGTCTATACATCACAACTGGCCTATTCAATATAGTCTTGCTTGCACTTTGAAGAATTCATGGATGTTTGTGTATGGTCTTGTTTATATTATAATCTCATTCTTAACAGCCTGTTCATACTGACTTGCAATCCCTCACTTTCTCCCAGTCTAGATGAAGTATATATTGTAGGAAGAATTCCCCTGCTTCAGCAAATGCCGGTTACTCTAATTCCTTCATACACACTGGCACATACAGTCTGTGCAGTTTGTATCATCCTTTACTAAGGATTGTTTTGAAAGTAATTACACAAGACTTTTTTCCATCAGCATAATTGTTTACTTACCCTCTTATTCATACAAATATTTCCAGTGAGAACAAAGGAATGTGAATGAGAGAAAACACCTAGAAAGTTAATTGAATTAACTCTTAACTGGCATTTTAACTTTTATGTTCCAACTGACCCATAAACGAGATATTACATTACTGCTTTGGTTTATGTATAAACTATCTTTATCTTATAACCTTATGAGCTTTCCCACCAACCACTTGATTAAAGTTAAGAATTGTTATTTCTACCTCACATGTAAATAATGCAATTTCTTTGAGATACCTATTCTGAAACATTTCATTATAAATATTTTAATTATGTGTTCTTTTTCTTTTCCGTAATTACTCATGATTTTTCTCTCCAAATTGTTTTTACTTTTCTCAAGGAAATCCCGCTAATGTTTTTAGGCACATCTAGTGCAATTGTCCCCAGAGGCTTTTGTTGAGGAGAAGGAAAGATTTCTGGCTATCTTCATAGGGCAGAGTAGAATGGAATGAGAAATCTAACCTCAGAGCAGATTCAGTCCATTCTGTTTCAACCATCAGTGAACCAGACAAGTCAGCTATATTTATGGAATTGAGTCAATGGTCAGAACAGACAGGATATAATTCTCTGGGAAAAAATGTTGCAAATATCAATTCTGTAATAAGGTTAAACCTGTTTCTCATTTATTTAATCTCAATTAAGGCACAGCAGGCCATTTATTGATTTATTTAAAAAGAAGCAAGAAGAAACATGTTGCAATTACGTTGATCTCTTAAGTCAGGAGGCCCAGGCAATTTGGTCTGACACTATATCACTTTGGGGGATAAATTTTGAAAATTCCGACTCTGCAATAAGGAAGACCTCATTTCTATCTTTCCAAGGTCTCATATATCATGTTTTATCTTAAAAGAAAACCAGGAAAGTATAGCAATTGGCTGCGTACTTAAACCCAGGCAATAGAACTGACATAGCTACTCTGTCAAAAAAATGAGGAATCCTCTAAAATAGAAAAGTTGGTCGAGTAGCTAAGTTGAAGAGTCATAGCCCTTGGTAGGCTTATTTATTCTCAGAAAAATCATTAAATATACCTGACTTTCTGTCAAGCAAGACAAGGTTAGCCTTATATGTTGTTTAATATGTTCTTTGGAGTATTTTTTTTTATTCTATGTCTTTAAAATTGAAAATAATTGAATAAACTATTATAAACGCATATAGTAAGAATTTTAAAAGATTAACCCTAATAGCACCCACAAATTAAACCATTAGGTCAAAGGGTATATTTTTTTCTATAAAATATTATTTTCTGATTTTGTTTATGAGAAATATGTGTAGAAAGATATATATTATATATGTACATAATTGAAATTTAACAGTGATTATTTCTAGTAGTAGGCTTGCAAATAAATAACTACTTTCTTTTCTACTTTTAGTTATTTTCAAATTTCCCTGTAATGAATACGTATTTCTTTTTAAGTTAAGACTTGATAATAGAGCAAAAGCAGAGTAAAATGTAATGACTTAAAACACAGGCTCTGGAGGTAGATTGCCTAGGTTTGATTTTCTGCTGAGCTACTTATTTTCTCTATCATCTGAGACAAGTATCATTATCCCAATTTACAGCAAGAAAGCTCTGTGCCTCAGCTTTCTTATCCATAAATTGGGATAATGATGGTGCATATACTCATAAAGATGTTGACCTCATATCTGTGTTTTGAGGACAAATGAGTTATTCCATAATTTAACCCAGTACAGTCCATTCATAGGACAAATATACTTGACTCTGCTAAGGAGTTGCAGTGATTAGAGGAGGCAGCATCAACCACCCCTTTTGTATACACTATACCCACTGATCCATTGAAGGAGAAATCAGAATATTCTGTGCGCCTTGGGTACTTGACAAGGAAGAAATGGGAAGCCAGCTTTCAAAGACAGTCTTGACATACCTTACAATTTTATCTATGATTGGCACTGAACTTAAATATAGTGGAGTGAAATATAAATCTGAAAATTTGTAGAAGTAGATATGTCTTGGTTCACATCTCTATAATTCTCCAAGGTGGCTTTCTCCTAGAAGCAGAATTGATTTTCTTAGTTCATCAAACATTGCAAAACTGAATATCATGTTTACGTCCCATATACCAAAGATTTACAAGATGCAACCTATCAGTAAATATAAAAATGAGAACCAGGTTTCATTTATTTTGTAATTTTTGGGTGAACAATCTACCAGGAGAGACACATTTAGTTCTGGGGAGTAATTTATAAATTCTTGCATGGATATAACAAGTCAATACCTTATATTACAATCGCCTCCATTTAAAAATCATTTACCAGATGTCAACCAATTACTTGCTTCATGCCATTTTATTTCCTCCCAAAATATTCAACATAACAAGTATAGTCGAGAAGACCACTATGTGAAGGATCACCAGAGAGATTAGTTCATGCAATGAATAATCATTATTGCCTCTATCAGTTAAGTGTAGGATTTTCATATATGTACCTTATAATGTACTACTGTATCACATGGATGAGGTGTTTTTAACATAAGACCATTCTGAGACTCATGGCAGTCTTTTTAAGTCTTATGATACATCAGTTCTTTGAAGAAAGAAAATATCCATCTAGTTATCTAGAATTTTTTTTCTTTCAAAGGATTTATAGTATATGTGAAATGGACCCCAAATCAATATTTTCCAATTAGACTCTTCTTGCTCTGAGCATGATAATGGCACTTTAGACCATTCACCAAAAATTGTGTTGTTCCTTGTTCCTCTAGGTCTTATCATCTTCTTTTCATGGCCTGGGATATACCATAGAATGTATCTTCAGGAGGCAGTTAGGAATTTATTTGCTTACTCCCCTAACCCTGAAATCAAAAGACAGCAAGTATTGGTTTATGCTAGGTGTGGCATAAGTGCAGAAATAGGTTTAACCAGTTTGTCTTGTATTTCTATTCTAGGGATAGGGAGTAATATGAAAATCACACCAACAGCATAATAAGGCACTTGATGCTCAGGGCATAACTGCTGTCTCCATGTGGCAGGCTCCAGAAAGGAAGTTATCATCTGAACCATCAAGTCAGGGAGTTAGGGTTAGGGTTAGGGTTAGGGTGTACCCAATAACTGTAATATCACTCAAGCCTATACTCAGCTTTTCCCAAACTCTCTCTTAAGTATGAAGTGCTACACAGTTCACACACACACACAGACATACACACCATTTATCTTAAGCAGAAACCACTGAGTATAAAGCCTATAAGGCTTTTGAAAAAGCTGCCTCTCACTTAGGCCTAATAAACTCTGATTGTATTAGGAAATGCAGTTTGATAACTCCTATAAAGCAGGAGTCAACAATTCCATGTCCCAGGAGAATAAAATGAAAAGTTTGGTAACATTGAGAGCTTTGAACACATAATGCAGTGTATGAACTCCAGGTGTTTCACTTTTGATTTCTATGAGCACTGGATTTTTTTTCTTATAAAAATAAGAAAAAGGAAATCTACTGGAGTGCTCAGATACTTACTTCCCTGTACTAGTATAACCCACAAGGAAACGAAAGCTCTGTCCATGAATAAGCTCTAAAATCTATGAGAAAAGAAAATACCTTCATTTGTATTATCATCAGAGAGCCTTCTGCCAAATGAGGAAGTAGATGTCGTACTGACTGAGACTTTAATTTGTGATAGCAGGAAAATCAGATCTGACCTGAAAGGCCCTGAAGAAGAATGTCAGGCCTTTGTAATGCTGGTTTTGGGGAGCAGAACTAACATCAGTGTCACAAGCTAGCTGGGATAGAGCTGGCTTTGACTGAATGTGGCTGTTATATTTCCAAGATGCAGCTTGGCCTCTAGATATCTTAAGCAGCTCAAGTGTAAGGGGGAGGGGGGGTAGTCTAGTTTAAAAGCAGGGTTTTTTTTTTTTTAAGGACGTCATTGTATAATAATTTAGCATTGAATAGAATAGTAAATGTAGCTATTTTTCTCCAGGTAGATTAGTTGAAAGGGCCAATTTTAGACAGCCTTCTCCACTTTTAGCAGAGATAATACACAGGTTGCCCTTGGTGAGAAAGAAGGCTGGCTGCCAAGTCCAGAATAAATGTGACTATAGAATCACGTTTGAAATAAACTGAGTCCCGATGGTGCCTTTCATAAAATGGCATACATACCTGCTTGTCAAGTGATGCTGGATCTTTTTGAAAATTCATTGAATTATATCAGTGTATTTTTTTTTTGCAAACTCTTCTTTGTAGCACTCTCCTCTCCCCACTCCCCCCAACCCCAGTACCTGGAAAGGGTTTATCTTGTTGCCAATTCTGGTTCCTGACTTTTGGACCAAGTGTTAACACTTAGCCAATTATATATATAGTGTAAAGAGTGTAATGTAGTGGTATCTGCAGTGAGACAGACTTGGAAGTGAATCCCAATTGGGTCACTCACTAGTTATGTCATCCTGGGCAAGGTACTTAATGTCTCTGAGATTCATTTTCCACATGTGTAAAGTTGGACTCATAATAGAACCTATTTCCTAGGTTTGCTTCAAGGATTAAACAAGATAAAATAATAAAGAGCTTTGCAGTGTCTGGTAAACACTCAAATGGTATATTCTGCTATTATTTTGGGGGGATATTCAAATTCATATTTCTTCACCATCACCTCCATTATCATCTTTGGCGAACATTGCCTACAGGGGCTGCCTGGTCAGGGTTGGTCACAGAATCAAGCAGAAGCCTCTAGGCCAGTTTCTCAATAAGGACACCCTTGACATTTTAGGATGGATAAGTTTTGATTAGGGTGGGATGAAGCTGTCCTGTGCATTGTGATATATTTAACAGCATCTCTGGCTTCTACCCACTAGGTACCAATAGCACACATTCCTTCCCCCAATTCCCAAGCTGCACAACCAGAAATGCCTTCAAATGCCGCCATATGTCCTCTGGGGGGCAACATTGCCCTCAGTTGAGAACTACTGCTCTAGGCGTTCTTTGGATTAATAATTTCCATGAAAACTTTCTGCCATTCATATACCAGTTGCTCTTTATTAACTTGACTGGTTTCATCTGGCAACTCTGGTTCTTATTTTATACTTTCTCCTTGGTTTCTTGAGTTTCCCTGGCTTTGACCTTCATTTTGGAACCTAAATCATATTCTATTCTTGCCTTATTCTAAGCCTGAAACATTGTGACAGCCAGTTCTGACCCAGTTCAACTCTCTGAACTAATAACTTATTATTCCCTATTTAGACTTCCAGCCTTTATCTACCAATCCATAGTACTAGACCAGTGGTCTCATACCAGAGCCTTTCCTTTAAATTTTTGTACAAAAGGCAGTTGAAATGAGGACCCTGGATCCATACATCCTGGGTTGGAATCCCAGCACTGCCAATTACCTAGTTATCTTAACCTTAACTTCTCTATTTTCTTCCACTTGTAAAACAAGGATAATAATAGTCAATACTTCAAGGGTTATTGTATGATTCCATGGGTTAAACATACTTAGACCATTGCCTGCCACAATGGCAAACACCATCTAAGTATAGACTATTATTATTACTACTTCCATATAATCTTCCATGGGAGAAATATTAGCATAATGCAAAAGTTCACTAAACTCTATGCCCCATCACATTGCTCCAAATAGGCTGCCAAATTTTTCATGTCATTGTGCATATTGAAAATGATAAATATTTGTCCAGCAAACTGGTATAAAGGGAAGAGCTTCTGACAAAGTATTCATCTCCTCAGGCATGTATAACCCATTTGTGACATGAATTATATATGGCTGAGGTCCACAACACTCTGGTTTGAAAGCACTGCACCAGACTAATCAAAATTAAAGGATAAATGTTCCAAATGGTGACCTAGTTAGAAATTCTGATTTCTAATTTTTGACACTTCCACCCCAGTGTGTTCTAGGCCCACAGATCTTACAGGGTCTGTGGCTGTTTTATGGTTTATTTGAACAAGTGTAGATAAAATAAAACGAAAGCAAGTTCCCTTAAGTATTATGAAGTTTTAAACATGTATACATTTTTTTTCTCTAAAGCCTCAGAATCTAGCAAATTCCACAGGTGTAGAGGTATGAGAATTTAACTCAATAATGTTAGAGAACAGGAGTTCTTCAATCAAATTTCACACGATGATTTACTCTATTTTGTAATTTTCTTTGGAAAGGATTGGGGTAAAAATAGCTCAGGATATAAAAAGGGATATTTTTCTCTGATTTTCTATTTGAGTCCTGTGGCTTTGATTTTGTGGCATGATAGGACTATTTTTCATTTATGACCTCTCCAAGCATTGATTTTTAAGCAACTCATTTGCATATGCTTCTTATGCATGATTCACCCCATTCAAGCAATTGATTCCTTGGTCTCTTCAGCACAATATGAATAATATACAATATTCCTCCCAGAGACATTCTGAATTGTGATTTAAATGTGTTGAGCCAAAAAAAAATGGTATTTTTGAGTCAACTTCCTAAAAATCTCCTAAACAAAATGATGGTATAAATGGATCTTGTGAGATAAAGCCAACCCTTGCAATTAAGGTCTGACTTACACAGCACACAGTCAGCTCTACCAGAATCTATGCCACTGGACACACTTATTCCAATTTTCCATTGCCTCTGTCAATGCTTTAATTTGTTCCTTTATAAATTTATGCATCAATTTTGGTGTTAGCCACATGATTGGATTGTTTAATTTTTCTCTTCAAAGATCTCCCATATTAGCTTCCTAAAACATAGCTTTGATAATATTTTACTACCCCCTAGACCTTCAATAGTTCCCTACTGCTTAATGAATAAACTCTTAGGAATCATAGAAATCCTAGAATGTCAGCATTGGAATGAATCCTGGAGTATAATTCAATAGTTGCCAAACTCTGGTCTCTGGCCAAAATTTTACACCAATCCTCAAGGGAAAGAGAAAGATAAAGACAATGAAGTGAGCATTTCGTAAAACTAAATATATCCATTTCTAAAAGTCAGTTATATACATATAACTGACTCACTGGGCTATACGCCTAAAACTAACATAACATTGTAAATTAACTATACTTCAATAAAAAGTCTTTGAAATTATCTTTAACTTTTGGAAATATCCTTTATTTTATAAAGTGATAGTAAATGATAGTTTTTTATTTGTTATTCTTAATGTTTATACTTGGTTTAATGATGTTGGCAACCCTTTGCTGCTTCATGGCTACCCCCTTTTAAAATTGAACTGATCTGTCATTATCCTCTAGAAAAAGAATATATATGTATATATATGACTGACTCACTTTGCTGCACAGCAGGAATTGACAGAACATTGTACATCAACTATAATAGAAAAATAAAAATCTTTAAAAAAAAAACAAATTACTGACCTGTAAAATCCAAAAGTCTTGGAGCCACTCATTTCATAAATGAGAAAAATGAGGAAAAGAAGATTAAATGACTTGCCTAAGGCCATACTGATAGTGGAAATCCTGGACTGCAAATCCACATGTTATCCTCAACTCTTTACCATTATATTCAAAGTACTCTGTATTTAAATTCCAGTATGCCTTTTCATCCTTATCTTTAGGGTGCCCTCAAAAAAACCTTATATTCTAAACAGTCATGATCATCTGCCATTCCTTGAATGTGCCATACATTCTTTCACTACCCTAACTTTTCTCCTAAAATGCCACCCAGTTCAAGTCCTGCCTCTTGTACAATAATTCAGTGTCACAAGGGATCCTTCTCTTTTCTGTGTTTCCACAAATTTATACCATTTATCAGCATATTGTATCTGGCATGATCCATGGCCCCCTTCTAGGTTATCCATCTCAGTGAATGGCATCACTATCTACCCAATTGCTCAAGCTGGAAACATTGAAGTTATCCCTTACCACTGCCTATACCAATGTCTAATTAATCATGAAGCCCTGCCATCTTTACCTCCAAACTGCATCTTATATGTGTCTACTTGAATCCTTTAACTGGACTACTGCACAGATCACTTTGTCTCCTTGATCCACACTGCAATCCATTCTTTACTTAGCAGCCAGTTTTAGGTCTGGTACCTCCCTTTGTAAAGGTGGTTTTCTATAGCTTTCAGGACAAAGTCTAGAATGTTGAACATGTTATACAAGATATAGCATCCTTGCCTATTTCTCTAGCCTTATCTCTTGGTTTGCATGTTTTCCCTCAGCCTTATCAAACTTTTAACTCTTTAAATGCATTTTTCTCACTCTTGCATATTTTTGCTTGATGACTCTAATGCTTCTCACTTCTCTGGACCTTCACATATGCTGTTTACATTGCCTGGAACATTTCCTCTAGGAAACTCCTTGATTCCCTAACTTTTGGTTGGATGCCCCCATGGCACAATACCTTCTGCCACATGTGGCACATCACAATGTGTTATAATTGTTTGCTTAATTTATCTCCTTTCTGACTATACTATATGAACCATGAGGTTAGGGATCATATCTATTATGCTTACTATTTTATTCTAGCTCTTAGCTCTGTCAATAGTAGTCACTCAAATGCATGATGTATGAATTAAAACTCTCAAATTACACTTCCTCTTACACTATTGAGACTCGCATGCTTCTTTTATTTCCTTGATTTGATTATAATTTTCTGAGCATAAAAGAAGTCTTTTATGATGTAACACCCTTTTATATTACCACATGCATTCATTATTGACTGCTGGGAAGTATTTGGTAAATACGTGATTAAGCTATTTTTTTCTTAGCAGGCCAGCAAATGTGGTACAAGCAAGGATAAGAATTATAGTGCATATTTATACTAAACCTGCATTGCAACACAAGTCTATAAAAATCCAAGGATTTTAGGCTGATACTAGTACTGATTGTTTATAACTTTGCATTTCAGGTAGTCTCCGCATGGCCCTCCATAAAATATCTCTAACGTACCTGTTTTAAACTGGGAAACAGCCTATAGCTTCACCAAAGTATTATAGGACTCTTCAAATAGGGATTCTGCTGTATTTTCAATGATAAAATTGTAAAAATATTAAAGTGACCCAGGATGCCTAGGCCTGTGTGTGTGTGTGTGTGTGTGTGTGTGTGTGTGTGTGTGTTGTGTGTGTGTTTCTTGGAGACTGAACTCAGGGTGGACTTTATGGGAAGTTACATTTAGGGTGATAGCTTCACAATGAAAACAACTATTTTACCTTAATCATCCAATAGTCAGTCCAGATTTTTGTGTGCATTTCATCTACTGAAAATATATATTTCAATGTTTATCGATTCTCTTTTCATCAAGAATATATAGAGATGTCATCAGTCACAGATGCTTCATATTGCAAATAATGGGCTTGGATCTCTGCCTCCTTCTCTGACCTTCCAATGTAAGTCAGTACTCCTTTCTCTCCCATTTATGATCCTGTATCAAAGTCAATAGGCTTTGGGTGAGAGAAAGGGAGGAGGAATCAACAATATCTTCACTACTATAACCCCAACTTTTTTACTGGGCTCATGAAACACTCTAAATAATTTTTGAAAGAATGGATAGCTGGGAATAAAACACATTTTGGCATTCTCAGCTAAAACACACAGACTATAAACATAATGTTTGTTTTTATCACTAGGTGGCCATACTTACAGTTAAAAAGACTATGGTTTTGAAATTCAGGAAGACCTGGGTTCAGTTCTTGACTTTACCAACCAAGTTATGTGACTTTGCAAAAGTTAGGTGACCTCTATGAATCTTGCTTTCTCTGCCTATAACATGGGAATCCGATTGCACCAATCCCAATGAGAGTGGTGAGGATTAAATAAGATAATACATTTAATGTGTTTAGAATGATGTGTGGCTGAGAGTATTTCATTGAGGTAACTACTGTTATTGTTATTATTGTTTTGTTCTTGTTAGCATGTTCTGCCCTTAAGTGACTGGGGAGTAATAAATATTCAGCAATTGTTAGCTACAAAGATTATAATTATTATCATTGTAATGATTTTATGTTACTTAAATTGAATTGTTTTCAAAGGAATGCTTATGAGCGCAAAATTGCTCTTTTTAATATTGGTCACAGATTTTTAGTCTTACTCGCAATAATTGTTCTCTCAAAATGTTTAGAGTAGGCATGGGGTATGTATGCATTTAAAGTAATAAGGACAAGGGTTATTACTCTCATCATTTGTGTAATTTGTTCAGAAATTAGCAAATTGAAGGATTTGTTTCTTCTAACCCGGGAAGTTTGAAAAAAAAAAATCAGGACAGGATAAAATAGGATTTGGTTATAATAGTGACATGGTTTTTGCTTTCTTTGCTGAATCACATTCAAAATTCATTCAAGAATGTCCTTTTTTTCATGAACCTGATGTAACTTCTCCAGTTTCTAAAAGTGTCTATGTATATATATGTGTGCATATATACATGTGTATATATGTATATGCATATATACATATTATACATGTATGTTTATATATTTATTATGTATATTATATTAAAATGTTTACTACCTGGGGTCACTATGGAGAATAGTTGAAGGAAGTGTTGTTTGATGCTTAAGTAAGTGGTAAAGACATCTTTTTTTACAGCTGAGTAGCACTCCATTTTATATATTTTCTTAACGCATTCCAACATGGTTGTAACTAGAGATTCTCACACTAAGTGAAGTAAGTCAGAAAGAGAAAGATAAATACCATAAAATATCACTTATATATGGAATCTAAAATATGGAGCAAATGAACCTATCTACAGAGCAGAACCAGGCTCACAGAGAGAACAGACTTGTGGTTGCCAAGGAGGAGGGGGAGAGAGTGCAATTGACTGGGAGTCTGGGGTTGGTACATGCAAACTATTACGTTTGGGATGGATAAACAATGAGATGCTTCTGTATAGCACAGGGACCTATATCCAATCTCCTGATATAGTCCATGATGGAAGATAATATGAAAAGAAGAATATATATATATATATATATATATATATAGCAGAAATTGACACAATGCTATAAATCAACTATACTTTATTACAAATAAAATTTAAAAAATAAGACTGAGTTTGTCAATAATGCTAGTTTGTTTTCCTCTAGACAACCACTCATAGCATACTGCCATTAAATTAATGAGACAGTGAAAGAAAAATTACTGTGTAGAAATAAAACACATAACATCATAGGGTACTTCTAGTTTAAATAATTCTAAGAATCTCTGTACTTTTTTCCATAATAGTTGTAGCAATTTAAATGCTCACCAACACTACACAAGGATTCCCTTTTCTTCACTCCCCTACCAACACTTGTTTTCACTTATCTTTTTGATAATGGCCATCCTAGGAGGTGTGAAGTGATATCTTGTGGTTTTGACAAAAAAAAAGTGGTAACTATATGAGGTGATGGATATGTTAATTAACTTGCCTGTAGTAATCATTTCAAATGTATATATGTATATTGAATCATACATTGTGCACCTTTAAAATATTGTGATGTACAACCTATATATACACACAAATTTTCCTTGTCAATTGTATCTCATTAAATCTAGAAGAAATGCTAAAAAAAACCCAAAACCCTCAAAACATGTAAGGTCAAATTAGAACATAGGAGTTCCCATTGTAATGCAGCAGAAACACAAAACACAAGATTGGGCAGAGGAGGAGGTTGACCAATAATGTGACTGGTACATGGCCTCAGCAGATTTTATAGAGAGATCTGTGGCCAGGAGGGTCTTCAAAGTTATCCTAAATGGAAACAAGGGGCCTGGGCTTTTGAATCTCTGCATCATCCAGTTTTTGGCCATGGACCACTCCCTACAATGGTGTTGACCTTAGTAAAGGCAGCTCCTTGTAGTCAAAGGCAATTCCCAGTGTGGGCCTAGCTTTGACGGTCGGCAGTATGATATTCCCAGCATTCGGGTAAATTGGCCTTAAGAATCTTCCCTGAGCAGAATACCAGAGTATCTACTGCAAGGCATTACGACCTTAACTGTTCTTTAAAGTTTGAATAGAATTTAAATAAGTGTAGAGAAGAATTTACAGATATGTACAGTTGAATGGAATGGTATGGGAATGGACAAGTTATATTCTAGATACAGCAAATAAATTAGGATTTGATTCAACTGATTTTTGTTGAATTCCTACTTTTTAAAGGAACTAGGAAATTTCAAAATGTAGCATGTCATTTAATCATTATTTTTTCTTTATTTTTTATTAACTGTTTATTGACAGTGGTATACAAATTTCTGCTGTACAGCACAGTGACCCAGTCATACACACACACACACACACACACACACTATATATATAAATATACATATATAGTTATTTATTTATAATGTGTGTGTATATATATATACATATATATAGAATTTTTCTCATGCTATCTTCTATTACGTTCTATCCAAAGAGACTGGATATAGTTCCCTGTGCTGTAGAGTAGAACCTCATTGCTCGTCCATTCTAAATGTAATAGTTCGCATCTACTAACCCCAAACTTTCTGTCCCTCTCACTTCTTCGCCACTCCCCCTTGGTAACCACAGGCCTGTTCTCTATGTTTGTGAATCTGTTTCTGTTTTGTATATAGGTTCATTTTTGCCATGTATTAGATTTGACATATAAGTGATATCTTTGTGGGTTTTTTGGTGTTTTTTTTTTCCATTTTTTTTTTATTACTCAAAGGAATTTATCACATCTGTAGTTGTATAATGATCATAACAATCCAATCTCACAGGATTTCCATCCCACAGCCCAAGCACATCCCCATACCCCCCAAACTGTCTCCTCCAGAGACCAGAAGTTTTTCAATGTCTGTGAGTCAGCATCTGTTCTGCAAAGAAGTTCAGTCTGTCCTTTTTTCAGATTCCACATGTCAGTGAAAGCATTTGATGTTGGTGTCTCATTGTATGGCTGACTTCACTTAGCATGATAGTTTCTAGGTCCATCCATGTTGCAAAAAATGCTGGTATTTCGTTCTTATTAATGGCTGAGTAATATTCCATTGTGTATATGTACCACATCTTCTTGATCCACTCCTCTGTCGATGGACATTTAGGTTTTTTCCATGTCTTGGCTATTGTAAATGTATTTGTCTTTTCATTTAATCATTATTATAACCCTTTGAGCTTATTCCCTTTGTATATGAGAAAAATGAATCTCGGTATGATTATGGATTACCCAAAGTCACCCATGATGGAGCTGGCACTGAAATGCTTGTGTTCTGTCTCCAAAGATTTCTCTATTACACTATGTTTATGTAACTGAAAACTGAGAAATATGCCTGCAAATGGTATGGTTCTTATTCCCATACTTTATTGTGTTGATTTCTAGATGTCTCAGCACTATAATTTTATAAAAGTAATGCATTCATTATTAGTAGTATAATTAGTACTAGTTATTGTTTTCTAAGATTATGTTAAACTTTCTTACTCTCTTTCTCTGTGGATTAAAGCATTGATCCTCACAATAAATCAGAAGAAATAAGTATTGTCCTCATTTTATGGATTAAACTCAGGCAACGTAATAAACATATCCAAGATCACATAGTTCAACTGTAACAGACCTGAGATTAGAATCCAGGTTTCTTTGACTCCCAAAGTCCATGATTTTAAGCATTATACTCTAAGCCTTTTTTTGTGTGTGTGTCTTCTATAGTGCTTGGTGCATCACTAGATACATCACTGATACATAGTGATTAACTCACTACATACATCATTGATACATAGTGATTAACTATCACCTTAGCAACTTGGGTTAAGTGGCTTTGCCTCTCTATTTACATGTCCACAGTTTTCACAAAAGTGGCTAACAATAGTATTATGAGAGACCAGAGAGTGAACTAAGGAGACCAAAGGAGTGTATCTTTACTTGATTTCTTCCAGGTTTCAGGCTCTGTAGCCTGTGTCAAATTGTATTAACCTTATTCATCATCTCATGCCCGCCATTCATCTATCCTTGGTTATAACAAATCTATGTTGAGGTTTATTTTGTGCTGGGTGCCGTTTTAGATGGCAAAAGGAATAAGCCAAAGTCCCTGTACTCATAGAGTTTGTATTCTAGAGCAGAGAGGTGAATGAGTCACAATTATTTATATATATATAAAGTATCTCAGGATTGTGATCAGTGCTATGGAGAAAAATTAAAGCTTAATAAAGACAATTGGAAGTGGTTAGGGTTGGAGAGAGGATTAACATTTTCAATAGGGTGGCCATGAATGTTTTATTGATGATATGATATATGAACAGAGATCTGAAGGAAGAGAAGTGAGCCATGCAGATATGCTATGGGGGAGTCAGGCAGAGGTAACAACAAATATGAAGGCCTGGAGGCAGGAGCTTTCCTGGCATTTTAAAGGAATACAAAAATACAGTTAATGCAATTAATGAGATGTTATTATAATATTTGCCAAATGACTCACCAGTGATATAAAAAAATTTAAAATCCCTTTCCCAAAGTTGGCTATGTATTTCCCACTAGAACAGATTTGGCATACGATAAAAGGGCCCAATGGGAAAAGATTAGTGTTTGGAGCCAACTCATCAAGAGGAAATAAATAAGATGAGCTATTTAATGACTATCTTTAGCAGTTCCATGCAGGGTTTTTATAAGGAACTATGGAATAGCCTTCTGAGAACTAAGTTCTTCCCTTCCCTTTAGGAGGTAAGTAAAAATTAGAAAATCAGTCAAGAGGGAATGTGGCCTCTGGTGACATGAAAATTGTTTGGGGATAGTAGGGGTCAGAAGGGAGGTTTTATTCAGTCAACAGGTGAGAAATTTAGAAAAAAAAATAAAGGAAAGAGATTGAATTGAGCAGTTTATGAATGGAATTAATCTTTATTTTATCTACAAGCTTAAAAAATGTTTTGATATAAGGGGGAAAGAATTCAAAAAACCCAGCTTTACTAATATGTTCTGAGTCATCTACATGTGTAACATGGTCCTAGAGGCCAGTGAGAACTTGATGTTAAGGTGATTAAGCTTGACAGGGGCTTCCTAGGGAAAATTGATTTGTATATTCATTCAATTATTTATCTATGTACATGTTTATGTCTTATCTATTCCAAAAAGGAGTTGAAACAAGCTACACAGCACTCTCTCTCTCTCTCTCTCTCTCTCTCTCTCTCTCTCTCTATATATATATATATATATATATATATATATACACATATATATATATATATATACACACACACACATATAAATATATAATATACTCAATAAAAGGCATAGGAAATTAGGAGGAAATAATAACAGTAGGAGAAAAATAAGATATGATAAATTTAGTCTAAAACTGCCTAAACTACCAGCCATAAGATCCTGCACTGCTAGCTAGGGGCAGGCCACATATATTTAGCTTTCATATTTCTAGAAACAATTGAAAGAGGCAAGGAAATGATCAGTTCTCTGACATATAGTTCCCATACAATAAAAACCAACTAGAAGTCCAGGAGAGGCAGAAGAAAAATTTTTTCCTCTCTGTGGCAGACAGATCCTGAGGTGACTCCCCATGATTCCCCACATCCAAATATAATGCCTCTGTGTAATTCCACTGAATGTGGGTACACCTGTGACTTGGTTCTAACCAACAGAATATGCAAAGTGATGGATAGACATTCTGGATTGACACCCATTGTTATTTATATAAGATTCTGCTTTAGCTGATTACAATAAGAGATTCCATTGCTATCTTTGAAAAAGTAAGCAGCCATGTTTTGAGAGGTCTTGTGGAAAGGGGCCACATGACAAGGAACAACTTGCAGCTTCTAGAAGCAGAGAGTGGCCCTTGAATGACAGCCATCAAGAAAATTGGACCTCAGTTCTACAGCCACAGGGGAACAAACTGTTCCAACAACATGAATGATCTGGAAGGAGATATTTCCCTAGTCAAACTCTGATGAGACTGTAGCACCAGCCAATACCTGGATTGCACCCTGGTGAGACCTGGGAGAAGTGGGTCTAACTAAGCTGTGCCTGGACCCTCAATCCATGAAAACTGGGATACCATCAACTTCTATTGTTTTAAACAACTAAGCTGTAACTTAAACCACTCCTCAGTTTTCACTGTTTGATAGATCATCAAAGGAAGTTGGAGAAATAATTTCCATGAAACTTTTCACTCCTTACATAGTGCTTAACTGTAGTTCTGCATAAAGGCGGGATAAACAGGCTATGTAACTTTTTAAGATTCCTGGAAGATCTTTCCTCATATGAAGAACCCTACCTTGGCTTTTGAGATACTTGAATGTCTCTAATTCTAAATCTTTTGGAATAAGTTCTGCCACCCTTCACATGAGACTTTCTGTTATATGGTATCCATCTACTCATTTTCACTTTGAACAAACACTTCAGGCTTTTACTGAGTATGTAATTACTCCACTGACTGCTAAACAATAATGTCATTTGTTGAATTCCTTTATCACCAGACACATGATCATCTGTTCAAAAACAATTACATGAGATTCTCATTGATATTCAGAATGTCTTTAAAGCTTTTCAGCTTGTAATTAACACATATACTTGTCTTCCTTGCTTTAGCAAATGTGAAACAGAATGGTTTCCCTGCTAAAGCATTTTCATCATTCTCTAGTCTGCTGGAATCCTTGAAAAAGTGGGTTGGGGTGGGTGCTTTTTCCTTTATAATTCAAAGTAATAAAACCCACAGTTCCTGTTCAAGAATTCCATTTAATTTAGAAGGGAAAGGGACTGTTTTATTCCAAACTAATTATGTTTCCTCATGCAGGAGAATGATGGAATTATATAATTCTCTCAAAGTAGATAATAAAGTTTTAAAACATATTTTGCAGAATTTCTGTTATTGCTCAATGGTAACAAATCTCACTAGTATCCATGAGGATTCAGGTTCTATCCCTAGCCTTGCTCAGTGGGTTAAGTATCCAGCATTATCATGAGCTGTGGCGTAGGTCACAGATGTTGCTTGGATCCTGTGTTGCTGTGGCAATGGGGTAGGCTGGCAGCTTCAGCTCTGATTCAACCCCTAGCCTGGGAACTTCCATATGCCACGGGAGCGGCCCTAAAGAGCACACACACAAAAAGACATATTTTGCAACTTTTTTTCTGTTATAGACCACAAGGGTGTCTAGCTTTTTTTTTTCTTCACAGTCTAAAGGGGTAGGAACTTTTGTAAATTCTGCCTTTCAAGAGAACAGGTTTTATCTTCAACAGTGTAAATGATCCTACAGTGTCATTAGTGAAGGAAAACTTTTTGGATAAACAGGTCTGTTAACTCATTAAAATCCCAACTCTCCAGCAAATCTATTGTAGAATCAAGAAGATTATCAGTCATAAACAAAAACAAAAATAAAACATTTTATTTAGATTGTAATCAATTAGATATATGGTACTGAACTGATTATTTATTTTGTTCAGGCTGAGTTACAGCTTAAAATTCAGGACTAAACCAACATCTAAACCAACTTTCCTCTACCCTCTTTGGTTCAGTTCCTTAGGAATTAATTAAATTGACAAAAGATAAATTATTTTGCATGCACAGAAAATAAGTGAAAATCTAAATAAATGGTTAGGCTTGAGAACTTATATACCACTTTAACAAAAGGTGATTTTGTGGAGAAGTAACGAAACAAAGGAAAAGGGGTTTTGGCTTCTAAAGGCAGTAATTGTGAAAAGGTAAATATACAAGGAATCTAATAGAAGATAAGTGTTATTTTGTAAGCTTTCTCTTGATGTAGACTCATCTTGGTATTTACACTTCATCTCCTGTGATAAGTGTTGTTTCCTTCCTCCTGGTATGGAAGAGGGGAGGGAGGGCACTTTCAGGAAGGGAAATTTTCACTTTACTTTTCAGTCGAAAGAGGGGAGGGCCCAGAGTTCTTCCTGTGTTTGCTGTTTCTTAATTACCTTTAGCTCAAAAGAATCCATATGCCAAAATGGCATATTTTGGGGTGGCTTAATCTGATCGTCTGCATTAGTAAAGTCCTGATTAATTCATACCCATATCATTGTGAATCTCTCAGTTTACCAGAACTTTTTCATTACTAAATCATTAGAAATCAAACTTATTTCAGGGATACTGTTTAGAGAATCAGCTACTTCTGACATAGTTTAAACCTAATCTATATATATGAGATTGTTCTACATTTCTCCTGTCTATACCTTTAGCCCTTCCCAATGAGGAGTGATTCTTCTGCTCATGATCCTGAGGCTTCATGGAAAGAAGATAATCAATATAAGGATGATAATAATAATAAGAGTTAGCATTCAGTAAGTTTAGTTCTCACAAAAAAATCCTTCATTATTATTATTTCCATTTTTATAGTTACGAAGAACAAAGCTCAGAGAAGTTTAAGTAATTTACCCAAGCACACATGAGTAGTAAGGGAGAATTAGGACCAAGGGCCTTTTTTCTCAGCTCCTAGTCTATTGTGTTTTCCATTTATTTTTCTTATCCATAAAGTGAGATTAATAAGATCATAAGCTTTGAAGACAGAGTAATTTCATATATAATCTCAGCCTGTGGTACTAGATATATGATTTGAAGGATGTTATTTAACCTTACTAAAGTTCAGTTTCCTTATTTCACCCTCATAAGATTAGTTACTGTGAGTATTAAATGTGGCAATCTCTCTAAAATCTTTATTACAATATCTTATCCATAATCAGTGCTCAATGTCAATTACCCACCATTATTGACAATAGTAATGTTATTAGTGGTAGCAGTTTATTAGCATTATTATCGTCATAATTGTTTCACCATGATTGTTAATTATTTCCATAGGTCCAACCCAACTTTTAAGGCCAAATAGACATGCCTGGGTAGAAATGCCTTAAAGGACATCAAAAGACCTCCTCAAACTTAAATGTCTTTCCACTGGCCTGACATACAATTCCATCATTAACTTTTAAAGGCTTTGTGAATATGCATGCACACACATAGGCATGCTAGTAACCCATTCCTCATGCTGAGAAATGCCCTTAGGAAAATGAAAATTAAGCTAGTCAGTTTTAATGAGGGTGGGAATAAGAAAAAAAAATCATTGTCATTATATACATACTAGTAGACACTATTCCAAGTTCTTCCCTTTTGATCCCCACAGCAAACTTTTGAAGCAGACACTGCTATTCTCTTCCTCATTTTATTGATAAGAAAACTGGAGTTCCCGTCGTGGCGCAGTGGTTAACGAATCCGACTAGGAACCATGAGGTTGCGGGTTCGGTCCCTGCCCTTGCTCAGTGGGTTAACGATCCGGCGTTGCCGTGAGCTGTGGTGTGGGTTGCAGACGCGGCTTGGATCCCGCGTTGCTGTGGCTCTGGCGTAGGCCGGTGGCTCTGATTTGACCCCTAGCCTGGGAACCTCAATATGCCCCGGGAGCGGCCCAAGAAATAGCAAAAAGACAAAAAAAAAAAAAAGAAAAGAAAAGAACACTGAAAGACAAAGGGATTTAGGGCACTAGCACCAACTAGGATTCAAGCCCAAATTTGCCTGACCCCAATGTTACTGCTCTTAAGAAGAGTTGTTGCCTTTGCCACATAATTTCCTCAGTGGAGGAACTCAGCAGCTAGAGGGACCCAAGACTGACCAATGCTATAATCAATATTAACTCTTTATATAAAATGAATCCAGACTTTTTATATGTATCTACTCTGTCTGGCTTTTAGAAAGTGACAATATTTGGAACATGGCTATTAGTTTGAATTTTCAATGAAAAGAAACAACACTTATACATTTCATTTTGGCAGTCACAATAAATGAGGCTATGGAGCAAGTTTTTTTGTTTTTGTTTTTGTTTTTTGTTTTTTGTTCTTTGTCTTTTTGCCTTTTCTAGGGCTGCTCCTGTGGCATATGGAGGTTCCCAAGCTAGGGGTCTAATCAGAGCTGTAGTTGCTGGCCTGCGCCAGAGACACAGCAATGCAGGATCTGAGACATGTCTGTGACCTACACCACAGCTCACAGCAACACCAGATCCTCAACCCACTGAGTGAGGCCAGGGATCAAACTCACAACCTCATGGTTCCTAGTTGGATTCATTAACCACTGAGCCAGTACAGGAACTCCTGGAGTAAGATTTTTTTTAGGAAACTATTTTTTCCAATTTTAAACCTTGCCACTTTAATACCAGAGTGAATTATATAGGAAATAATTATATAATTATGGCAAACATAATTATTTTACTTAGATGATTTGAATAATCTGAATTTGAGTATAAGTAAGTCTCCAATATATGATTCTTCAGTTGAAATAATAATTTTCTTTACCAGAAATACTTTCCAAAAGCCAGATGGTACCCATTCATTATTCCTCACTTTTTGCCTGCCCTTTTATTCATAATGCTAGCCTCAGGCAATCAACTTCTCTTCATCCAATGAACACATAGCTAGAGCTTAAACTGTTCTCCTTATTCCTGGATTCCAGCTTACCTGACTTCTCTCTTACCCCATCCACTTTCCCAAGACATGTCACATCTCCCTGTGAAACCAAAATACTAAATAACTTCCTGTTCTTTCCTCCCTGTCAAGTGTGTCAGTTGCATGACACCCTCAATAACCAATTTTTAATTGTTCAGAATGTTTGTATTTGTTGATCACACTATGCCACTGTATGTTCTCCATGTATATTTAAGTTTCCTATAAAGGGTCTTTACAAGTTCACTGTGAAACTGGCTACAGAGTGCTGAACAGATAATTTTTTTTTAGATCTGTCATATGTCTATACATTTCCAAAGTGGTAAACTGACCAGGAGTGGGCCCACATATATGTTTTGTTTGACCTCTAGTATTTTCAAAATTTACATTAGTTGCCAACATTTAAATATCTAAAAATCACATAAAATCTATATTTCTAGACTCTCTAAACCCCTTTATGTCCATCACAGCTAGAGCTGAATAGCAGCCACTTCTTTTTCAAAGAATATATTCTTCAGGTTATGCAAGTCATTACTCTTCCCTACTGTCTTACACCCTTGACTCATTCATTCATTTATGTCATAGTCTGGCTCCTATATCATGTAAACTTGGAAACACTGATTATTTTGCAGGAAATAAATTTTTATTTTAAGAAAATTAGAAGGTAAAAATAATAACCATTTGTAGATCTATCATCTTAGCCACAACTAATATTTGGTGTATATTTTTCCAAACAATCCTATCGAATAGACACATAGTTTGGTAGGTTGGTAGGGAAGTAGATCAATATGTTTAGAATATTATTATATAGTAATGACAATACATAAATATAATTTATTATTTTTTGTTATTTCATTACAATAAGCATAGACTGCTTAGGGAATGAAAGCTCAAGTTAGTTTTCTGGTAAACTGAGAGATGAGCATAAACACATTTTGTTTCAGTGTTTCGTATGGAAAATATATCCAAATATGCCATTCAAGTTTTTTCTTAGTAAACTAGTGATTAGGATTGAAATTGTGTGATATAGGCCACAATATTTAAAATCTTTATGATCCTCATTTGATAATGTCTGAGAGGGCTATTCTAGAAATGGAAGTAAGTGAGGAAATTATAGTAGTTTGGTACTAAATGTAGCATATCCCGTAAATATTGAGGCTTCACATAAAATCCTTCATTTCCATGTTTTCTGTGCTAGAATTTTCTTTATAACATCATTGTTAGGAGTTACTAAGTCTATGTTTGAATACCTCCAACAACAGAAAGCTCATTACTTCTTAAGCCACAACCTGACCTTTTTGCTCAGCTACTAAAAAGTCCTTCTTTTTAATAACCTTAAATCTGTATCTTTACAACTCCTTCCCATTAGATTTAGTTCTACTCCTTGGTCCACAGAGAACAAATTTATTTCCTTTTGTATGCATTAATCATCCTAATTTCTTAATAGAGAATGATCATATTTTCCCCTATACTCAAGTCCTTATTCCTTCAATGAATCTTTATATTGATGGCATGGTTTTCAGACTTTCATTATTTGCGGGGACCCCTCTGAAGATGCTGTTGTATATTAATATCCTAGAAATTAACACCTATGTGAGAAAAAATATATAGTGTAAAAACTAAATTCCAATTTAATAAGAATTTACTTTAATAAGATGTTTAGTTGGAACCAGTTTTTGTTGCTGTCATTAGGGCTTATAGTGCTGAATCATACAAACAATAGCATCAATTTTTTTTTGCATTCCACTTGTTGCAGAAACAGGTTTTCATCAAATTTTAACAATTTCTTTAACTCTATGTTAAATTAGCTATTTACCTATTTTAAAATTAACTTTATAGAGGTGAGATTCCTAGTAACTCCTCTTACAAGATCAGTCGGTATCAGAATGTTTAAAGAGAAGAGCCCTGGTAAGTCATTTGGGGCATACTGCCCCCCCCCCAAACTCCTACATACTGAGAGGGTCAGAGTCTCAAAGGACAATCAATGTGTGACAAATGGCCTAAAGAACCACCTAACCTTGTTATTTTTCTCAGAGTATTACAAAGAATGGCAAAATTCATCATGCATTATGTAGAGGAAGAAAGACTTTTCTTCTACCCTCTTAAATTTAGTCACTGGGACCTGCAAATTAAACTGACAACAGAAAGATTAATAGGATAAAAGACATACAGATTTTTAAAAAAATTTTTATGTACATTTTGGACTTTACAGGAAAAAAAGTGAAAACCTAAAAAGGCAAATTAGGGAGCTTATATACCATTTTAACAAAGAGTGACAAATAGTGGAGAAGTGACTAGACAAAGGAAAAAGGTTTGAGTCTAATGGTAGGAAAGGGAAAGGGAAGGTGACTAGGAAATGTATAATAGATAAGGATTGTTTAGTAAGGTTTAAAAGATAAACACAAATTGTCTCTAGTGATAAGAATCTTTCTCCTCTTTCTGTTAAAAATGTAGGGGTACTTGGCAGGGTGAGACATTTACAAAGGGAAATTTATATCCTGCTTTTAGGCAGGAAGAAGGAGGAGAGAGAGCTCATCCTGTGTCTTCTGTTTCTCTTGCCCTTCAGCTCAAAATAATCAATATGCCAAAGTAGCACATTTTTGGATTGCATATCTTCATCCTATTCAATTAGTCAAAACTAAACTTGGCATTCTGGGAATTAGTCAACTAGTTCAAAGAAAATATGTTAACTATTTATTGCTATGTTGCTTGTTTTTGAGATAACTGATATCTGCCCTCATTTATGAGATGTTAGAAGCTAGCTCAGTTGAAATAAATCACCAATGACTTGAACTATAATGTTTATAATCTGTTCTTTATAACCTAGCACTTGCTTACATAATGACTTTTATTATTTGCTGGTTCGTGTGCACAAGTCTTGCCAAGTGTTTCATAAGCTTTATGAAACCAAGACTCATGTCTTCTTTTGTGGTTTTCCCTCCTGCACCCCCATAACATCTAGTACAGCAAACACTTAATAATTACTTCTTAACTAGACAAGATCTGCATGTGGACTGTGTAGCTTGGCTCTGTTCTAACATTCCAGTTTATGCCATTAACCCCACCCAGCTTTCTAGGAAGACTGGTCACATAGGAATTGGGCAGGGAAGTTTAGATGACTTAGAGAAGTAAGGCCTCAATGCTGAAGAAAAAACTAAAAGTTCCTAAGCTGCTGCTCAGATGTCAGGCACCTCAGCTCATACAGATAGTGTACTTATTGAGGTTAGCTGGTCCTAGCAAGTTGAAAGCTCTACATGTAGCCTTAACAGGCTCTTTGTGGACCACTGACAAAGAATGCTTACAAATTAGGCCAAGTGCACCTCCAAGTCATGCTTTACATGTTTACTTTGAGAGATTTACTCTTCCTCCTGGCAAGTAGTCTTCATTCTCCTTCCTGTAAGAAATATAAAATTTGTCTCCAGTCATGAAGATTTTATATTAACCTATTTTTCAATCTGTACTGAACAAAATCCTTTTTTCTGCTGCCCTCACTTCAATCAGCTGAAAAATGATAGTTGCCTTACTCTGATGCTTCTAAGTCTGCTACTCAGCATTTCTCAAATTACCTGAGATTTGGTTTCCCTTCATGGTAGAAGATAAACCCTTAGACTCTTTTTTTTTTTTTTTTTAGAAATTATCACTACTCTAAAAGAGCCACTGAGATGTTCCTAGTCTGGATATTAAAAATAATGAGTATTTCAACCATTTTGCCTTAAGTCATTTCAGCATAAGAGAAGTAGGTATGTGAAAGCAAAACTAGTTATTGATTAAATATAAATACATAGTCTATATATAGCCAATAAATATATAGTAAATATATAGTCAATTGGATTGACTATATATATAGTTCTAAATGTCCTGTTTTAAAATATCATCCTGTAGAGAATTATTAAGGTAAAATTTGCAATAATTTTTTTCTTATTGAGCAATCCATATATTGATTGTCAAACAGTGAACAAAAATGCCAAATCAGCCATACTATTACTCATTTGATACATTAGTATATCAAAAATTCATTTAATTAGTTTTATCAACAGAAAAATGAATGTATATATAAAAGGAATAAAATGGTCAGGCAATATAACATTGCATGTAAAAAAAATTAGATCTATCTCCCACCCTACATCATTAGTCTTGCTTCTGAGAGGCAATTATTCTTAATAGATTTTTTTTCTAAACTTACCCCAAATTTCTGTAACTATACAAACTTAGAGTGGATGTCTACGTTGTTATACATATCCTTATCTTCCATTTTACACAAATGGCAGTAACTTGATATGAATTTCTACACTTTGTGTCACACCCCCACCCCCTCGCTTCACAATATATCTTAAATCATTTCATTTCAGTACATATTGATCTTATCATCCTTTTAAACCACTACATATAACAAGTCTCCACTCCATCTAGGACATTTATGTGTGTGTGTATATGAGAGAGAGAGAGAGAATCTTAAATATTTAGTTTCTCAGTGGATGAATTTCAAATAGTTTGGATTGATTATTTGTTAACATGATCATTTTCTTGATATTTGACAATTATACCAGTTGGGAAAAAAGCTATCAGTTCAGTTTCTTAAGTATTCGTGAAGGCTTACTCTATATCCAGTACTGTGCTGGACTCTGTTGGATGTTTTTTTTAATTATGAAATTCCTGCTGACACACATTTGCTTTATAGTAAGCAAGATCAAATTTACACACATGGATTAATTAGAGAAGGGTATGAGATGGAATACATTGGAAAATGAGCCCTAATGTGAAACCACTTAGGTGCTCAATAAAAACAGGGAGGCTCCTAGAATGTCAGTGGGCCAAAATTATAGGCCAGCTGAAGTGACTCTCCCCATCAGAAGAATTCCCCACTGGGATCATGGCCTGCTCTTCTGGGATCTCTGAGGTTTAACCTAATCACAAATATGAAGACCATGAACCTGCTTTCCTCACAAACTCCTTTATAAGAAGTAAGCAGTGGTTTATGTCAGAAAGTGTTTGGCCTATGTTTTCCTCTAAGAGTTTTATAGCACCTGGTCTTATATTTAGGTCTTTAATCCATTTTGAGTTTATTTTTGTGTATGGTGTTAGGGAGTGTTCTAATTTCATTCTTTTACATGTGGCTGTCCAGTGTTCCCAGCACCACTTACTGAAGCAACATCTTCTCAGTTCTACCTCCTAGAGTAATGACAATAAAAACAAAAATAAACAAATGGCACTTAATTAAACTTCAAAGTTTCTGCACAGCAAAGGAAACCATAAACAAAACAAAAAAAGACAACCCACAGAATGGGAGAAAATATTTGCAAATGAAGCAACTGAAAAGGGATTAATCTCCAAAATTTATAAATACCTTCTGCAGCTCAATACCAAAAAAAAAAAAAAAAAACAAATAACCCCATCCAAAAATCGGCAGAAGATTTAAACAGATAATTCTCCAAAGAAGACATATGGATGGCCAAAAAACACATGAAAAGATGTTCAACATCACTCATTATTAGAGAAATGCAAATCAAAACCACTATGAGGTACCATTTTACACCGGCCAGAATGGCCATCATCAAAAAGTCTACAAAGAAGAAATGCTGGAGCGGGTGAGAAGAAAAGGGAACCCTCTTACACCATTGGTGGAAATCTAAATTGGTACAGCCACTGTGGAAAACAGTATGGAGATTCCTCAGAAAACTAAAAATAGAATTACCATTTGATGCAGCGATCCTACTCCTGGGCATCTATCCACAGAAAACCATGACTTGAAAAGATACATGCACTCCAGTGTTCATTGCAGCACTATTTGCAATAGCCAAGACATGGAAACAACCTAAATGTCCATCGACAGAGGAGTGGATAATGGAGTTCCTGTAGTGGCACAGCAGAAACGAATCCAACTAGGAACCATGAGGTTGCAGGTTCGATCCCTGGCCTTGCTCAGTGGGTTAAGGATCCAGCATTGCCCTGAGCTGTGGTGTAGGTTACAGATGGGTTTCAGATCTGGTGATGCTGTGGCGTAGGCTGGCAGCTACAGCTCTGATTTGACCCCTAGCCTGGGAACCTCCATATGCCGAGAGTGCAGCCCTCAAAAGACAAAAAGACAAAAAACAAACAAACAAAAACAGAGGAGTGGATAAAGAAGATGTGGGACATACACACAACGGAATTTACTCAGCTCATTAAAAGGAAAGAAATAATGGCATTTGCAGCAACATGGATGGACCTAGAAATTATCATGCTAAGTGAAGTCAGTCAGACAGTGAGACACCAACATCAAATGCTATCACTTACATGTGGAATCTAAAAAAAGGACACAATGAACTTATTTCCAGAACAGAAACATACTCACAGACTTTGAAAAACTTATGGTTTCCAAATGAGACAGGTTGGGGTTGGGGGGATGGTCTGGGGGTTTGGGATGGAAATGCTGTAAAATATGGTTTTGATGATTGTTGTACAATTATAAATGTAATTGAGTAATTAAAAATATACTTTGTGTATGAATTTTAAAAAAGAAGCATGAAAATTTGATGAAAAAAAACTTTAAATTAAAATAATATTGCTCTGTACCAAGGCTACATTGGCACCAGAAAAACTAAATAATAGTGTTTCCATACTGCACACATATGACCTTATTTACCCAGTATAGATGCAGTGGTACAACTACTCTAATTCATTTTCAAAAGCGCATTCATTATACTTGTTCCACTGTAAACTGCTGGTTGGGAAAAAAGTCTCCATTTTAAAGAGGCAAAGAAAAGATAGTAAGAGAGGAGGCTGATGTCGGTTAAAGGGCCAATCTTTGAGACTTCCGGTGGAAGAAAGATTCTTGACGTTTAAAATATTATACAGGAATACTGAGAGGGTAAAATTTAAGAGAAAACAAGGATCATAATTTTCACATTATGAAGAATGCTACATTTTACCTGCCTTTCAGCTTCTTTCAAAACTTGGAATTTGGGGAGTTTTGAAAGATGGGAGAGATACAGATTAGAATCCAATATTTTTGTGAGTCACAGGTTTCCTTGTGCTAATGCAATCATTTGAGCAAATGATATAGTCCTAACATGGGATAAGATAAATTTGGAGGAAAGAATGTTGTGCTATATATCCGAAATTTTAGAAAATGTATTGTGATAACAGAATGAATGAGAAGCTTTCATAGAGTACAGTTAGTTAAGATGAAAGCAGGAGGTGGGAAAAATATCTTTCCTGTAACAGATTTTGTATCTAAACTGAAAAACATTTAGTGAGATTTTTTCATCCAAATAAATATTACAGTCATCCATTTACCTCCAATTCCTTATCACATGTTCACCAACTCTCTAAATTTAATCAAGTTCATAATATATCAGATTCTCAAAAATATACTGTTTTGTCCAACTTTCTATTCTAGTCAGCCAATATTTCTTGAATAGCTACTATGTACAGAGCATTACAGTGGGCATTGTGGGAAATTCAAACTAAAAGTCAGTTCACTTGTTTTTGAGTCAGGAGATTTGCCTTCTAATCCCAGCTCTACTGCTTAGTAGCTATGTAATTTAAAGATTCACTTCCCATTTTGTGGCCTAGAGACCAGATTTGATGATCTCTAAGAGCCCTTTCAGCCATGATACGGTCCAATCCAGTGAGTATAATGGTTTGTATCCCCAAGAAGTTTGTAGTATTTTGCTCGGATTGAAACTGTTATACACACACTCCAAAAATATGAAAGATATTTTTTTTGTCATCTTTTTGCTATTTCTTTGGGCCGCTCCTGCGGCATATGGAGGTTCCCAGGCTAGGGGTCGAATCGGAGCTGTAGCCACTGGCCTACCCCAGAGCCACAGCAACGCGGGATCTGAGCCACGTCTGCAACCTACACCACAGCTCATGGCAACGCCAGATCCTGAAAGATATTTTTGAATGATATCAATAATTTTCAAAAAGGATTACAAACCAAATGATATGGGGATTCAAAGGGAGGATTTATCATATCAATTGATGATGTCACTAATAGCTTCATAGAGGGAGAAGCCTTTTAGAAATAGGTTTTAAAGATAGAAATAAGGGTCATTGAATGACTGCCTCTTTGGTGGACTTTATCCAGGATATTACTCAGGATTTGTCAGTGGCAAAGCAAAGATGGCAGAAAGTGAAATTTTCAAGGTCTTTATTTTTATTTATTTATATATGATTTTATTTTATTTTATTAAAGTTGATTTACAGTGTTGTGTCAATTTATGCAATATAGCATAGTGACCCAGTCATATATACACACTCTTTTTCTCATATTATCTTCCATCATGTTCTATCCCAAGAGAATGGATATAGTTCCCTTTGCTATATAGCAGAACCTCACTGTTTATCCATTCTAAAATTGACAGACCACTGTAAACCAGCTATAATGGAAAAAATAAAAATAATTATATAAAAAAAAGAAAATAAATAAATGTAATACTTTGCATATACTAACCCCAAACTTCCAGTCCACCCATTCCCTCCCCTCATCCTGTTAGCCATCATAAGTCTATTCTCTATGTCCATGAGTCTGTTTCTGTTTTGTAGATAGGATAATTTGTGCCATATATTAGATTCCACATATAAGTGGTATCATATGGTATTTGGCTTTCTCTTTCTGAGTTATTTCACTTAGTATGAGAATATCTAGTTGTGTCCATGTTGCTACAAATGACATTATTTTGTTCTTTTTTATGGATGAGTAGTATTCCACTGTATATAGGTACCACATCTTAATCCATTCATATTTCAATGGGCATTTAGGTTGTTTCCATGTCTTGGCTATTGTGAGTAGTACTGCAATGAACATAGGGGTGCATGTATCTTTTTGAATGAAAGTTTTGTCAGAAGGTTTTTATTTTTGAAATAGTTAGCCAATAGGTACATATTGAAAAGGTAAGCAATGAAGCTAAAAATGAGAATATGGACTGGAAGCCCAGGGAGGAATCATTTGAATGGAGTTCTTCCATGAATGGCAAAGCAATTGTCCCTTTTATTTACATAATGCTTAATCTACAAAGTGTTTTGATATCACTACCTCTAGGATGTGAGAATATGAGAGCTGTTAAGAGCATGGCTTTTGACTCAAACCCAGGTTTATACCCCACCTCTTCCATTTATGAGTGGTATAATCTTTGACAGTCACTTGGTCACCTACACTTCAGTTTTCTTGATTGTAAAATGGGGATAACTTCATGATATGGCTTTAAGGTTTACATAAAGTTGCATATACATAGCACTTAGCAATGTAACTTACACATAGGATATACTAAAATATGTTAGCTATTAGGTAGTATGTGAGATATTGTTCTCTTTTAATAGAAAGTCAAAACTGAGGCTTTGTGATTCTGTGTCATTTATTAGAATCCAGTATTCTTTCTATTATACCAGTGATTCCCAGCCTGAGTTTTCTGCCCACACCTTCTCCCTGAGGATATCTGTGAAGGTAATAATGAGAATCTATGAGTCATTTTCAATATTTGAAAAGAGCCTAACAGAGAGCATTCATTTACTTGTGATAAATTACACAACCTGACTAAAATGTCAAGTTTCTTTGCTTTTGCCTGAAATTATATCAGCTCATTTTGGTAATATTGACTATCTCATGCTGATGAGAAACCGATTGGCAGCTGTATATGTCTTTGATGAATAGAAATGGGGAAAGTGAATTTTATATCACAAATTCAGTTGATCTAGGAGACTTAAAAAAAACTTAGGAGAACACGAAGGAAAAATAAAAATTCCCTGATTGCCAAAACTCTTGAGAAACAATGCTCTATATTAATGCTTCCTTTCTGGCTTAGGAAGAGTGGGGGATAAGGAGGGTAGAAAAAATAAATTGTGATGAGAGAGAATTACAGAGTTTGAGTTAAAGATAATTTTTCCCACATAATATATGTGCTTGAAATGAGGACATGGCTTTTGGTATTCCTCCTTTGAGGAGCTGAGGAAACTGAGGTCCAAAGAGGAGTAAGGAATTGGCAGGTTTGACAGAAGTAGCCTCTGGTAGAGTCAGTATTTCAACCCAGCCTAATGACACCCTGTTCCATAGCTTTCTCCACTCCAAAGCAAAGAAATATAGTCATCCTGTCTTGACATCATCACAATGTCCATAATGGAATTTCCCTAGGCCTTATTTTATACTGACCTATTCTAGTCAAAGAAAAAGCTTGTTAGAAGATGAATGAAAATGCAATTAGAGACCTACAGACAACTAACATACAAAAGTCTCCTTTGTATCAATTGGCTTCTTTTTTGACTTGACAGTAGAGATTACTATCTCCTGCTCTGAAGCTGTAGGGAGAATTCTTTGGTTACACTATATTCTTCAGAGTTTATACAAATGCAACAGGTACAGAGGGGAAGGGGGAAGGATAATAATAGTACTTATAATTTACTAAGCAGCACCCATTTTATGTCATGATTTTTACTCATGCAGTTCTACCTTTTGAGTGCTACTTTGGGCCAGATGCTATTTTAGGGAGTGATATAGCAATAAAAGACAAATGGAAGTCTACCCTCGTGGAGCTCACAGTTTATTTTCCAAGTGCTTTTACCCTGATTACCTCACAACAACCTTACAAGACTGGTAGTTATCCTAATTTACAAATAACCAGGTAAAGATAGAGTAATAAGTGACTTACTCAAGATCACACAGCCAGGGATATTAATTTTGCAAGTTGAACCCATCAACAGGCATGATTTTCTATGTCTTTCATAGTTTTATTCCTAACTATGCTATCTCACCAGAGAACTTATTCTTGCTATTAGTCTCAACTCCCACTTCTTCTTGTATTCATCTTTGCTTTATGCCATGGTGCTGAAAACATGGAGTTCAGGAAATCAAAGAAAGAAAGTTAAAATGCGTTCATATTAATAAAGCAAGTTGTGCATAGGCTTGCTCACATACTAAATAGAGAAGTGACATGTAGAAGCTGTTTGATTTGGTGAAAGCAGATGGGAAACATTTTTTTTTCTTTATAAGGTCACACCCGCACATATGGAAGTTCCCAGGCTAGGGGCCCAATCGGAGCTGTAGCCGCTGCCTATGCCAGAGCCACAGCAACATGGCATCTGAGCTGCATCTGCCATCTACACCACAGCTCACAGCATTGCTGAATCCTTTACCCACTGAGAAAGGCCTGATATCGTACCTGCATCCTTATGGATACTAATCGGGCTTGTTAACTACTGAGCCACGACGGGAACTCCTGGGAAACATTTTACGTTACTAGATAATATTTATTGACTACTTATTATCTGTCAGCCAGTACACCTTTTATTTATTTTATTATATCTAATTCTTACAGCAGCCCTATAATATATTTTTTATTGTCTTCCTTGTTATTTATACGGGAAAGTAAAGCATAGAAAAATTAAATAACTTGCCAAGAACCCCTAGGTACTAAGTAGCAGAACTTATTTAAGAGAGATTTAAATCTAGGCAGCCAGCTTCCAGAGTTTGTGGTCATAATTACCAGGATAGCACTTACAATATAGTGCATAGTAATATAATTGAATGATTACTTAAAATAATACAGATATAAAGAGATAAAGGCATAAACTGGGTTGGTAACAATGAGAACAGAAAGGAGAATGTGAACGCAATGGCCACTTTGGAGAAAGAGCAAATGGAATTTGCCAAGTCTCAAATTTGAGTGAGAAAGAGAATGATTATACCATTGATAGATATTATCTTTTAATCTAAAGGGATCAAAGAATTAGAGTAAAATGCTTAATTTGGTTTCTGACATTCCAAGATTGAACTGCTGGTAAGATGTCCAAGTAGAAGGATGATTAAGAGGATTAAGCAGATGAAATATGGAATTGAAACCCAAATGTGAAGACAGAACCAGGCTCTGGAGGCAAAAGAGAGATATGAGAAGATAAGATAGTAGAAGCCAAGATAATTGATGAGAACCTAGAAAGAGCAATGACTTACAACATATATATATTTCATCTTTCTCTTTCACAATGATGTTAGTGTTTCCATAAGATTTGACCTAAATTTTAACATGTTCAAGCTAGGATGTTCCTCTGCTTTCTCCCTCTGCACCAATATGAAGCCACAGTAGAATATAGACCCCTTCAGGAAAGGGAGTAGTTAATAAATTAAGTGTTTAAAGGAAGAAAATTTTCTGGGTACCCCAATGGTGGTCTTAAATTATGTTTATTATACCGTTTATACAATTCAAAACATGGGAGTTCCCTGGTGGCTTAGTGGTTAAGGACTCCACATTTTCTCTGCTGTGGCTTGGATTACCGATGGAATATGAGTTCAATCCCTGACCCAGGAACTTCCACATACCATGGGCACAGCCAAAGGAAAATTTCAGATATTGAATTAGTTGTAAATCTTTAGAGGTGTAAATTTTATTTAGAAATAAAATTACAAATGAAACATAAATAAAATCACAAACCAGTAAGTTTATATATTTTAGAGATTAATCCCTTGTTGGTCGCTTAATTTGCAAGACAACCCATTATGTGGGTTGTCTTTTTGTTTTGTTTATCATATCCTTTGCTTTTTTTCAAAATAATTTAAGTTTAATTAGGTCCCATTTGTTTATTTTTATTTTTATTTTCATTACTTTAGAGGTAGCTCTGAAAAGATATTGCTGAGGATTATGTTAGAATATTTGGCCTAGGTTTTTCTCTAAGAGTTTTATAATATTGAGTCTTATATTTTGTTCTTTAGTCCATTTTGAGTTTATTTTTGTCTATGGTGTTAGAGTGTTCTAATTTAATTCTTTTACAGGTGGCTGTCCAGTTTTCTCAGCACCACTTATTAAAGAGCCTGTCTTTTCTCCATTGTATATTCTTGCCTCCTTTGTCATAGATTAGTTGAGTATAGGTGTGTAGGTTTATTTCTGGGCTTTCTATCCTGTTACATTAATCTATATTTCCATTCTTATGCTAGTACTATACTGTTTTGATGACTATAACTTTGTAGTATAAAGTCAGGGAGTCTGGATCCTCCAGCTCCATTTTTCTTTCTCATAATTACTTTGGTTATTTGGAGTGTTTGTGTTTCCATACAAATTAATTTTTTTTTGTTCTAGTTCTCTGAAAAATGCCTCATGTTAAGCAATCAGATTTTATTAAAATAAAAACCATTGCTTAAGATATTACTGTGTACTAACTGACAAGTGCAGGTTCTTTTGAATTGCACATGGCTGCATTACTATGTGCTGTGAGGTGCTTCGGTTTCAGTTTCCCTACCACATTTTATTATTTGGACTATGGTGCACCATGATGTCCTTTGGTTCTCATTTACTATGAAAACATCATTTATATACATTTATATGTGTACGCTTATATAAAATACTAGTTGGTGCCAATATAATCACAAATACGTAAAAGTTGGCACTAAAGCCATGTGGCTGTACCCAGTTTAGAGGTAATGACTTTGAATATTGAAAACATTCTGTTGATTTAGTTTAGTTGAAACACATACAGGTATTCTCATAGAAAAATTCTGTCCCTAAAAATTCTAGTTCAAGAACTACTGACATGAGGATAAGAGATACATACATAGTCTTGCTGTGACTTAACACATGGTGACATTTCCCACACTACTAAATTTAATCCTACCTATATGGTCATACAATAAAAGTGAGATGTAGGATACTCAAGCTGGCTCTGCTGCTATCCTGTTAGGGGTCTTTAATGAAAGTGCTTTACCTCTCTGAGCCTGTTTTCTCATATATAAAATCAGATTTGGGAGAAAGAAAGAGAATGAACAACATGATCTTTAAGATTCTTTATGGTTTTCAAGTCTACCATCCTTTTGAGGTTTAGAGTAGATTATATATATATATATATATATATATATATATATATATATATACACTGTATACATATATACACACAATTATATAATATTTATTTAGCTCTACAAATCTAAGATCATTGTGGAGGCAGAGGACAACTCTAAATTCATTATGAAAAATATTCTTTCTATTGCTGTTTTGTACCTGTGATCAGAAATTGCATACTTATTTGTCAAACTTGTCACCTCTATATCTTTCATCATAACTTTAACTGTGGGTAATTTTTGTAAAAATATAGCTTAATGAGTGGACAGTTCTATTTTGTTTTGTTTATGCCCGTCAGAGTAATCAGGACCACTTCCTATACTATGAAACACTTAAAACTACACTCTAAGTGAAATGTAATTACAATGTGAAATTAGTTTATCATAACATTTAATTTAATAAAGATCTCTTTGCAAATTAGGAAATAAAGGACTTGGCATTTGCAATACACTTAAAATTTAAGATCACTTAAGCTTAAGTTAATTTAAAAAATAGAAAGCAATTGGTATATATTATGCTTCGAGTCTCTAGTGTGTGAGTAATTGAAGAAAGCAAGCCATTCTATAAAAGCACAATTTCATGACTCTGACCATGCCAGCTGCCACAATTTTGCTTGCCTAGACAAAACATTTAAAATATGCATACTTATCTTGAAGAGTATCACAAGATGTTTCAGGCCAAAACAAATACTTTACCAAAACAAAAGGGTTGTTTTCATTAACAACTCAAACTTAATACGATTAATATGACAAAATGAATTGTTGTTGCCACAGATGTTTTGCAAACATCATAAAAAATGGGTAACAATGCTTTTAGTTTGAAAGATCTTTATAATTTCCAGCTTAACATCCCCATATTGTAAGAACAAGATAGTCTGAAATTGGAAAAGAAGAGAGAACAATAACTATAGTCTATGAAGAGGCCAATTCAGGAATGGTATAAATTACCACTGAAAATCCTGGAAGTTTTGTGTCTCTCAATCCTGTGGCCAAAGACTATTTTGCTTTTGAAATTACCTTTTACTTAGAACAAAATTTGCATTTTATTGTGTCTAGATTTATTAGATTTTTTTTAATGTAGAACATCTCTTTTATCTATATTTAGTTTTATTTAATACATTCTGATTGCATCTTATTATCATTTTGTCTTGATTTTCTTTGTGTCTTATTACATAAAAAGGCTTCTAATCTTTGGGAATTAGTTCCTTATTAGAGTAAATTGAAATTTGCAACTTGGGTTGCAAGTTTGTATTTCTGATTATAAATAATTGACTGCAAAGGAATTCCTAGCTCGATATATTATCAGCATAAATTATTATATTTTAATTTTAATGCGTTTTTAAAATATGCTCACAGGAATGGTTTTCCTCCTACTTAGTTTGGCAGAAGATTATGTTGTGCTTTCCTACTCCATTCCTAGGGTGGATTCTAAGATTTACCACTTGCTCGATAGTGTTATTTTGTTACTATTTGTAATATAGTAAATAAAATACAGAATGTTTTATTTGTAAATTTAAAAGTTTCTTTGACATAAAGTAGAGCATCAGATTGAGTTGGATTCTGATTATCTTGGAATCAAAGTACAATCTTAGATACTGCCATTTCTTGGCCTCCTTACTTTCTCCTATAGCCAGGAGCTGGGGTAAAGACAGTAAACTGCTATTTTCCCTAGAATATGGTCCATTGAGTCCCTCTCTTAATTACCAGATTCAACTGTTGTGATGAATTAAGCTTGACTATGCACAGTTGTTAGGCAAGTACCATTCAGGAACTCTGAATATCTCAGAGAAGTTTCCTAAGTGTGGTTGTTCTCACTGTTTTCAGGATAGGAACTAGAAGCTTGTCAGCCACAGGTTTGACAAACATCCCATTAGTCATCTCATGTTTTCTTTTTGGGAATTACTCTTCTTCTAGGGTAGGGTAAATATAGACTATGTTTCACTTTGTTCTCTCTAGACCAGCAGCTGGGATCTCTAAGGTAGTTCTTTTTCCAATGACGTCCTTGTTGATGAATGAGAATATTTTGTTAGGAGAGCCTACCTTTGCGCAGGGTGCCTATATAATTTATCTTCTAAACTTAATAATTTTTGAGAAGGAAAAAAGGGTAAATTACTAACAATTATGCTGGGACCATTGGCATAAATTGGGACTGTCTCAGGAAACTGCATTATATGATCTATTCATCTTGGGAAAACATGAAGGTTTTCCTCATCCTCCTCATCTCCTCTCCCCCTATCCTATGGAAATGTTCTACGAGATGCGCATAGCTCAGAGTCTCTTCAGTCATGTTAATTTGTGTTCCTCTTTCAGGTGTCACTTGAAAATAATCATATCCTACTCATCTGTCTTCAAATCAATTAAAGAAATTTTTTCATCATGCTTCCATGTCCCCTTCCTTTGCAGTTGTGCCCCTTTAACAGTCAAACTTTCAGAGAAAAAGGAAGATGACACCATGCTCTTTCTAAAATGCAAATCTAATAACATAACTCTACTACATTAAAATTTCAGTGGGTCTCCATCATCAAGTCATTTATGATCTGGCCCCTGCCTCAAATCTCACCATTTCCCCCTTCCTTCCTTTCATCAATCACACATTTCTCCCCATTCATAAGATGACATTCTAATGATACAGAAATTTAATACTATGGAATCCTGGAGGTAAGGAGTGTGTGTCTACTCAAAAACTGTCCCATCATCCTGTAGAGTGCTTGATGTATAATTGGTGTTTAATAATTGTTTATTGAATAGAAGAATACATGAAGACTTAAATGTCATAGGAAGACTTTAAGGAAATGTATTCGTAATATGAATTATGAATTAGTATATAGCAACCATCATCTTCTTAATCTCCTTATTTAAGTTTCCTATGTTGTTTTTAAGCAACGTACAGAGACATTGCTTCATAAAATAATATTTTCCACTGCGTTATGGGCCTTTACCATGCTTAAGGGAAGTTAATATATTAGTAGTAGCAAGCCAATTCTCAAGGCCTTAAATAACCCAACTTTATTTGTAAATCTGTATGAGAGAAATATCTACACAGACAGTTACACTATCTGTGGTATAAGTTTTTCCCTCTAGTATAGCCAAGGTGAAAAAGCTAATCTTATACATATGTCTTCTAGATGACTCTCCTCAAATAAATCTGGTGAGGAAGAGACCCACTGACAAAAAACTAAAAATTTTAAATTGATAAGGAAAATATTTGATGAAATAAGATAAATACCTGGAATCGCCATCACCAACCTCAAAATAATGCTTTACACAACAGCACACAAAACATTTTCACAGATATTTTCTTCATTTAATCCTTGGGCTTGTGGGGTGAATTCTGTGAAGTAGGCAAGCAATGTAGCTATTATTATCCACTTTTTACACATGAGAAAACTAGCTTGTGGTATTTTGTTCATTTATTTCAGTCAATGTAGTTAGGCTTCAATTATTTATGAGACTCCAGAATGAATAATAATCATGTCATAGGGGTCTCCAATAAATTAACGATACCTAAGGAGTCTCAGTCCTAACATAATTTTGGTTTATTTAAAATACGCTCTTCTGCAAAACCAGGCCACTACGCTTAAAGAAGACTGACTATGTCTGAAGAGTGAAGTGATAAAGATTAGCCAGATTCTGTTGGTGACTTACTCTGAATACTTAAGAAGCATAATCAGAAACCACTGAGGTTTTATTCACTTGTTTATTTAGGACCTCTCATCAGCAACAGTTCACAGAGCTAGTTTGAAATATCCTTAGGAAGCAGAAGTTGCATAGAAGAATCTTGTGTTACTTTCTGCTCCCCCCAAAACAAAATAATCAAAAAATAAATACATCAATAAACACATAAATAAGTTATGTCCTTTGATCTTGACCTCAGATGATGAAAAATAGAGCTCTAGACTAAGTACAATCATCTGGCACTTCACCAGTATTTGAATTACTGAATTGTCACCAAAATGTATATCAAGTATTTTTCACATTTAAGACGTTGTGCAGCATACCACAGATCCCAGGAGAAGATGAGAAATCTTGACAGTGACATATTTTTAAAGGTACAAATGGCATATTTTTGAGTTATGAGCCTTATTCTCAGTAGTCCTAATAATGTATTTATCCCTCTTAGTGAAAGGGCCTCATAAATCAGCCGTGACAATATGCAGTATTCTCAATTCATGTATGGAGATATATGTGTACTTTGGTATTCCTATTAATTATGCTGAAGGTTTGATGAGTGTGTGTGTGAGTGTGTGTATGTATGTGTGTGTATATATGTCTGTTTCCTTGAGACTTTGATGAAAACACACAGAATTTCAGGTAGATCCCTTTTTCAGGTTAACAAATCTTTTATTCCTGTTAGCTACACTTGGCTCTTATTGGAATCCACTTTAAAATAAGGATACTTGCTGGAAAATAGTTAGAATTAAAGCGTGGTTATGAGGAACTTTCTAAGAATCTGTTGATCTCATGAAGATGTTAATTCAGTAAATACTTTTGAGGATTTATTCAGTCAATTCAATAAATATTATTGAAAAAAAATATAGCCTATTCTAGACACTTAGACACACCACATCTCACTTAATTTTTGCAGCTACCTTCAGAGAGTATTATAAAGCCTATGTGTTAAATAGATGAGAAAACTGAGGCTCACAGAATTATAATGACCTGTCTCACATCAAAAGGTCTTTGACACGCCATTTAATAATTTTGTTCTTTTCTATAAAATGAGGATGAATATGAAAGTTTACAGTATTATCTGATCAAATGGTATGATGTTTATAAAATGGCTTTTGTTTGTTCTGAACCACCATGAGAGATTTGTTGTTTTTAGCTAATTTTATTAGCACTACTGGATTGCTTAATAGGCAGACAAAGCCTGTGCTTGTGGCATGAACAATGCAGATATATCTGTAAATCTTGATAAATATTTTTAAAGTATAGAAGTAGCCATGAAAAAAAAGATCTCTTTGGATTTACTAAAACTTATTTTATATTTTAAATTTGTGTTTATTTGAATTGCCTATATTTGAGGGTATGGTCTTTTCAGTACTGAAGACTTCTAAATGTCTTAATCCAGCTCCTTGTTGAATACTTGGGAATTTTTTTATTCATCTAATCACTCATCATTTCTAAATTCTACAAAGAACTGTCTTCTTTCCTTCTTAAATTCTCAGAATATCACCCTTCTTTGATAATTATCTCACAACTAGTCTCCTTTTTCCATTCTCTCTTCTTCTAACCTATTTAATTAATATTTATAAACTTACATTACCAAAACTCTATTTCTTTAATTAAGGAACCTGTAAAGAATCCCCATTGCTTGCCATGTCAAGAACAAATGTCTCTGCGTTATTTTCAAAGTCTTTCCAACGCAAACTCTTGACCACAAATCTAGTATCTTGTTTCACTTTGTCCCTAGCATTATATTCTGGTTCACCTGATTTTCTCATTGTCTTCTACACAGGCTATACTATTTCCTATCTCCAAGATTTTGTTCTTATTATTGCCCTGACACTCAATGTTCTTTCTCTTTCTCTCCATCTATCCAAATCCTCACCAACTGTTAACATTCAGCTCAAGCTCTAAATCATCCATGAAGTCTTCTCTATTACTTTTGGTGATACTCAGTTCCATTTTCTCTGATTAGCCTATCATAATTGTAGCACACATTTATTATGTAACTGCTCTCTAATTACTTGATATATGTTGGTTTTGTCTCTATAACCAGACTGCAACTCCCCAGAGAGTCTAGCACAGTACTATGCAGTAAGTACCCAATAATTCAATAAATTTTATTTTTTAAAATGAGCTAGGAAGTATAGAGACTTCATGAATTTAACATTACCTAATTATACTAGATAGGATTAGGAATCATATATATGGTGGCACATATTGTTTCATCATTGACAAATGGAAGGCTTTCCTCAAACATGCAAATCTTGACACTAGACAAAGCTAGAAACCACTTCTCCAATCAGTCTTTCTCCTCTGGGGCTAATTGTATTATCATATACAGCCTCACATAACCATCATAAGTAAAAAAAAAAATATTCTTCTTAAGCTCATTTTAGAGATAAGAAAGTAGAGGGTGAGAAAGGAAGACTAAAATGAGAAAGATATGCATAAGCTGAGATATAACAGATAAATAAGATATTTATTGGAAAGAAGGGTGAAAGGCAAAGGAATTCCAGAAATACAGATCACTGGAAGAGAAGAGAGATATGATATATTTTCAGTTCATTCAGTGACTTATAAATAGTACAAGGTTGTTGGAAACTAGGGTTGGTTCAAAGAAAGTAAGGGTATGGAAATAGAGGGTGCAGTCTGAAAAAAACACTAACATTTTCAAAATAATGCTCGTCACATTTGCTGTCCCCTTCCTAGCCGGCTCCTTTTTCTTCCTTCTCATTGATTGTACCAACACCCACCCAATTTCTTAAGTTTCCAATGTCAAAAATTCAGCTGTCGACCTATACTCCTTATTTTACCTTCCCCTCCCTGCACAGCCAAGTGATAAATTCTGTTGAATATACATTCAAATTAACCTGGGGAATTGTTAGAAATGTACATTCTAAGGCCTAACACCACAGATCCTAAATCAGAAACCCTAGGGATGGGACCCTGTGTTTTAACAAATTTTCTCAGGTATACTTATGCACAGAAAAGTTTGAGAGCCACTGTTGTATACAAATGAAGAATCGTTGAGAAGCTTGAAGCAGGCAAGGGACCTAGTAGGATATGCATTTTACAAAAGTCATTATGACATTTATATGGAAGACAGAATGGAAGAGAATAAAATTAAGGTAGCAGAACCAATTATAGAGTATGAAAAAATCCAAAAATGAGAGAAGAAAAGATAAATTTATGAGATATTAAAGACTTAGAATTGATTGATTAATGTTACCATTTGTATACATAGGGTAAAGAAGAGGGAGTAAGTAGTCAGGTTGACTGGTCTTATACACTAAGTAAATATGATGATCAGGGTTTGAGGAAAATAATTAATGCTTTGTTTTTTTTCTTTTCTTCCTGTACTTAAAAAAAATACATTGAGTTGTGCTAGGGTACCAGGTGTCAATGTTTGGCTAAAAGTTGAATATTTGAGTCTGAACTTCAAGAGAGAGGTCATGGCCCACAGATAAAGATTTTGGTGTCAACAGTGTACTAAATGGTAATAGATACTGTCTGAATGGGTTAAATAACACAGAAGAACATTCAGGGTGAGAAGAAAACCAAAGTGAAGTTCTGAAGAAAACCAATATTTTAGGGAGGCCTTCAGAGCAGATAGGAATGGCTAGAGAAGTAGGGAGAGAGCCAGAAAATTGATATGGAGGCAGAAGGATAGAATTTCAGTGAGGTCAATAGTATCAGGTGCCATAGACAGGTCAAGTAAGAAAAGAATTAATTAATTATATTTGTCATTTAGGGAGTCACTGATGTCCTCAGTAATCATAGCTTCAATAAAGTTTTGAGAGCAGAAAATGGTAATAAATTGAGGAGTGAATTGGAATACATTAAGTTGAAATTTTAAGTATAATTTGTATGTGAAAGAATATAAATAAAGAGGCAGCGATAGCTAGACTGAAACAGGACATCAGTAGAAGGTTTCTTTTTAATTAAATTAGAGAATTGTGTATTTTTACAATCCAAATGAAAAAGAGTGAGCTAAGAAAGGAAAATTTGAAGATAGAGTAGAAAGAAGGGGAACTTGATGAGATAAGGTCTCAGAGGAATGAGGAGAGAAGATCCAGGGCACAAGAGGAGTTATTAGCTTTGAATTCATGATATTATTATCTGTTAAACCAATACCTTTCTCAACTGAGAATCTAGAAGTGAATGGACAGTCTTTTTCATCAGTCTTTTATGTAAATCCCTAATATACAAGGCTCAATAAATGTTGATTGAATGAAGGCCATTTCTTTTGATACTACTCTCCCCTACTTACTCTTTGTTGGTTTTCCTCTAAATTTCCATCCACACCTCTCTTTTTTTGTCACTGTATTCAGTCTCTTGAGGAAATCTCATCTATGTCCAAAGTTTTCCTTTCTGAGACAGGAAAAGCTGAGTTGTGCCTAGATCTTTTATACTAGAGCTTTCATACTCAGAAATACTGTTACTGGCTCTCTGTTTGACTTCCCATTGAGATATGTTAAGTAGAATTCAATTGGTTTTGTAAATCAGGTTCCAATATGTTGCAGATAGTTGAAGGATACCATTTCTCTTCTTAGTTTTCCTGATAGCCACCTTCCAAAACCCTCCAATCTCAAGAATGTTCCATTTTCATCCCCTTCTTAGTTCTTCCAGTAGAAAGTAACCCTTGTTGCATATATTCTCTGTCTGGAAAGAGCTTCAGAGAAGCTTTTTTATAGTGATTCTAAAGTGCATTAGAATAAACTTGCCTATTCCAGTAGACTTTGTTTTGAATTTGTTGACTTATTCACTGAAAGATGTAAGTAACTTCACAGTAAGTGAAGGAATATTATACATAAGTTGAAGCAGGATGATTATTTTTGTCCTAAGAGAAAAATCTGATCTAAAGATATATTTGATTTTTTCGTGTATGTAATTAGGAATGACCATTTGAAATAGAAGCAGAAATACCCAAGAGCCCAATTTCCAAAGTAGTAATTTGCTATATTTATTTCAAAATAAGGCTCTATGGCTAATTTTAGCAAATGCCTTGGAACTGAACCAATATGCTTTAGGGAGATCTGGATGTTTAGTTTTTAACCCTTCTATATTTGCTTTAAGAAATCCTAATACTTGCCTGTGAATGAAATACATTATAAATATAAGAAAAGGGCTATTTCCTTTTCAGTGTTTTTTGTAGCAACTAGAAGGTGAATTCGAATGCCAGTTGTTATAAAGAGCACATTAATCTTCCTCTAGGGCAAGAATAGCCTTTCCTTTCTTCTCCATAGTGCCTAGTATTGCGCAGGAAAAACAGAACCCCAGTCCATACTTCTTGATTGGAAAGTTTGCATAAACAACATCTTGTCCTCTACCTCCTCCTTGAGAATATCCCTGTCAACACTATATTTAGAAAATGGGTTCTTGTCTAAGTCTGGAGACAAGGTTATATCTGTGGAACAGATGCTCATTATAGTTCACATGCATGCAGAACAAAATTTCAAAAAAGCGATGAGGTAATTTGTATAATCTTCAGAAATCCCCTAGAAAGGACTACAATTACAGAGGCTGGTAAATTCATCTCCTCTCTCATTGGCACCATCAATGTTTTGGGTTCCAATTCTTTGAACTATGTTTTGTGCCTGTTTGTTTGTTTTTAAACTATAAACTTTAAAAGACATTCTGGTTACTATCTACTAATGCCACTTTACTGGTTACATTTTGTGTTTCTTCTTATAACCAGAATAATGGTCAAAGATCAATTTAAATATTACCTGCATCTACCAGGCAGTCTCCTCTTACCATCACTATCCTTTTTCAAGGTCTCTTTCTTAATTCTCCAAAGGCACTATATTCTGTCTGTCATAGCACTGATCACCCTATATTGTATTTGCCTGTTATTTTTCTCTGTCTCCCTCATATTGAATTGACCACAGGCAAGAAGTATCTTACATTTTTGTTATCTTCTGTACCAGGAACAAAAGTCTAATGTATAATAAATATTCAATATATGTTTTTTAGATGAATAAATGTACAGTGCTTCAATATAGCTAAATTGGCTAACCAACTTAAAAGACCTTCATTAAATTGACTGTATTTTAATTATCCACTGCCATTCATTTGTTTATGAGCACCTATTATGCATCAGGCGCTGTTAGACACTGTAGACACAATGGTAAATGAAAATAGAAGTGATCTTTACTCTTATAGAACTAATAGACCAGTGGAGCAGGCACACTCGTAATCACACAAATAAATGTAAAATTACAACTGTGACAAGTGTCATTAAGGATAGGTACACCATGCTATAATAGCTAATAACAGGGCAAGATGGGAGTTTGACCTAATCTAAAATAAATTGATACTTGAACTGTGATCTGAAAGATGACTTGGCATTACCTAGGTAAAAAGCCAAAGAAAATCTTCCATGAAGTAAGAACAGTGCCTTGCAAGGCTTGAGCAAAAGCAGGGAACGGATAGGGGATGAGACTAGAGAAGTAGGTAAGTTCCTAATCACATAGAACCTTAAAGGCCATGTTAAGGAGATTTTGTCTTTATCCTAATAGAAATGAGTAACATATCCTATAAAACTCTTGATCTTTCTATTGTTTTCCCAAACAACAAAGCTTACTTAGTCTTCATACTTATAACCATACTGTTCTCCACTTGTATTCTATTCACCATACCTTTCCACTAATTCAGCTCTTGTTGGACATTCATGTGTAGTTAAAGTCATATATCCTCCAAAATAACACCTTGATTGCTTCAGTCTAGATATAGTAACCTTTTGATTTTACAGCACTAAATTGTTCTATTCATATACTCATTATAATGGCTCACATATTATCCTACCTAGTATTTTTACAATAGTTTTATACATAGCTTTTGGCTCAGGAGACTCTCTAATAATTTTCTTCTGAATCCCTCTTAAATATTCATAGTCCAGTACTTTATTCATACCACATTCCCAACATACATTGAGCATAAAACTAAATAGAAACTAATAATTGTAATAGATGAAGGGAAATATTTTGATAAGCTCTTTCTAATGATACCAGAGTTAACAATTTTAAAAATGAAAAAAAATCACATCAACTGGTCTTATTAGTTATATCATGACAATTATTGCACTAAGATGACTTATCTTTTCACTGCATTTATCAATCAGCACTTTACTCATTCAACAAGAATGTATGTTATGGAACAGCCATTTTGCAGGTAGGAACTGGTAATTAAAAGACGAAAATAGGAGTTCCTGTCATGGTTCAGTGGTTAAAGAACCCGACTAATATCCACGAGGACGCTGGTTCAATCCCTGGCCTTGCTCAGAGGGTTAAGGATCTGTCATTGCCTTGAGCTGTGGTGTATGTTGCAGATGTGACTCAGGTCCTGCATTGCTGTGGCTGTGGTGTAGGCCGGCAGGCAGCTGTGGCTCCAATTCGACCCCTAGCCTGGGACCTTCCATAAGCTGCTGGTGCAGACCTAAAGAGCAAAAAAAAAAAAAAAAAAAAAAAAGATGAAAATAATATGATCTTCACCATCACAAAGCTCAAAAAGATGGTATCCATAGCTTTTAACAATAAGCATATTTCAATTCCCCAAAAGAGTAAAATGGGTTTGTTGGCAGTCATAATCCTTAAGCAGTTTGCAAATGATGCATTTCATTTTCATTGAAAATACAGCTTCACCATAGGATTAGGAATGCAAAGTCTGGATATTGTGAGGTGCATTCAGCATTAAAATAATGCAAAAATAACAATTTCCTCTGTGATTATGGTAGTTCTTGATAAGCATTGTATGGGTAATGTGAAAAGCAGAGTTTTGTAGGGATAACACTTTGGCTTCATTTTTCAGTAAGGCTAGGTAAATTTGCTTCCAATTGTGGGGCAATGCAGAGCCAGGACTCCTTGAGGTCTGTGATTCTCTTTGTTATGTCCCTAACAAGTTATATAGAAGTATACAGATAGAGATAAGCAATCAGCCACTGATCATTAGCTTTTTATCCTTTAAAGAAGGTTTTGGCTAAGTATATAGAATACTATCATTCACCTTAATTCCTGGATGTTGATCAGAGATTATCATACTGAGTGAAGTAACTTAGAGAAAGACAAATATCATATGATACCACTTATATGTGTAATAAAAATGATACAAAAGAACGTATTTATAAAACATAAACTCACAGATTTCAAAACCAATCTTATTGTTACCACAGGGGAAACTGAGGTGGTGATGGTAGGGAATTAGGAGGATGAGGATAACATATACGCACTATTGTATAAAATATAATTAATTAATAAGAACCTACTCTATAGCATAGGGAAATTTACTCAATAGTTTGTAATTATCCATATGGGAAAAAAGAATATATATAATATATATACATCTATACATATATATATGACTGATTCACCTTGTTGTACACCTGAAAAACAAATACACATACTAAGTCAACTATATTCCAATAATATTTTTAAAATAAAAAAATCCTGATTAAAATACTTGTCCTATTGGAGGACACACAGCAAAGACAAGTTTTCTACTGATCAGCATGTATTTTTAAGCATCCTGAAGATAACTAGCAAAGTTTAGGTGCTTGAAAAAATCTCTGCTTTCTGCACAGACATTTGAAGAAAAATACTCCTAAAATTAGACAGTTTTAATTAATTAACAGTTAACTGCTTAATTCAATGGGTCATTTCACATCAGGAGCTATTGCTTAAAGTTCTCATAAAAAAGAAGTCAACAAAACTTGAAAAGATGAAAGTAAAATTTAAAAACCACCTAATGTCCCTTAATAATCTTTTTAAAATATCTTCAGTTATTTCTCAAGGTATTTTCATTAAATTACAAGAAAATTTCGAATAGGGTATACTATGCTTTTATGATACAGTCATTTCAAAATACTAATGATTGTGAGCCAGAGCTTCTATAAACATATATCTTGACTTTGTGTACTGGCAAGACTTTTGGCAAGATAAAGTTAACAAGAAAAATATACTTTCTTTGCCTGTTTGCAAAGTATATATAAATATTTTTAAAAAGGCAGGAGGTCGTAAGAATGTACTATTGTAGGTATTCCCTGAATGGATTTATTTTAGGTCTCTTTTTGTCCATATCTTTTGTCTTCATCATAGCAACTGTACTTTTATGTAACGAAAATAGGATGAAACAAAACCTCTGAGAGTATCTACATTGTCTTTCTTGCTGGAGGACAGACGGTGACCTGAGTCATGGGCTGCTTTGGATTTGATTAAAATTAAAATCTTGTACAGACTCCAGTTCTGAACATATGTCTCAAACTCTATGTGCCCACATTATGGTGCATTCAAAATATTTTATGCTAACAGATTACAGTAGATAACAATATGCCTTTGTTTCCTACAAAAGGAATAAGTCAGTAAATTGTTCTGTTTAGTAGTAAAAAGACCAGCTCAAGATGCAAATATATCCCAATAGCTCTAAATCCCACTGTAATTCTTCTCAATTTAAGGCACTTATGAACTCATAACAGAGGCTCAAGCTGTTCATATACCTAGCTTATTTTATTTATCTCTCTCTTATTACCTGTTCCACTCAAAGCTTTGCAAATCTTGAAAATTCTGCACTTGTTAAAGGAGAGACTTAATCAGTTAAAGTGTCCTGAAACATAGTGGGAAGAATAGAGCCATTGTATAGTTCAAGGAATACTGCATGATTTATACAAGTTTATTTTTCTTTCCCCAGTTTGTTCTACCAGCCAACTTCACCTAGTCATGTAATGATTAGGTTCTAAGTTCTTTAGTTGGAACCTATATTTCAAAGTATCTGTTCAGCTCAGTGAGGAGAATGCCATCTTTCTTTGCAATGGGGAATTTGGTGAAGCAGTTAGAGGTTAATATAACATTTTTCCTTCTAAATGCCTTTTATGAACAAGTACAAATACACAGTTTATTAAAGAGATTCAATAGTGCCATTTTCCTGGAACTTCTCCACCAAATAAATGACATTTTGGAAATTTGTTTTTCTAAAGAATGAAAGACCCACCCAGCCATTATATCAAATGAGGAAAACTTTCTTGTTGTGTTAACATCTTGAATCTGGTTTCAGGGAAGCTATTTTATGAGATTTACTGGTGCAATTTGGTTGCAGATGCTTGTGATTTATAGAGAAGCTCATGGAAATGGACAGAATCCATATAAAGAACCCAAACAAAAACAAGGGCATTAGGTAACTTACATGGAGTACATGTCACATTCATCATGTTTTTGTCATGTGTTTTAATGTTAATGTCTTGGGGAGTATTTGGGACTCACGCTCTGTCACCTTCAGATGTCTGGGGGGTGGTTCAGGGTCAAACTTCCAGAAAGATCTCATGTGATAGGGTTTGGGCTACTCCCACCTCAGCTTGCATGATTTGAGACTCTTCCCCACATGCTGGCCCTAAACAATTTCTCTAAACCTTTTAAAGGCTGTAAAGTTGTGTAGTCTTACTTCTGTCAAGCTTTTTGTTCCTTACTTTGTTAGTGGACTAATTTGCCAACTAATTTCTCTTTATGAAACAAAAATATATTGTTTCCTACTCTGCTATTTGTATATAGTGTTTTAGATGGCATACTTATTATATGTAGGCACATAGTTACATGCTTCTTGCTCCCAATGTGCCTATAAAATTGATGTTCAGCAAAGACTTATTAATTAAATGATACTTGTATTTCATGAGTTTTTTTTTCTTTTTTGCTTTTTAGGGCCATACCAGCATATGAAAGTTCCCAGGCCAGTGGTACAGCCTACACCACAGCCACAACAATGCCAGATCTGATCCATCTGCAACCTACACCACAGCTCTCGGCAATGCTGGATCCTTAACGCACGATGCCAGGGATCGAACCCATGTCCTCATGGATACTAGTTGGGTTTGTTACCACTGAGCCACAGTAGGAACTCCTGATCCCTGCATTTTGTCACTCAACTAGTCTTAGACTTCATATTTAGAAGACAAATAGAGCAGGGAATTTTTTATCCTGCCTCATGGCTCCTCCAACCACAGAGCTATGAGCCAACTCGTGATGATGCACCAGAAAAAAACCAAAAACCAAAAACAAAACAGACTTTAAGCTCTATCCTTGCCTATCAGACCATGAGACTGGTTTAGGTGATTTTCTTGGTTGATGTTAACCATGTTCTCATTTCTCATGTTCAGCCTTACAAATCAACTAGACTAGAGGTGATGACATGATAAAATGTCTGCATCTCTTTTTCCAAGCCCCAGTTACATCATCTCTCTACCATGGACTAGAATATTACTCTTTGTTGCTATTGTTGCAGATGATTTTTATTATGCAATTTGTTATCCTTGCAGGATTGTGCCTTCTTCTTCCCTGCAATTTTATACACTTTCTGTTTGTTTTTTTTTTCCTTTCTTCTTTTCTTCAGGAATAGGGGGGGAGGAAAATTTTTTTTTCCTGACAAAGAGAACAGATACAATGATTCATAGGAATGGCTGGGTCTCCTGATTTTAAAATTCTATATTTTATATATTTATATTCAAGTGGTTCAACAAATATACAGGCAAGGATCCTATAACTTTTAGGACAGATGATGTGTCATACAAATGAGGTTCCTTTCCTCATAGCTTGAGAAGTTACAGCAAAGCCCTCATTATATATTCAACCTGTACTGCTGGAAAAGAAAAAGATTCTTTTGGCTTACAGAATAAAATAAACACATATTAATATATTTTACTATAATTTGTTAAAGTATTGTTTACTACCAAATAGACACTTAAGTGATATACCTAACCAATAAAAATTCCATGAACAAATGTATATATTTCCCATACAAGCATATTTTGTGGATTTTTTTGAAAACATTCTAAACCAGTAGTTTTTATGTTTTATTCTCACAGATAGAGATATGTGCATATAGATATGTTTTTGAGAAATGATGTATGGTTTATGTAAGTGTAATTACAATGGGTTGATTTAGATTAGTTTTTATAGATATGTTTAGTTTGATTTTTGGCATTTCATAGCTGTGAAAATTGCTTTGGTTCAGAATAATAAAGAGAATTGCTTTGGTTCAGAATAATTGATAAAAATCTATATGTATTTTCATGTGTCTGTACAGAACTTGCACTGAACATATAAACACTCAAGCCTTCTTCCTTTATTTACTCCTAAGTTTCACTCAGATTTGATTAACATAAAAATAATGATATAAATTTGGGTTGCTCTTGAGAAAGAAATGAGACCACTAAGATTAAAAATCTTGCATGAACATCTTGTAATTGTATCAGAACTTAAGGAGCTTCTAAATATAAAGTACGATAAGATCTTTTTATAATACAGTGCAGTATTTACTTTGAAGTTGGTCTAAAAGTTGACTGATGTAGCCTAGGTTTTAGATATACTTCTACCACTTACTTGCTATATGATCTTGGACAAATTATTTTTCTTCTCTGGACCTTAATGCCACTATCTGTAAAATTCAAAGTTCCAACAGATCATTCTAATTCACAGTGTAGTACCAAAATTTTTCTTCTGACCAATACTAGGTTTATTTTCCAAATCACCCTCTCTTTTGAAATGCTTAAGTGTATCCGTAGGCATATAGCTTAAAGTGTGAAGAAAGACATTCATATTTACTTTTATTGACTTTTTTTATAACTTGAACTTTTTGAGTACCTATTTTTTAAAACCAGTAAATTAATTTCTGTATATAATGGAGTTGTTGAAAGCGTAAGCAAAATTCAGGATAAATTAATATTGGTCTATGAAAAATGCTATAGATTTTTTTTTTAAATTCTATACATTTAACAATTGTTTTTTTTTTTGAGACTCTACTAAATTTTAGGCATTGCTTTTAGGAGCAAGTGCTGTAAAAATTATAAATAAGGCTCCTGGTCTTATTTATATTCTTTGGGAGAGAGGAATAAAATGGATAGGAAAATAAACAAGAAAAAATATCAGCTAGTGGTTAAGTGCCATCCTGAGAAACAACATATGTGATGTGGCTAAGATTGATAGGATGGGAGGCATTACACAGTAAGGAAAGGCTGAGATCTGCATGCCACAAAGGAGTCAACCATATGAAGATGAGTGGGGAAAATGTCCCAGGCTGATGGTATGCAAAGCTCCAAATCGAAAATAAGCTCAACATGTTTGAGGAACTGCAAAAAGATTAGACACTCTAATAGTTAGAATTTAAATAGAGGAGAATTAAGCAAAGAGAAAGATTGGTCAGTGAGATAGAAGGAAAACAAGGAGGTAGGAGGGGAACTGAAAGAAAGAGCATTTCAAGTGGTAGAGAATAATAAACTGTGTCAATTGTCACTGAGAAGATAATTAGGATAAGAACCAAGAGAAGGCTATCAGAAGTGGCAGTATGGTAAAGGAAGCTCAGTTAATATTGGTATCAGAAAGAATGTGGAGTGCTGAAATTAAGTCAGCTATTCCAGAGGACTCTCTCAAGAAGTTTTGCTGTGAAAGAGGGGAGATATGAGGCTGTAGCTGAAGGGACATATTATATGTCAAAGAAGGGGCTTTGTTTTATTTGTTGCAAGACTGGATGTACTAGAGCTTGATGTTTATTGATGGAAATAAATCAGTAGAGAGGAAAAAAAAATTCCCAGAGGAGAGAAAGGGGATAATTGTAGGGGCAAAGTTCATGAAGAGGTGAAAGTGGTGGTATTCATTGCACAAAGGAGTTGTTGGCCTTTAAAGAGAAGCTTTTTATGTAAAGCAATGAAGAAAGAGTCTGAGCATTCATATTTGGGAATTTCAGAATACTCCCATTTTCTCAGTGAAGCACAGCAAGGTCATTAATCAAAGATCCATGGTTGCAGATAAATAGAAGTAGAAAGCTTGTGGAGAAAAGAGAAGGAATAAAATAATAATTACGGAAAATGGAAAAAAGAACCTAATAAGGCAAATAGAAGAAAAACAAACATACTCTTTGATTTTGGTCAAGTCACTTGGGCTCTCTTAGCTTTAGGTTCTTTTCTCTTTAAAATATGAATATCAAAGGATATCATTTAAAGTTTAAAACATGGACTTTAAATGTGTAATGATTCTATAGCTTAATATATTTTATGAGTCTATTTAAACCCCAGACAGATATTTTAGGAATTAATATCTATACTGGTGAAGAAAAATATATTTGAAGTTACTGAATTTCTTCTAATTCACTTCACTTTTTTTCTGTTAAATTTAAGTAAAATTATTAGATATAATATTTTTATTCAAAATATAGGCTGTGAGCCTATTTTTATAAAATTATTTTTTCACCATCTTTCTATCTGTATATATATATAGAGAAATGATGGAATTGTTGTGTAATTAATGTTGAGAAAATGTTTCTGAGTATCAAGATTTTGTGCAATAGTGTGTGTTTAATTTCCTCTTTGTAAAAAACTTAAAGAAATCAAAGAAGATGTAAAGAAATGGAAAGATATTCCATGTTCCTGGATTGGGAAAATCAATATTGGAAAAATGGCCATACTACCCAAAGCAAGCTACAGATTCAATGCAATCCCTATCAAATTACCCAGGACATTTTTCACAGAACTAGAACGAACAAACAATCCAAACACTTATATGGAACAACAAAAGACCCAGAATCACCAAAGCAATCCTGAGGAACAAAAACCAAGCAGGAGGCATCACTCTCCCAGACTTCAAGAAATACTACAAAGCCACAGTCATCAAAACAGTGTGGTACTGGTATCAAAACAGACAGACAGACCAATGGAACAGAATAGAAAACCCGGAAATAAACCCTGACACCTATGGTCCATTAACCTTTGACAAGGGAGGCAAGAACATCAAATGGGAAAAAGAAAGTCTATTCAGCAAGCATTGCTGGGAAACCTGGACAGCTGCATGCAAAGCAATGAAACTAGAACACACCCTCACACCATGCACCAAAATAAACTCCAAATGGCTGAAAGACCTAAATATACCACAGGACACCATCCATCTCCTAGAAGAAAACATAGGCAAAACACTCTCTGACATCAACATCATGAATATTTTCTCAGGTCAGTCTCCCAAAGCAATAGAAATTAGAGCAAAAATAAACCCATGGGACCTCATCAAACTGACAAGCTTTTGCACAGCAAAGGAAACCCAAAAGAAAACAAAAAGACAACTCACAGAATGGGAGAAAATAGTTTCAAATGATGCAACCGACAAGGGCTTAATCTCTAGAATATATAAACAACTTATACAACCCAACAGCAAAAAAGCCAATCAATCAATGGAAAAATGGGCAGAAGACCTGAATAGACATTTCTCCAAAGAAGATATACAGATGGCCAACAAACACATGAAAAAATGCTCAACATCGCTGACTATAAGAGAAATGCAAATCAAAACTACCATGAGATATCACCTCACACCAGTCAGAATGGCCATCATTAATAAATCCACAAAGAACAAGTGCTGGAGGGGCTGTGGAGAAAAGGGAACCCTCCTACACTGCTGGTGGGAATGTAAACTGGTACAGTCACTGTGGAGAACAGTCTGGAGATACCTTAGAAATCTATACATAGAACTTCCATATGACCCCGCAATCCCACTCTTGGGCATCTATCCGGACAAAACTCTACTTAAAAGAGACACGTGCACCCGCATGTTCATTGCAGCACTATTCACAATAGCCAGGACATGGAAACAACCCAAATGTCCATCGACAGATGATTGGATTCGGAAGAGGTGGTATATATACACAATGGAATCCTACTCAGCCATAAAAAAGAACAAAATAATGCCATTTGCAGCAACATGGATGGAACTAGAGAATCTCATACTGAGTGAAATGAGCCAGAAAGACAAAGACAAATACCATATGATATCACTCATAACTGGAATCTAATATCCAGCACAAATGAATATCTCCTCAGAAAAGAAAATCATGGACTTGGAGAAGAGACTTGTGGCTGCCTGATGGGAGGGGGAGGGAGTGGGAGGGATCGGGAGCTTGGGCTTATCAGACACAACTTAGAATAGATTTATAAGGAGATCCTGCTGAATAGCATTGAGAACTTTGTCTAGATACTCATGTTGCAACAGAAGAAAGGGTGGGGGAAAAAATGTAATTGTAATGTATACATGTAAGGATAACCTGACCCCCTTGCTGTACAGTGGGAAAATAAAAAAAAAATATTAAAAAAATTTCCTCTTTGTGGTTTTCTATATTTTATGAAATTTTTCATAAAGGGTACTGTTTCTATAAAATATTGAATTCATTATTGCTTTAAAAATTGTTATACTGTAGATAGCATGTGTTCTTGCTGTGGTAGAAAGAATAATGTCCCCCCGTAAATGTCCACGTCCTAGTCCCTGGAACATGTGATTGTGTTTGGTTATATAGCAATGGGGAATTAAGTTTGCAGATGGACCTATAGGTGCCAATCCACTGATCCTGAGATAAGGTTATCTTGACTATCCAAGCAGACCCATTGTAACCACAAGTGTCCTTAGAAAAAGAAGAGAGAAACAGAAGAAGAACTAGAGAAAAGGAAGTGTAAGAGGGAAATGGCCCAAGCTTTCTAGATGGAGCAATGGAATCATGAGCCCAGGCATACAGGCTGCTTCTAAAAGCTGGAAAATGCAAGGAAACAGATTCTTTCCTAAAGCTGACAGAAGGAATAAAAACCTTCCAGTAACTTGATTTTAACTCCTAGACACCCATGTTGGAATTCTGACATAAGAAATTATAAAATAATACTCCTGTGTTGTTTTAAGCCACTAAGTTTGTGAGAATTTATGAATGGCTATCAAAAATAAATATACTTGCTTTGATTCATTCATCTCTAGATTAGTCTTTATACAGCAGCCAGAGTAAACTTTACTACACCACACAAATTGTCCACTACAGTAGCCACTAGCCACATATGGCAAATGAGCACTTGAAATGTGGCTGCTCCGAAATGAAGTATGCTATATGTGTAAAGTACACACTGGGTTACAAAGACTTTGTGTAAAAATGTAAAATATCTCATTAATGATTTCATACATTGACTTCATGTTGAAAAGATAATTTGGAAATATTAAGTTAAACAAAATACAATATTAAAATTAACTTAACCTATTCCATTTTGCATTTTGAATGTGGCTACTAGAGAATTTAAAATTACTTAGTCATATTTATTTTATATAGCACTGATAAAAAGTTAGTAAGAGAAGATATTTGAAATAATTTCTATACTCTTAAATTTGTTGAGGTCAGCTCTGTGCCCCAGTATGTGATCAATCCTTGAGAATGTTCCACATGCACTTGAGAAGAATGTATATTCTGATTTTTTCGGATGTAATATCCTAAAAATGTCAATTAAGTCTAACTCTTCTATTGTGTCATTTAGGATCTCTGTTGCCTTATTGATTTTCTTTTTTTAAATTTTTTAAATTATTTCCCCAATATGATTTTTTTCCTGCTGTACAGCATGATGACCCAGTTACACATACAAGTATATGTTCTTTTTTCTCATATTATCATGCTCCATCATAAGTGACTATACATAGTTCCCAGTGCTACACAGCAGGATCTCATTGCTAATCCATTCCAAAGGCAATAGTCTGCATCTATTAACCCTAATCTCCCAATCCATCCCACTCCCTCCCCCTCTCCTTAGGCAGCCAAAAGTCTATTCTCCAAGTCAATGAGTTTCTTTTATGTGGAAGGTTCCTTTGTGCCTTATATTAGATTCCAGATATAAGTGATATCATATGGTATTTGTCTTTCTGACTGACTTCACTCAGGACGAGAGTCTCTAGTTCCACCCATGTTGCTACAAATGGCTTATTGATTTTCTGCCTAGAGGATCTGTCCATTGATGTGAGTGGGGTGTTAAAGTCTCCTACAATTATTGTATTCCCATCAATTTCTCCTTTTATGTTTGTTAGTATTTGTTGCAGGTATCTGGATGCTCCTATATTATATTGACGATTGTAATATCCTCTTCTTGAATGGATCCTTTAACCATTAAATAGTGTCCTTCTTTGTCTGTCTTTCATTTTAAAGTCTAATTGTCTGATATGAGTATTGCCACTCTTGCTTTCCTGTCTTCTCCATTGGAATGAAATATCTTTTCCCATCCCCTCACTTTCAGTCTGTGTCCTTTGCCCTAAGGTGAGTCTCTTGTAGAGAGCAGATTGAAGGTTTTTGCTTTTTTTTATCCAATCTGCCACTCTGTGTCTTTTGATTGGAGCATTCAGTCCATTGACATTTAAGGTGATTATTGATAGATATTATTTATTGACATTTTAAACCTTGTTTTCCAGTTGATTGTATATTTCTCTTTTCTGCCTTTCTTTTTTTGATTGGATGGTTTCCATTTATTTTATGCTTGAGTAATTTTCAAATTTTGTGAATGTAATGTTTGGTTTTGATTTCTGGTTGCCCTGTATTTTAAGTACGTTAAACCCTTCTTATATCTGCTTGCCTTATCCTTATAGTCATATAGGCTCAAACACATTAGTAAAATAAAAAAAAGAATGCATATTTTCTTACTTTCCTTCCCCACATTGTATGATTTTGATGTTATTTATTTATTTGTTTATTTATTTATTTTTAAACATCTTCATGTTTAGATTTGTATGCTGGCTTATTTAAGTGATTGCTTTCCAATTGCGGTTTCCTCCATTCTATTTCTTCTTACTTCCTTTTGTTTTTTTTTTAATTTAGAGAAGCCCTTACAGTATTTCTTTTAGAATGGGTTTAGTATTGCTCTACTCTTTTAGCTTTTGTTTGTTGGAGAAATTCTTTATTTCTCCTTCTATTCTAAATGATATTCTTGCTGGATAGAGTATTCTAGGTTGCAAATTTCTTCCTTTCAGCACTTTAATTATATCTTGCCACTCCCTTCTGCCCTGTAGTGTTTCTGTAGAGAAATGTGCTGATAGCCTTATGGAGGTTCCCTTTTAATTAACGCTTTGCTTTTCTCTTGCTGCCTTTAGGATCCTCTCTTTATCTTTTACTTTTGCGATTTTTATTAGAATATGTCTTGGGGTGGGTCTCTTTGGGTTCAATTAGTTTGGGGGCCTTTTGTGTTTCCTGTATCTTAATATCAGTTTCCTTTGGATTTGGAAAGTTTTCAGACATAATTTATTCAAATATATTTTCAATCACCTTTTCTCTTTCTTCTCCTTATGGAATTCCTATTATATGTAGATTGGCCGGCTTTATATTACCTCATAGATCTCATATATTGTTTTCATGTTTTTTTCATTTGGTTTTCTGTCTGCTGTCCTGATTGGGTGATTTCCACTAATAAGTCCATAAATAAGAAATGCTAGAGAGGGTGTGGAGCAAAGGGAACCCTCCTGCACTGTTGGTGGGAATGTAATTTAGTACAGCCACTATGGAGAACGGTATGGAGATAACTTACAAAACTATACATAGAACTACCATATGACCCAGCAATCCCACTCTTGGGCATATATCTGGACAAAACTTTCCTTGAATAAGATACTTGCACCCACATGCTCATTGTAGCACTATTCACAATAGCCAAGACATGGAAAAAAACTAAATTTCCATTGACAGATGATTGAATTAGGAATATGTTGTATATATACACAATGAAATACTAATCATCCATAAAAAAGAATAAAATAATGCTATTTTCAGCAACATGGATGGAACTAGAGACTCTCAAACTGAGTGAAGTAAGTCAGAAAGAGAAAGACAAATACCATATGATATCACTTATATCTGGAATCTAATATAAGGCACAAAGGAACCTTTCCACAGAAAAGAAACTCATGGACTTGGAGAATAGACTTCTGGTTGCCAAGGGGGAGGGGGAGGGAGTGGGATGGATGGAGAACTTGGGGTTAATAGATGCAGACTATTGCCTTTGGAATGGATTAGCAATGAGATCCTGCTGTGTAGCACTGGGAACTATGTATAGTCACTTATGATGGAGCATGATAATATGAGAAAAAAGAACATATACTTGTATGTGTAACTGGGTCACCATGCTGTAGAGTAGATAATTGATACTGTAAACTAGCTATAATGAAATAAAAATAAAAATAAATAAGTAAATACTTACAGCAAAAAAAGTTGCTAAGATACTATAATTTCCCTTTTAAAATCCTTCACTATACATGATGAAAGATAACATGAGAAAGAGAGTTTGTATAGATATAAGACTGTGCCACTTTGCTGTACAGCAGAAATTGACCAATGTAAATTAAGTATAATAAAAAGTTCTTTCACTAGCTTCTAATCATACTTGTAATATATTTGAAGTTTGAAACTCATGAACTTATAAGATCCTGTATCATCTGGATTCTGGTATGTGTATAACTTCTTGTTTTCCCCCTTCTACTCCATTCTAATAGGCAAAACCTGTTCTGCCTCAGGGCCTTTGCACATGTTGTTTACTAGGCCTGGAAAATTTTTAATCCTACCCTTTATCTGACTGAAGACTTCTCTCTCATTCTTCCATCTCAGCTCAAATCCACTCAGAACTTCTCTGGCCTCCCATTGTAAACTAATCCATTTGCCCTCTGATTCATAGTATACACTTCTTTTTCTTAATGGCACTTTTCATGAGTTGTAATAATAAAATTATAAATTTATTTGCTTTTTTTCTTTTTTCTTTTTTTTAAGGCCACACCTGCAGCATATGGAAGTTCCAAAGCTAGGGGTCAAATCAGAGTTACAGGTGCCAGCCTAAATCACAGCCACAGCAGCACTGAATCTGAGCCATATCTGTGAACTATAGCACAGCTTATGACAATGCCAGATTCTTAACCCACAGAGTAAGATCAGGGATTAAACCTGTATCCTCACAGAGACAAAATGGAATCCTTAACCTGATGATCCACGATGGGAACTCCTATTTGCTTATTTTTAAGATCTCTTTTGGAAGTAATCAGCTCGATGCATTTTGACCACTGTATACTCAAGGCCTGGCAAGGTATAGATGCTCAGAAAATGTTTATTAAATGAGTGTAGAATGATTAAATCAGGCAATGTCCATGTAATCACTTTGTCAGCTGTAATGTACTATATATATGTAATAGCCTTACAGTAGTAATAGTAAGGAAGATAAAGAATAGAAGAAATTGAAGTATTTTTAAGGTCTTTGCCCTGCATCAATTTTTAAATAGATTTTCTTGACATATTGGGTTATATCTTACAACCATTGGGATTAAACAACATAATAGACAGATATATTACAATGCCTTTTAAAAACTCTTGTATATTCAAGGATATAGTTCTCCTTAAAGAAAGCTCTTAAAGGAAGTCCTTATTTTTTTTTTTTTTTTTTTGTGGCCGCACTCATGGCATATGGAGGTTCCCGGGCTAGGAGTCAAATTGCAGCTGCAACTGCAGGCCTACACCATAGCCACAGTAACACCAGATCCTAGCCACATCCATGACCTGCACTGTAGCTTGCAGCAATGCTGGATCCTAACCCAATGAGTGAGGTCAGGTATCAAATCAATATCCTCATGGATACTAGTCATTTTCTTAACCTGCTGAGACACAATAGCAACTCCTCTTAATCTCCTTAAAGACTTTCTTATAGGAAGTTCACAAAACTGCTGGTGATTCAGATTCCTTCTTGCATTCTCTAAGGCATGCAACTCTATTCCCACAGTGAGGGACACCATGGGAATGGAGTTGGAGAGGTGAAGAAATCAATAGAAACACAATACTGGGGATATTTTAGTAATAATGATCATACAGAAAATCAGGATACAAAAGGATCAATGAAAAAAATGTTTCTATTTTCCTTTGGTACTTTTGGCTTCCTACTTGTCCAGTCTCTCCTACTCTTCTTATTCCATCATCTATTGGTATTTTCAACAACTAAGTATATCACTGGTAACTCTATTCACAAGAGATTTTTTTATTGAACTGAGTGGGAGTGATTAATCTGGTAGCCTTGGGTAAATACACAGAGGGTGTGGGAAAGCCTTTATGAGCCATTGTAGTGGGCAGTAGGCCGTGACTCACTATTTTCTGGCCTAAAAAGGAAATTGAATACTGGTGAAGATAAAGCTTTTGGGAGATTCAGAAAACCTCAAATATATCTGGAGTTATTCTGCAACTACTGTATTAGGGCCTTATGCAATTCATCATTTTTAGGAGAGTAGATGCAGTGGTAACAAATATTTGTCAATTCACTCTTTGTACTCTAGTTAAAACTATCCAGAGATTTTTTTCTACTTGAGACTATTAGCTTTTGCAACACCAAAATGAAATAAAATGATGTGTTCCTTAGTGTAATGATTAGCAGTATTGCTATGAAAAGCATAATTGCACTGTGCTTTGTGTTTTTTCTAATAAGAAATTTTTTTCACTGACAAAGTCAGAGCTTAAGCCTAGCCTTTCTTAAATTATCTTAAAGTAGATTTTCCTACATTTGTGCCTTTTCAACAGTAGTTTCTGTCTTAAAGTTAACCTTCCCATTAGCATGTTAATAGCCAAAAAGTTTTCCTGTACTTAATAGCACATTATAATCTGCATTTAAATGGGAATGTTGTAAAAGAGTAACATAAAAAATTACCTGTTAGGAAAGTTGTTTTTCTGAGTTTTGTTTTTGTGTTTTCCTCATAACTTCCCTATATCTTAGACAAAGATTAAAGTCATTATTTTTGAAGTCACTGAATTAATTTTTGAGAAACAGTTATCATAACCAATCCTCTACCTTTAATAACATCCTAATTTGATATTTGAAAAGTAATATCCAGGAATTGATGCTTTCAGACTAGAGTGATCTGCTCATTTCAGCTTTAGAAAACCAAAGTAAGCTAAAAACTTTTAGCCTGTATTTCTTAGATAGATAGATATTACATATAACCAGAGACATAAGTTTACATATTGATGTCTAATTACTTGACAGTTTTGAAGAAAGGGAATATGTCATGATTACAAGACACTGCTTAATGAACTACAACCAGAGAAGTGCTATTATATAGTTCCTAGATAGCTGGCATTGTTTGCCTTAGAAAAATCTCTATTTTCCCTTGTCACCACCTTCCCCTCCACCTAAGCATGCATACCTATTTTGTCTCTATCACAATAACCCAAGTGTTCCCATCTCTGTCTCAAACCTTCTCCAGTCACAGTTTCTTGAATCAGACTTAATGAGTTCAAATCTCTCTCCACCACCTACTAGATGTGTGGCTTTGTCAAGTCACTTTATCTTTCTGTACATCAGTATCTATATTTGTGAAGTGGGGATAATTATGCTACTACTTCACAAAATTGAAAAGTTAAAGAGTAATGCATGTAGTCTTAGGACTTGACCTCAGTAGATCTGCACCAGTGGCCTGGTAAAAACAATGCCTGAGAAACACCAGGGCCATTTTCCAGCATAGCCATGGTTAAGGCAGGGCTGAGAGCAGTGCCCAAAACAGTGCACTTTGTGAGCCCTTACACCTGGTGACACAAGATGGCATACTCACAAGTGAACAGCTCCAGCAGAGGAATACTCAAGGGCTCCTTTCCTAGGGGGAGCACTTTAATTCCACTTACATCTCACCACAGATTAGAAACACAGCTCAGAGACAGATCTCAGGGCTTCTACTCCAACAACTAGGGAGCAGACCCTGCCCCTGACAGGCAGTGACAACCACAGAGCAAAGAGGAGGCCCCACTTAATATCTAGTGCAGGCTCTGGTGAGCCACAACACCAGTCACACCTCCTATCAAGGGGCTAATGGCCAGCATACACTGAGGAAAGGAGTGACAGGCATCCATATTAAAAACAGCCCTCATGCCCAAAATATGAAATCAAGACTGGCTGCCTAAAGTTTTCCTGAGCTTACAGCTACCTCTAAACACACCCCTGCATTGACAGCCCTGACCACGGGAGGGACAAGACCAAGCTCCACCTAACAGTGGGCAGGCATAAGTCCCTCCCACCAGGAAGCCTGTGCAAACCCATGGACTAAACTTACCCACCAGGGAGCAGACACAAGAAGCAAGAGGAGAGAGTTCCCGCCGTGGCTCAGCAGAAACGAATCTGACTAGCATCTATGAGGATGCACGTTCAATCCCTGGCCTCCCTTAATAGGTTAAGGATCCAGCATTGCCACGAGCTGTGGTGTAGGTCACAGATGTGGCTTGGATCCCACATTGCTGTGGCTGTGGAGCTGGCCAGCAGCTATAGTTCCGATTTGATCCCTAGCCTGGGGACCTCCATATGCTATGGGGTTGGCCCTAAAAGGACAAAAAAAAAAAAAGAAGAAGAAGCAGGAGGAACTATAATCCCTCAGCCTACAGAAGGAGACCTCAAAGAAAGTTAGACAAAATTAGACAATAGAAAAATATGTTTCAGATGAATGAACAAGACAAAAACACACAAAAACAACTAAATGAAGAGGAGTTAGGCAATCTACCTGAAAGAAAATTCAGAGTACTGATAATAAGGATGATCCAACATCTTGGAAAAGAATGGAGTCACAGACCAAGAAGGTACAAAAAATGTTTAACAAAGAGCTCAAAGATTTAAAGAACAAAGATGAACAATACAATAAGTGAAATGAAAAACACATAAGAATAAATAAATAGTAGGATAACTGAGGCAGAAGAATGAAAAAGTGAGCTAGAAGAGAAGAGTAGTGGAAATCACTGCCATAGGAAAGAATAAAGAAATGAGAATGGGAGCTCCATGGTAGCCTAGTGGTTAAGGATCCAGTGTTGTCATTGCTGTGGCTTGAGTCACTGCTGTGGTGAGGATTCAATCCCTGGCCTGGGAACTTCTGTATGCCACAGGTGCAGCCAAATAAAAAAAAGAATGAAAAGAAATGAGGACAGCTAAAAGACCTCTGGGGCAACATTAAATGCACCAACATTCATATTATAGGGGTCCCAAAAGGAGAACTAAGAGAGAAAGGACCTAAGAAAATATTTGAAGAGATTATAGCTTCCTTAACATGGGAAAGGAAACACTCAAGTCCAGGAAGCACAGAGAGTCCCATACAGGATAAATCCAAGGAAGAACATGGTGAAAATATATATTAATCAAAATAACAAAAAATAAATACAAAAAATATGAAAAGATAAAAGGGAAAACCAACAAATAACATACACAGGAATCTCCATAATGTTATCGGCTGATTTTTCATCAGAAATTCTGCAGGGCAGAAGGAAGTGGCACAATATACTTTAAGAGATGAAGAGAAAAAGCTCCCACAAAGAACATTCTACCCAGCAAGACTCTTCTTAAGATTTGACAGATAAATTGAGAGTTTTACAGACAAGCAAAAGCTAAGAGAACTCAGCACAACCAAACCAGCTTTACAACAAATGCTAAAAGAACTTCTCTAGGTGGAAAAGAAAAGGCCACAACCAGAAACAAAAAAAATTACGAATGGGAAAGCTGACTATAAATGCAAACATAAAATAAAAGTAGAAAATCATCCAGAGACAAATATGATATCAAAACTAGCAGTAATGAAACAGGAAAGTAAAATGCAGAATATTGAACATGCATTTGAAATTAAGAGACTAACAACTTAAAACATTTTGTATATATATACAGAGAGAGAAGGAAAGAGAGAGCTGCTATATCAAAACCTCATGTGAAGTTCAAACCAAAATATTGCAATAGACACATTCTGTCTCAAAGCAGTAGAATATATTCTTCTCAAGTGCATGTGGAACATTCTCCAAGATAGATCACCAAACAAAAGTACTGAAATTGAATCTGTGATTAAAAAGCAAAAGTCCAGGACTAGATGGCTTCACAGGTGAATACTATCAAACATTGAGAGAAGAGTTAACACCTATCCTTCTGAACCTCTTCCAAAAAGTTGCAGAGGGAGGAACACTTACAAGCTCATTCTCTGAGGCCACCATCACCCTGATACCAAAACCAAACAAAGATACCACAAAAAAGTTGCAAACCAGTATCACTGATGAACATAGACACAAAAATCCTCAACAAAATATTAGCAAGCCAAATCCAACAATACATTAAAAGGGTCATAAACCATGATTAAGTGGGATTTATCTTAGGGGTGCAAGAATTATTCAGTACTCACAAATGAATCAGTGTGGTACATCACATTAACAAACTTAAGACTACAAACCATATCATCTCTCAATAGATACAGAAAGAGCTTTTAACAAAATTCAACACCTAATGAGGTCCTATGGTACAGCACAGGGAACTATATCCGAGCTCTTGGGATAGAACATGATGGAAGATAGTATGAGAAAAAGAATATATGGGTCACTATGCTTTAAAGCAGAAATTGACAACACTGTAAATAAACTATAATAAAAAATAAAACTTAAAAATTATGTTTTTTTTCTATCGCCATAATATGAGTTCCTTCAGGGCAAGGTCAATGCCTTGGTAAGGCTGTCTACCAGCTCTAATCTTTGTCTTTTAGGGGACACTCAAAAGATGTTTATTAATGACCAGAAGGAAGGATGAACAGATGAGACTTGGATCTTAACCTCAGGAAGCTTGCAGTTTAACAAAAAGGTTGAACTCTGTATATAAATAGCAGTAATCCTCATCTCAGCCTACCTTTTTGGCCCCTTATCTCTTCTAGTCTTTCATGCATTTGGTCCACAGAGAGTATGACCTTTATATCTTTCTTCCATGATTTTGTCTGCCTAGAATGCCCTTCTGATTTTCTACCTAGTGAACTGTTATTCATTTGTCAGGACATAACTCTAATGGTATCTTCTTAGTGAGGTTTTCTCCGAGTGCCCTCTCCAAGCAGAACAAATACCTCATTCTCCTTGTAGCCCTTTTCATATATATCTCTTAGCATATAGTGCCTTGAACCACAATTACCTATTTATCATCTCTTCAGTTTTAATGTGAACTCCTAAAGATACTAAAATTTAACTAGTTGATCTGTGTAGTTCTAGGTATGACAAAACTGTATGGCATAAAGTTACTGTTCAACATATGCTTAAGTGAAAAAAATAATCAATGACTGATTACCAAAAACATGCAAAAAATATGCAGCAGTTGTTGGATTGTATAATAAAGTCCCAAGTGTCCAGTTCAAATCCCCCTTTAAAATTTCTTTTCACCTCAATCACACTCCTCCTTTACTTTTTTCCATTATTGTACCTTCCATCTGTTCTTTGATTTTGTCATCACCATTGTTATTGTGGTTGACTCTATGCACATCCAGCACAGATGTGTATAGAAAAACAAACAAAATAAAACTGAAGTAGGTGAAATTATATCATCTGAAGCATCATGTTAATAGGCACAACAAATTGAGGGATATTGTGGTTAATTGCATATTTTGAGTAATTCTTTTGTAGAGAATAATCATTAACTAATTTCTATAGAATTAGGATGCAGAAATATATATTCGCCATTATAATTATACTATACATCATTGAATTTTGATGTAATATTTTTTTCAGGCATTCTGTGACCATTGAATTGTAGATATAGCAGGAGCAGAAAATTTATTTGAATCTATCTACACTAATCCCAAAATACATATGGGGAATTATTTGGGTTTTTTTTAAATACCTGACAAATTTCTTACTTGTCAAAAGCAGAAAATATCCTAATTACTTTTGCCTTCCAGTTGTTTGGAGAGCTGAGAAAAAGATGTTTTGAATGTGACTATACCATAACTGATTAAAAACCCATAACAGATATGCTTCTTCATCCTTAGTAGAATACTGGTTTGTTTTGCCAACTTTAGCAGATTTCTTGATTTCTATAGTCACTGGATTGGCAGTGAAAGTACAGAATCCTCAGCAATATATCATCTTGTTACTCCCACAAATGTAGATTGGTTATATGTATAAGCATTTAAAAAATTCAGAATAACACATGGCAAATTCCACTATAACAATTAGCAAGTGGACATTTACTCAGGGATAGTTTTATTAAAATTCATTATGAAGCAAGTGGTCCAGCAGCCACATCTTTAAAATACATTTACTATGATGGAGAATTCCAATGTTGTAATAGTTGTTTTCATGAGATGTGTTCTGTATTATCAACCACTATTTCTTTAGAAATATGACAACGATAACCTTTTGTTATTGTTAGTTTTTATTTTGATTTTAAGTATTGGATGGGTTTGTGATAGAAATACCACTCACTGTAACAAGCATTTCAGTCATCACATGCAGTTATTTTGAGTATTTTCTTTTATTCTATATGTACTAAGTATTCTACGTCTGACTATTTCCACAAGCCTTCTTCAAAGCCAGAATTCTACTGAATTGAGAATGGAGATGTTGTTTGTTGTTTTCCAGAAATAGACTTTCATGCTACTATATTTTGGGCAGATGATCACAAACACATCCGCATGAGAAGGCAACAGATGTAAAGAAAAAAATGCTATATTTATTTCAAACCCAGAGAGCAGTTCAAGTATCACAGAAAATTTGTGCCAACAATTCTATATATTCTTTTGCTGACAGCTTGGTCTACAAAGCTGTTGCAGTGCAGCATCAGCAAGTCTAACCCAGAGGCAACTCCAAACTGATGGATAATATTTGATTCAGTAAAAGAAATCAAGTAGGACTCTTAGAACCAGTTACATCTCCTTTCACCAAATATTTCTTTCTCTTCTCATTTTTATGGACTAAATATTGGAATTAACACAAAACGTTATATATGCAGGGTTTTTCCCCCCCTTTCCCCCCTTGCTATAAGCCAAGGCCATTTGTTAAAGGGTCAAATAATTACAAATGCATGTTTGTTACTAATAAAAGATAGTGTATATGATCCAGTGCTTCAGAGTCTCCTTCACATTAAAAAAATAAAATGAGAAAATTAAACACAGGGTTTCATTTTGTGTAACAGATAAAAGGAAAGTTGAAACTAAAAGGCATTTTTGAAGTCATTTGGGTCATTGCCTCCCAAACCTATCTTCACACAATGAACCGCCTACAAGCACTTTTTAAAAATACAGTCTTGGGCTTTAGTCTATCATTTCAGTTCAGGAGATCTGAAATACGGCCTGAGAACCTGCAATATAAAGAAGCCTACTGGGTACTTTCAATATAACTGGCCCATGTATTATTTTGGAACTATTAAGTCCAACTCCTAAGCCACTGTGGAATGCCCTTTACAAATCCTTAACATGTGGTCTTTTAGACTCAAGGTAGCACTTTCCACTGTTAGACAATTACAATTGAGAGAAAGTTTTTACATGTTAAATGAGAGTCCTAGAAACTTCCCATCAATAGTGTGTTTCTAGCTACTTTATAAAGAACCCTCCTCAGTTAGACATGTATTTGGCCCATCAAAGACTCCTTGCTTTGCTTAGATAGTTATCTCTCAGGGCCTGAGAAGTGTCTGTACCAATAAAACAAATTATAATGCAAGGTACATTTATATTGATAAAGTGCAAATATCCATAGGTTTGTGGCCTTTAGTTAATAGCTAGGCTTTATTTAAATACGTCCCCAGAAATGGCTTCCAAAAACAACTTAAATCTTGGCTGAGTATTTAAGATCAAGATTTGTCACTTTGACAGCACCAACTCAATCAGTATTGGGAAGTTTGAGAAGTTTTACTGAAAAGCCCCACTAACCTATTCAGATATATCAGTGTTACAGCTGAATTTAAATCCAGTCTCTGGCTCCTCCTGCAGAGAAAGGTCTCCATCTACTTCTGAACTTCCTCAAGAAAGACAAGCCTGGGAAACCTGTGCCAAGATAATCATACTGCTTAGGATAAGCATAGTAGACAATTGGGATAGGAAATGGAATGATAAAGAGGATTTACATTGAAACTGAAGGGGAGGGGTGGTGGGAAGCTAAACAGTGAACAAAGGGACTAAGTGTGTAACTGACAAGACTTTTCTTTCCACTGAGTCTTCCTTCCCAGGAGACTTGTCTCTTGCTTAGCTCAGTTCACAACCCTGCTACGTCTCATAGTCCTTTATAACCTCAAGAGGTGGCCAGCTAGGATTGGAGGTATAGCTCGTTGATTCTCTGTCTCCATCCAGCTGAGGACAGGGTCAGACTGAAAAGAACTTTAGGGCATTTATAAATCCTCCCCAACAGATAAACCAATGTTTTCAGTTCCAGTGTGCAACTGACCTGGAAGAGGAAAGATTAGATTAAATCTCACCTTGGAGAGGAGAAGCTGTCACACTCCAGACCCCTAACTGAGAACAATATGCTGACTAAACCCGGGAAGGATATGGGCAGGATGGAGATTACTTTGGTGAGAGCTCAACAAATCTCTTTGCACTCAGTGCAACTTAGGAGCCAGGTGTCACCTTCCAAGTAATCACCTGGCTGACCTAAGGCAAAGTTAGGCAGGGGAAGAGAGGGTTAAAAGGGCGTGGGGAGAATAAAGAAGATGAGAATTGGGAAAAGGCAGGAAAAGGGAAACTGAAGAGATAGGAAAAGGAAAGGGATATAATTAAAAATGATAAGAGCATTTCACCACCCCAGAGATTGTAATATAGCCACTCTTTTAATTTGTTTTTTCTTAAAACCAAAGTCGATAGATGGGATTCAGCAAGTTTGAAATTAAATAACATTAACCATTTTTTTGACTCAGTGTAGCTGCCAATCCCTCTACCTTTCTATTGCTGTCTGTGTGTGTGGGCCCATTATCAGGGAAAGGGGAGCTAAGAAAGTGTGATGACCTTGCCTCCTCCAATCCCTAATTATTCCCACTAGGTCTTTGTAGAACTGGAGTAAAGTTTTGATATTTTTTTCCTTTCCCCCCCAGCTTAATTGAAGTATGATTGACAACAGTTTTATATATTTTGGGTATACAACAAAATTTTTAAAGTTTTTTTTTAAATTGGAAAACTAGAAAGAAGAGTGAATTTCTGTTTCCTCTGACAACACTAATAATTTCCCAGATTTAATTTAGCTTATTTCAATAGAAAATTCTCAAACCCCCAACAGCAACAAAAATAGTAGCATAAACCCATCAAGTGCAAGGCCTCTCATGTCAGGAGACTAAATTGATTAAAGGAGTCCCCTCCCCCCCATTATTCTCTGTAATAGCACTTATCTATTTCTTCCATAGCACATATATCAAAATCTATAATTATCTTTTTAAATTATTTTTTCTGTTTTCTTATTTACTGCCTTTCTCCCTTCCAGTAGAACATCAGGTCCCTGAGGGCAGGGATTAACTATTTTGTTTCCTATTATATATATTCCCGGGGCCTTGAAAAGAACATAGCAAGCACTCATGCAACATTTTTTTTTTGGGCCGCACCATATGTGGCATATGGAGGTTCCCAGGCTAGGGGTCAAATCAGAGTTGTACCCACTGGCCTATGCCACAGCCACAGCAACACCAGATCCTTGACCCACTGAGCAAGGCCCAGGATGGAACCTGTGTCCTCATGGATGCTAGTCCGATTCATTTCCACTGAGCCATGATGGGAACTCTTCATTCAACATTTATTGAATGAATGAATGGCGAGACTCACTGAGCAGGTAGAACAAACCCTCATGAGAGACTCGAAACCACTAGACTATATAACTCAGTGTCCTCTAACCCCTGTGTATGTCCTCAACCTCAGTCTGCTCTCCTCCTGGTCTTTCAATTCCTCTTACGCACAATGCTCTTCCTACCTTAGTGTGTTGCAAGTGCCATTTCATTTATCTATGATGCTCTTTACCTATGATTCTTGGAAATCTTTTACTTGTCTTTATAAAAGGCACTTCTTTTTATATAAAGGCACCTCCAGGGAGTTCCCATCATGACTCAGAGGAAACAAATCTGGCTAGTATCCTTGAGGATACAGGTTCAATCCCTGGCCTTGCTCAATGGGTTAAGGATCCAGTGTTGCCATGAGCTGTGGTGTAGATCACAGATATGGCTCAAATTTGGTATTGCTGTGGCTGTGGTGTAGGTTGCCACCTATACCTCTGATTTGACCCGTAGCTTGAGGGATTCCATATGCTACAGATGCTGCCCTAAAAAGACGGAAAAAAAAAAAGGCACCTCCTTAGCCATCCCATCTAAGTAGACTTCCCACACCCATCTTGTTAACTTTCACTGTGCCCTGCTTATTTCCTTCAAGGCCCTTTTTACAAAATAATTGGTAATTATAAATCTAGTTACCTCTTTTATTATCTGACTCCCTTGTTGTATATCTATGAGGACAGGGACTGTGTCTTTGTTCAACTCTGTATCCCCAGCACCTAGCACAATATTTGGTACACAGTTGACAATTAAATATTTGCTGATTGATTAACTGAGTAAGGAAATTAATAAATGAAGTACTAGTTTTCTTTCCTTCATCTGTCAATATGCGGACATGCTATCCTGAGGCCTTGATTTTTTTTGATATCTAGGTATGATCATGTGCTCTCGGTCCACACCAGAGGAAACCTTGGATTAGGAAAGTCTTAATAACCTCAATTATACTTCAATGATTTGAATTGAAATTACAAAAATAATTTATTTTGAAAGGAGGAACTAGAAAGACCAGATTTACTTTTGTTGCCACTTCTTATATACAAAATGGCTTGGGTCTAAAGCTGGAATTTTTTAAAAATAAATACACCACACTCATAGCAATACAATCTACTGTGGTATTTTTGTCATAAGCAGCAAATTCCCAGTTGGATGCAACAGAGTCTTTTGAGAGTTTGGCTAGTTGGGCCTAGTGAGGCATTTTAATCAGGCCACCCTGTATTAGTTGCTATCCTGGACTGGGCTCCATCCTTCTTCTTGCTGGTTTGGGGGCCAGAGCTTGTAAAGGCTTCTCGTTAGGCCTCCGTCTTGCTGCCAGCACTGGCTGTCTCCCTCTCTCTCCAGATTCTTCATCTTCCCACCTGTTCTGAGACTCTGTAATACCCCATGACTTTGAGCAGCTGTTGTCTCTGACTTTGAGTCAGTCATGTGTCCAACAGGGGGGTTTATATAACTGGGCCCTGGGAGGGATTTTTCCCAAGTGGAGCCACCCTAAATATTTTATTTACTTTAGGATATATCATTTCTGCCTTCTTATTCTTCCTAGCAAGTGTCATTTCTCTAAACTTTCTGGAGTCATGTTTATACATGTAGCAAATTTGTGTACTACATATAGACCTTGCTAATTTGCTGCTCCTGGCACCACTCCTTGTCTTTACCATACATTCAGTAAGTATTGTTTAATTGAATTGGCTCAAATCTGAAAATGTGTTGGTGTCATTAGAGGAGATAAAATCCAAAAGGACTGTCTTCCATGAGAGGAAACATCTTCATCCTTTTGACATTTTGAGAGCTACCTCTGTGTACGTAACATGTGCAGGTGAGATTTAAGTTATGGTTTAAGACTGATTACTAACTACTGGCTTCTATCTAGCAAATCTTTGAGTTATGGAGTTTCTCATTTAGTCACTACTGAAAGTATATAAAATTATATATGTATATATTAGAGACGGGACAAAGATTCTTGTCTAAAGTATTAAAAACTATGCCTTTAGTATATACAAATTCAAAAAGTATATGAGCAAATTGAAAGAGTCATAAACGAAATGTTTTAGTTAATATTACAATAGAAAATAAAATTGAATCATATAGCCACATCTAGGTTTCCCTATTTTCAAAAATTGGTTTCAAAATGAAGGAAACAATAATACCTACAGGAAAAAATTTATATTTGATGCCCTAAATAAATTGAACTATCGAGGATTTCCAGAGGCCTAAAGTTTCTTACATATAGGCACTAGTGGTCTAAAATTTCTGTGAGTTGTAAAAACTCCCCAGTTCTAGACTCTAGGGATACAAATAACTGTGGTGGCTTTTCCTTTCTCTGTTGAAACTGAATTTCACTAACTCTCAGCTTTATTTTCATTTCTGGGTCGTGACTTTGCTAACTCAGATTTACTTTGTCTAAATGCCATTTGCTTTGATAATCTCAGAAGCCATTTCCCCAGGAGTTCCTGAAAGCAGCAACCAGCTCTTTCTGAATCCCCTCCTGAATTTCCAGAGGTCATTTGATTCCACCTCCACCATGTATCCCCTGATCCTTTCATTGAACTCTACAAAGAAAATAAGCTTTACTCACCTTATTTTTTGCATTTGGCAAATGATGCCAAATAATGGTATTTATCATTTCTAACATACGTAATTGAGAGCTAATCAAAGCAGAAGAAATTTAAAGCAGACTTCCTAGATTTGGTCAGTACTAAATCTGTGGTACATATTTATAGTCTTCTGATCTAGGAAATTTAGGGATATAGTGTTCCTCTTATAGAACTAGCCATTTGTGCTTAACCCTCATTTATTTTTTATTCCCAATATCACCATGGTTTATATAATATGAGTGCAAAAAGGTCAGTTTGCCGTAAGAATTCAGATTTGGTTGAGAGGCTTAGAAACTATGTAGACTATACTTGGCCCCCACCCCTGCTTTAAATCTGAAATAAAAACCTATGCTTGTTCCTTTACCTAGAAGCAATCTACTGGATTAGATGGGGGCATGTTTTGTCCTAAAGACAGAAACTCAAGAGCACCCAGAAATAATCTTGATCTGAAGTGAATGCCATGCTAGACTTCTCTGAAGAAAGCTTTAGAATATGAAGATAAGATTAGAATACAAATTCCAGAGTTTTACTGTAAATTGTACTTTTTATCACAGAAATTGTTCACCACTTAGCACATGGTCTACTGCTATGCAGACACTAAATAAAAATGTGATTTTATAAGTTAGTATATTTATCAAAAATTGTGAAAATGAGTTTCAGGTTATAAATGAGTTGTAACTGAACCTCAACATGGGCAGAAACGCTGACTATTCAGGAGAGAAACAAAAGAATTTCTATTATTTGGTTCTAGGAACACTGTAAAGGTATTCAAATCAATCTGGCAGATTAAAGAAAGTATAGGCATCTCTCATTGTCAAGATATTTGATTCAGAGACTATACTTATAAAATTTGTGACACAAAACAATAGTTTTCAAAAGTTAATATGCTTCAGAATCAACCGTCATGCTTTATAATATGCAGATTTTTGGCCCTTTACCAAACAGTTTCTCTCAGTGGATTTGGTATTAGCCCTGGAATCTGCCTTTTAATGAACAAAGCAAGCTGACCATAAACTACCTTTGTCAACTAATGAACTCTGCCCTTGTAGCATGAAAGCAGCCATAGATGATAAGTGAACAAGCAGGAGTGACTGTGTTCCAGTAAAACTTTATAAAAACAGACCTGAAGTTGAATTTGACCATGAGCCATATATAGTAAACATAATTTTCAGACTCTGGCCCCTGACCTAAAGAATTAACTCTTACAGATCTAAAACTTCAAATCTCAGAAGGATATTTCTTTCTTGCCTGTCTGTCTTTCTCTCTCTCTCTCTTTCTCCCTCCCTCCCTCCCTCTCCCTTACCCTCTTTCCTTCCTTTGTTTCTTTTTTTCCTTTTCTTCTCTCTCTCTCTCCCTCCCCCCTTTCTCTCTTCCATAGCTGGTACACAGTTTACATTAGAAAGAAGCATTTATTGGCTTCTTCTTCTGTGGTATTGAAGCCTAGTCCCACTTACTATTGTAAATATAAAATGGGGGGGGGGACTAATTTCCTTGAATTGTGTACACAAAATGAAGAATTCTTATAATCCATTCTCTCCCAAAATATTCCTTGATTAACCAAGCCACATCTCCATTTGGCCAATGTATTCTCTTGCTTATGTTTTCTCCACAGTTCATATTGATCATTTAGAACCCCTCTGTGATTATAGTATGGGGCAACATGACTGAACAAGACCATTTTGATAGAGCAAGAATGGAATATACCTGACATTTGTTCTGTCATTTTCTAATTCTTATATACATGGCAGACTTAGCCAACTATTTATAATACTCTTTCCTTTTTTATTTTTTTATGATTTTTATTTTGCCATTGTAGTTGATTTACAGCATTCTATCAATTTCCACTGTACATCAGTGACCCAGCCATATATATATATATATATATATATATATTCTTTTTCTCACGTTATCCTCCATCATGCTCCATCACAAGTGACTGGATGTAATTCCCTGAGATATACAGCAGGATCTCATTGCTTATCCACTCCAAATGAAATAGTTTGCATCTGTTAACCCCAGACTCCCATCCATCCCACTCCCCTCACTCCGCCTCCCTCTTGGCAACCACAAGTCTGTTCTCCAAGTCCATGAGTTTCTTTTCTGTGGAAAGGTTCATTTATGCCATATATTAGATTCCAGATATAAGTGATATCATATAGTATCTGTCTTTCCCTTTCTGACTTACGTCATTCAGTGTGAGAGTCTCTAGTTCCATCCATGTTGCTGCAGATAGCATTATTTTGTTCTTTTTATGGCTGAGTAGTATTCCATTGTGTATATATACCACATCTTCTTAATCCATTCCTCTGTTGATGGACATTTAGGTTGTTTCCATGTCTTGGCTATTGCAAATAGTGCTGCAATGAACATAAGGGTGCATGTATCTTTTCCAGGGAAAGTTTTGTCTGGATATATGCCCAAGAGTGGGATAACTGGGTTATATGGTAGTTCTATATTTAGTTTATTGATGTACCTTCATACTGTTTTCCACAGTGGTTGTACATATATGGACAAAGGATCTTTCCCAAGAATTCCAGGTAGTCTTTCAATCATCCAAAGCTGGCATGAAATGTAACTTTGTTATACCTTAGTAAATTAAACTAGTCTTGCTATGTGGTGTTTTTATTATCTGCAGCTATTCTATTTGGGGGTTACAGAATATTTATTCTACTATATCTTAATGGTGTAATTATGTCTTGATCAATGGAGTTCCATAATATAGATTTTAATTAGTTGTCATTGTTTTCCTGTTAGAACTTAAGTATTTTAAATTCAGGACTATGCCTAGTTTATCATATTACTCAGTGAGATTTTCCAGAAACACTTGTTGCCAGGTTTATACACCATCTTTTTTCATTAGAACATCAATATTTATTTTATTATACTAAAAGTCCCTGCTAACAATTAACTGATTAAAAAAAACATTTGAAACCATAAAAACTGATGTTATTGGCAATTTGGAAATTGAAGAGACTTGTACTCTGATTTTTGGTTAGATATCTATAAACTATAGGATATTCTTTGAGATAGCTAGCATTTTAGATCAATTTGGGTTAATACTTACTGTTAAAGCATTGTTTAGCTACATAATGAAAATATTTGCTTACTATGTACGATATAGTTTATAGCAATAAATGGACTCAGTTGCATAGCATAGTACTGACTCTGCAAACTCATTATGTCATATGCTAGCTGTTTTAGAAAACACATTTAGTAAAACTTGAGGAAAAATTACCTTAAAAGGTAAAACGAAGCAAATCGGTTTCCAAGGCATTTTCAATTTTATCTTGGTATGTAAAGCTCATGTGTAATATGACTGCATCTAAATATTTTCTCAATAGATAGTGAGGATTTTATAGTTGGTAGGGTTGGTAACGAAGAAGGGTTGACTAGAAAACTAAGTGCAGGGATTTTAAACAGGATAGATACATAGTTTTTCAACTGCAAAAAATGAAGTATTCTTTGTTTACCTGTTAAATTGTAAATCTCACTTTCTAATCTAGGACAGTGTTCATTTTGAGTTACTATATAGTTATATTAAAGATTAAAATTCATTACAATTAGGGAACATAGCCTCACAAAATAAACTGGTTGTGATTGTAAAAAAAAAAAAAAAAAAAAGAGCAGGGGACTGATGCAGTCCTACTATGTAGCTTGCCTCAAAGTTTCTGAGATAGGACAGCCAGTAAATAGGACTTTTCCATTGGCATGTGATCTGAGAGGTAATGTCCATCAGACAGCATCTGACTTAGCACATTTGATAAAGGCTCACATGCCAAAATGAAAGAGATGGATTGTGGCATTTCTTTATATCTAATATGTGTGTTTCAGCACCAAAACTTCCCTTATGGATAAACCACATTCTTCAGGCTTTTCCTACATGCCCATGTTAGGCCTTGGGAAACATTATCTGACCCTTGATAGTCCAAAATCTCCATAATAAGATCTATGTTTATTTTTAGCCAAGTTGTTTCTCTTAAAATACAGAAAATCTTTTCTTGCTACTCCACAAAACTGTCAGAAGCTTTAGGCAATGAGAGGGCATTTGTTAGAGACTCTAAGGAGAGTTATCTCCAGAAATAAAATATTTCCAAGTTTTCTAATGTCTTTCTTTGAGACAGATAAGAATCTGTCTGCTTTTGGTATTCTTCAGTCTTGACACTTACCAAGAGCATACAGGAAGTAGCAAAAGTTTATAAACGAATATAGAAGAATGAAGGACATGGAACTCGTGTGTAAATTACAAGGAGAAAAGAGACAGTGGAAAAGAAATGTTGGTGCAAAGGAGTCCTTGTAAGAGAAGGCAGGGTTAAGAAATCTGTGGTGAGAGCTTTGAATATATTGCAGGAAATCAGATCCAGATGGTTTGGGGATATGCTCTGGCCAAACCCAGGCTTATAAAATGTTTATTGACAAGCTCAGTATACCAAGCCAAAATCCTCATGTTCCAAGGTTTAGATGGGCAGGAACAGCCCCCAGCTAATTTGGGTAGTAGATTCAGTATCCCCAGTTTACACTTTCTGTACTTTTCTCACCCTAGAATGTTCCTGCTATAACTATCATATCTGATGCTCAGTATCCTCCTCAGGTATTCAGCCCCTCCTTCTAGAAAATTATAACATCTGAAAAAGATTTAGGGAGCTCATTCACTCTAATGTGTTAATGATTGATGAGAGTGTTCAATGTGTTTCCTTTCCCAGGAGGATGTGTCTTAGTCCAAGAAATGACATATTTGAGCAATTTTGAATATCCCTCAGTTTCATGGAAGAGGTATTGGTGTAGCTGGCCTTTTTACTGCTACTGAAATTACAGTACCTATAGGCAATTGATCAGTTATAAAGTCTGCCCTGTGGCTGCCCATGGGAATACACTTTGGGAAATTGGGAGAAGTTGGCTCTCCCCGTGTTTGACTCAGCACTATCCTATTGCTAAGTACTTTTTTCTTTTATTTGATCCTCTTTGAAGTTTTCTTGAAATGAAACTCTGATAAGAATGCTAGAGAGTTCTGAAAAACTTATTCAAGACTTTCTGGAAAAACAATATATATTTTATTTTATTTTATTTTTTTTGTACAAGGTTATTTGGGGAGTTAGATGGGAGAGCATTCAGAGAATTCAGGGCAAATTCTAGGATATAGACACCAATTATAAAGTGCCAATCAGACCTTGGGGAAGCTACTTACCACACCCAGGGAACTCACTGCTAAATCAAAGGACCAATTTGTTGTTTTTAACCCAAAGTAATTTCTTATCAAGTCATTTTATCTATTCAAACAATTATCTGGCAGTGGGTGTAAAAATTGATTTTCTGTCTTGGTGACAGATGGGAGACTAACATTTGTAATGTTACAGACCATGCCTGTGCATGAATCATTAGATCAACTTGAATTTTAATATACAAAGCTAGTCTTGTCTTTAATAAATGGCTTGCTCATTGCTATAGCAGATACATTTTTATTATCCTTTTTATTACTTTCCACATAGATCAAAGTTTAATATTCTAGTCCATCCCTGCTTGGTTATGAAATTGACACATATGATTATTATTGAGTACGATATAGTGACTATCAATGTGTTTTTTCCCCACACAGTGACTATATTTGTAGCCAGTGAGAATTGAAAATTATCAACTATTTGGCTAGTCCCATTTCTCTGAGTTTATTAGCACTACTTTGCATTTGGTAGGGACTCCTAGTTCATTTTACTAGAGCAAAATAAACCAAACTAAATGAATTAAATGCTTCTATTAGTCGCTACATCTATAAAATTATGAAAATCATGGGATGAAAAGAAGTTAGTCCTCTAATATTCCTTCAAGCACTGAACATCTATGAATTTAAGTTTAGATTTGGTTCCATAACAATAATACCTTACATCTGATAGTACTTCCTAATTTACTAACATGAGTTTAATTGATCCTTGCAATTACCCTATCTATTTAAATATTTACTGAGTTCCTGATAAGTGTCTGGAGTGTCATTAGGCTCTGAGAATATAAGGCTGACATAGAATTCCAGGGATTGCTACCCCAATTTTAGAGAAGGAGAATCAGAGACTCAAAAAACTTTATGTGATTTACCAAATGTTATAGTTGTGGAGCTGGGCTGGAATTACAAGTATTTTGACTTAAGCCTTTGATATTTCCATTCTACGTCTTATATGCAAGTGCATAGACCAGCCTAAATTGGAAAAGTTAGTGATATGGATACATCATCAAAAACATGGAAAAATGGATTAAATTGGACTTTATCAAAATTTAAAACTTTGTCCTATGAAAGATATTGCTAAATAATGAAAGGACAAGTCACGGAGTGGAAGCAAGTGTTTTCAAATGGTATTATAATATAGTGCTTGCATCTAGAATGTATTAAAACTCAAAACTCAATAATGAAAAAAACAGTTCAATTAAAAACAGGTTGAACAGACAGACACTTAATCAAAGAAGATATAAATTGTCATGTGGCACATGAAAATATGTTAAACATTATTAGTGATTAGGGGAATACAAATTAAAACAGCATAGAACTACCATTACCTACCCATTAAAGCATCTAAACTTAAACTACTGAAAATACCAAGTGAAGATGAGGATGTGGAGCAAATGAAACTTTGGTATACTCCTGGCAGGAATGGAAGATGGCATAGACATTCTGGAAAATGGCTTGGCAAATTCTTATAAATTTAAACACTTACCATGTGACCCAGCTATCTCTTTTTTTCTTTTTATGGCTGCATCTGTGGCATATGGAAGTTCCTTGGCTAGGGGTCAAATCAGAGATGCAGCTATACCAGATCCATATTGCATCTGTGACCTACACTGCAACTTGCAGCAACACTGGGTCCTTAACTCCCTGAGTCAGGCCAGGGATTGAACTCACATCCTCACAGAGACAATATTGAGTCTTTAATGTACTGAACCACAATGGGAACTCCTGTGATCTTTTTTTAAAATTACTTATTTAATTTTATTGGCATATAGTTGAATTACAGTGTTGTATTATTTTCAGGTGTACAACAACGTGAATTAGTCATACATATAAATATTTACATTCTTTTTCCCATACAGGTTATTTCAAACTATTGAGTAGATTTTCTTGTGCTATAGATTGAAACGAAAACTTATGTTTGCACAAAAAAACCTATATACAATATTTATAGTGGTGTGATTCATAATTGCTAAAAACTGAAAATAGCCCACTATCCTTCAACAAATGAATAGATAAAGAAACTATAGAGCATCTACCCTATGAATTAATGAAGTAAACCAAAAATACATGCAACAGTATGAATGAATCTCAAATACATTATGCTTGGTGAAAGAAACCAGACACAAGAGAATACATCTTGTATAATTCCATTTAGACAACGTTCTGGAAAAAGTAAAACTATATGGAGAGAGAAGAGTTCAATGACTACCAAGGAGTTAAGGACAGGGAAAGAGATTGAAAAGAGGCAGCACATGGGAAATATCTGCAGTGTTGGAACTGCACTGTATCTTATCAATGGTGGTGGCTACATAGTCTATGCATATGTTAAAACCCATAGAACTGTACATGCAAAAATGTTAATGAAATATTTATTACCCATTGATACTTATAGCTAAAATTCACCCTAGCCAGAGTTCCTCTTGTGGCTCAGTGGGTTACAAACCCAACTAGTATCCATGAGGATGAGGGCTCAACCCCTGGCCTCGTTCAGTGGGTTAAGGATCTGGTGTTGCTGCAAGTTGTGGTGAAAGTCACAGATGCAGCTTAAATGTGGCTGTGGTGTAGGCCTATAGCTACAGCTCCAATTTGACTCCCTAGCCTAGGAACATTCGTATGCCACAGTTGTGGCCCTAAAACAAACAAACAAAGTATCCCTCCTCTCCCATTAATCATCAACACCTCAAAGGGAAGATAAATAACGGAGAATAAAGAAGTCATGCTGACCTCAGATTCATGTAGAAAATGAGAAGCCACATAGTTCCCCCTATCCTGTCAGTTAGTGACCCACTTTTTGTCCCTATCCTGTTGTCATGTGTGAGCTTGAACCATACCTCTTCTGTGATCTTGACTTGGCCATTGGCCCAGTTCTTCTATGTTTATGACCTCTCTTCCTTTTTGCTCCATCTGCTTTACTTCAGATCCTAGTTGGATCCTGTTTTTCTGAGCCTAAAAGCCCAACCACAAGTTTTAATTACCCCTTACCAGAATGTTCGCTTTGGGAATTTTTAGTTGGATTGTGCTGATTCCTATTAATCCCACTATGATGGCTCAGCCAAAAGTGTCCAAGACCCTTCCCCTAGCAATATAAAATTTTTATAAATGAGAAAAATGGGATAATGAGGAAGACAGAAAGGAAAAGATACTAAGGGACAGGGTAGCTCAAAGATCCTACTTAACATTTCATATTTTATTTCAGAGGGAACATGAACCATCACTCCTTCAAAATGTTTCTTGGTACCAGTCAGAGTAAAACATACTGCAAAGGATGGATACTTTCTCTGGCCCAGGGTAGTATTATGTATGTCTGGAAAGGAGCCAGGCTCAATGAGGACAGAAAATATCAATGAGAACAGACTAGGAAGTTGGAATCTAAGATTATCCTGCATAATTAAAAACATCTGGTGACCTTAGCCAACTATTAAATTAAACCTGACTTAAAAGATGTCTTGGGGCTTTACAAATAAGTGTCTTTAGGTATCATTTCCCTTTTGACAACTATTTGTGGCTGTAACAACAAGGTAAGGACTACATGAGCGAATGTTTTCCACAGCTAAATTGAAACATGCAGACTCACCTAGAAAAAAGTCATGCAAGTTTACCTTTCAAAATAAATTTGTATACCAACTGGAAAACATCCCACCAAATGACAGCATGTGAAGGGTTGTACCCTTGGAAAAGGAATCCAATTTTGAATTATCCATACTACAGTCTTTGAAAGTGTTTAGTTACTTCATCCAGTGAAAAATGGAGATGTTGGTCTTACTGACAGATGATCTGCCCAACAGCGTTTTCTTTCTTCCATTGCTGCTTCAATTGTATATTTAGTGAATTAGTTGTGATTAATGATAACATTTTAAGCACTTGATAGTTTTTCCAGTGAAAAGATGGCATATTTTAACTATCTTAATAGTTTTAGATTTAAGCATAGCACAATATATTTTTATAATCCTTCAATAGTGAAGCCACAATTTATACAAATGGATTTATTCTATCTTTATCCCAAGCAACTCCGACACAAGATGTCATTTAAAGTAATGTTGCTCATCATTTGTAGATGCAAAAGCTGAAGGCTACATCACTTTGATATGAAATAACTTTGTAGTTTTGAATACATAGCAGAATCTGTACATGCCACTAAGAGTAACTTAAGTAGTTTGTACAGCTGGGGCCAAACATACTCCTGAGGGAAAAAAAATATCACCAACAGTTGTAATATTAAAATAAATAATAGGGCTAAAGAAACAATTTTTTTCAGAAACACCAACTTCCCCCAAAATTGGTTACAGAGTATTCAAACAGTTTAAAGATTTATTAATATAACTAATAATGTAAAGTGTTGATAATTACAGTAGAACTGTAAGACTGCACTTTTACCTTATGCAGCATTATTTGGATTCTGCATATCAGATTTAGGATTACTACCTTAAAAATTGAGAAGAAATTTTATCTATTGAATATTATTTTCTACTTGGTCTATTCATTAGTGAAGAATAATAGTTTACTTAATAAGTATCACTGTGAAGGAGAAAATATGAGTTCACCCATATATTGTCTCTTTTAGTATAACACCACATCAAGTATAGTATGGCACTAAACTATGGGAATGCCAGTAGCTAAATTCTACAAATGGAGAGGAAAGAGATTATGGAGGGAATAGTTAATAAGAGATGAGGTTATCTCTCTGTAGTGCCGAATAATGAAGTATTCACTTAAGAATCTATGCCTTGAAGATAACTCTCTGAATTTCTAATATCAAGTTTTCATGTATTATCTGTACATTTCAAGCCATTTTTTTTTTCATACCGACAGCCTTGAACTGAGGTATACTTAATTAAAGTAAAATTCAGATGCGGCAGGTTCCCAAAGACATGTAAATATGACACTGACTAATAGATATGCTGGGAACTGAAATTTATTTACAGATAGTAGCCTCCATTCTCTTCTAGATCAGACAGGAGATGGGGAGATGTTTTTGTGTGTGAAATTGATTATGTGCATGTGTAAAGTTAAGTACGTGTGAATTTTTGATATGTACTTCTGTGGAGACTTTGGATGGCACCTCCTTAAGTACAGGAAGATAACAGGGTACCTGGAAGTGTGAGAGACAGAGTTCCTCTGCAAGTGAAGTGTAGTAGTACCTGCGTTGATCCATGCTGATTTAGGCTTCAGCTATGCTCATTCTACCTATAACTGTCTTCTACACAAAATATTTGGTTTATAGCATGTATAAGTAACAACAGCTACCAAAATAGGTTCGTTATTATGAATTGGGTTCTTATATACCTGGGGTATAAGAATATACCCCTGATCATAGGCCCAGGCAAACAAATGCATGAGGGGCAAACTGTTTAATCCCTTCAGCATTACCATTTATTGCTATTAATTCACAAATGTTAACTTCCTAGTACTCCCAAACTTGTCAGGGCACTTAAAAGCTGTCTCTGGCCTCTAGAGGCCCCAGATGATACCAACCTTCCATATTCTACATGGTTATAATTTTCAGCTCTGACAGAAGCACACAGAAAGTTCTGCCTACATTTTCGTTATTAACAGCTCTACTTTTGCACTGTTTCCCCACCTGAACCCCTCATAATAGGCAGCAAAAGCTCTCTATCCAGACTACCTTGGCATATGCCCATGTACTAGGATCCTTCTCCTTTAAGGGAGGACAAAGAATCTTTAATTCTAAAGGGTAGACCATAACCTATGAGTACTTCTATTATAATGTCTTCATTGGATTGGTAATTTAAATTTATTTGGTTGATTTCTAATTCATTCTGATAGCCAATCAGTAACTAGTTAAATCCATTAAACCAGTAGTAAAATTTGGACTTTGCTTGTTTGAAGGCTAGCCTCAAACTCTAAATTTTACTTAGGGAGCAATTTATGAATACCCAGTGAAGAACTCTGAAAGGAAGGAACACAAATAATTGTATTGAAGTTTTCAGTTTGTAGCTTGGGATTTTCCTAGATGTTTGTGAGGAAAATCAACTTTGAGTAATATGGAATAATAATCTCTTCTGAGTAAATCTTTCTTTACAGGGCACATTCGTGCAGATTTGTGGATTTGATTTCTACAAAAACTATATTAGGAAAGTAGGTCAGGCCTTATTATTTCCATTTTGCAAACTTTGTCAAAGATACACAGACATAAATGATGGAGGCCACAACTCAATCGTAAATCTCTGGGAGAGTTTTGTACTTCTCTGTTAGAATTAAAATTATCATTGTTGGTATCAGGTTTTTTTTAATTAGCTGGATTAATTAATGACATTACTCATTTGTATCTCCATATCCTTTCACATTGTGATCTTGTGCCCAGGTTGTCTCCTCTGTTTTCTCCCGGGTTTTCTCCTACCTCCTCCATGAAGGCTTTTCTGATTATTTCTGAATCTTTCTTTTTTCAGAACTTCCACAGTACTTCTAAGTTTGTACTCTCAAATCCAGCATTCGGGTGTGTGTGTGTGTGTGTGTGTGTGTGTGTGTGTGTGTGTGTGTGTGTGTGTGTGTGTGTGTGTGTGTGTTTAAGGGCTGCACCTGCGACATATGGACGATCCCAGGCTAGGGGTTGAATCAGAGCTGCAGCTGCTGGCCTACACCACAGCCACAGCAATGCCAGATCTGAGCTGCATCTGTGACCTACACTACAGCTCACGGCAACGCTGGATCCTTAACACATTCAGCGAGGCCAGGGATTGAACCCACATCCCCATGGATACTAGTCTGGTCCGTTAACCACTGAGCCACGACAGGAACTCCTCAAATCCAGCATTTAATTTTTCATATCCAAACTGAACTGTGGGAAAGAAACAGAAACTGTTTTCTTTGTACAAATGCCCTTTAAACATCTATAACCCTTAATTTTCTTGCTTTCTCCTAAGGGCTTACCTAATGGACTATACCTAGAATTGTACTTTCACAGGGAAAGTCTGAGATCTGTCTTTTGCTTAGTTTTCTTGCCTGACAGGTGGGGATAATAATTACTATTTTATAGGACTGTGACAATGTTTTTTTTTTCTCTTTTTCTTTTTTTTTTTTTTTTTTTGGCCTACCCAAAGCATGTGGAACTCCTGGGCTAGGGATATGAGCCACAGCTGTGAACTAAGCTGTGGCTGCAGCAATGCCAGATCCCTAACCCACTGTGCCAGGCTGGGGATTGAACCAGCGTCCTAGCATTCCCAAGAAGATTCTGATCCCATTGTGCTACAACAGGAGCTTCAGGACTGTGACAGTTTAATGAGAGTGAATACAAAAGTGCCTGGCATTGTTTCTGGAACGTGGTGAGGTACTCAATAAATAGTAGCTGCTAGGGTATGATGCAGCTATTAAGTTTTGAAAAGAGAGAAAGGAAAGACAGTGTTTTAATTCTTTTTTTTTTTAGTCTTCTTAGTGATTCCCTTTTGGCTTAGGCATGCTTGCAGTTCCACTGTTCCCTCTGTGAACATCTGTGCTTTGATTACATAAACATTCCTGTTTCCCAGATTAGTCTATCCATAATAACATCTGTGAAAAGATGAGGTATGTGTGTAAGCATAATATCTATAAAGAGAGGTTAAAACTGGTTATGCATACTTATTTTCTGCAGGTACCCATGTCATCTGGTTCAGTTTAAGGCTACTTTTGTGTGTGTGACGAATGAAAGACACCAAGATATTTGGTGAATAACCCATTAACCACATTCAATAGAGAGGTGGGTAGAGTTTTTCCCCACTGATAATCATGAACTTATAGACATTGTTTCCTGATTGCCCTGTGGAAAGTCCTCCAGTGTATAATTACTAATCCAAATATAGTCATGTGGCCTTAAAAAAACACTTTATAACACTTTTAAATGCTTCCTGAGGCTACATTTTCGATTGTACTTTGATATAGGAGATATTTAAAATTATGCTTCATCCTTGGCAAGATTTCCAGTGTTGAATCCTTCCTGTTATGATAAATAACACTGCTGAAAGAATTTTGTGTCATCTTGTAATGATCTAAACTTGATGTGTACTTTAAAATAAGGGGTGGATAAACAGTTCATATCCAGACAAAAAAAAAACCCTGCAATATTGGTTAATTTTAGAACCAAAATGAAATTTTATACTATTTTTGAGGCTGTTATCTATCTTCTTAAACTTGCTCTCCTCTAATGATAAAATAAAAAACATAATGCAGTTATCAGAAATCATGGACTTTACGTTCAAGAAAGCTTCAGAAGTGATCACAACCATCTTCTTGTGAAAACTAGTGAATAAAGTTGTACAACTAATAATTTAGGAACACTTCCTATGGAAGCTCCAGTCAAACTCCTATGCAGAGTACTTTCTTAAAATTGACATTCCACGTAAGAGATCTTATTTTGACCCTTTGTACTCCAGGACTGTGGTAAAAGGTTTCTTGTGGGAAGGACTTGGCTTTGTTGATGTATCTGAAATATCTTTCCTACTTTTATTGAACTCTATCTTTATTGGTTCTAGGATAGCAAGAACTGCATTTCTTTTTGCATTTACATGTCATAGATATTAAAATAGGCATTGACTATTTTAAAGATGCTCAGTATCATAAATAATCATCTTAAGCTCTTAAAGGACAAAACTTTTCAAAGATTTTTCCAGACTCAACTGACACATCATATGTTTTTTGGTAGACTCCCATCAATCAAATGTCTTAGGTCCTCATACTGACACATGAGCATGCATGGAATCTTCCACATCTAAAACATTAGATAAACACCTGGTAAATATTATTTTGTCTTTTAAGGGCCACACCTGTGGCATATGGAGGTTCCCAGGCTAGGGGTCAAATCAGAGCTGTAGCTGCCGGCCTACATCACAGCCACAGCAAATACAGGATCCAAGAGGAGTCTGTGATCTACACCACAGCTCATGGCAATGCTGGATCCTTAACCCACTGAGCGAGGCCAGGGGTCGAACCTGCGTTCTCATGGATGCTAGCCTTTTACTTTATTTTAGCCATTTCCCCCCATTCACAAGACTGGCTTCATCAGGAGTTCTAGATTCCTGATTCCAAAATAATTTAGCCTGTGTGTACACCTTGTCAAATCAGTCATTTGAGTTCCTTTCATTCTTTCTGACAATTAACACTGAATCTAATTCTAGCCAATTGTTCAGTCCCATTTACTCATCAAAACAAATCACACAACCCAGAAAAAAATTTTCATTCTAGTAATTTTGCATATCCAAGAAGTCAAGTCAGACTGACTTTTTTGCAGTCCAATTGACCACTTAACTGTTGAGCTATAAATAGCCAATCCTGCCAGGAGTAAAGATGTAGCCTTATGCAGAGTCATAATAGCAAGTCCTTCTTCATCTTAGATCCTCTCAATTTCCTTCTTCTAGGGCAAGGAAAGAAAACAGGAACATTCTTTTTTTTCACCTTTATTATATATCTGTATCTCTGCTCTGTTTCCCCTCCCCTCTCATCTCATCTCTCTGCCATATGTATTTGCTACTCCTTTAGTAATTGCTTTGAAGTGAAATTAGAGGCCAAATTGGCAGGGAAGAAACAAATGCCTATGAAAATACAAGGTTTATTTTGTTTTTTTGTTTTTTGTTTTTGTAGGATACCATGTCATAGAAATATCAAAACACTATGTTTATTATGTTTATGGCTTGTGGAATCTAACGGGTCTAGGCAAGTAGTGGTCCAAATTCTCAGTTAGATTACAATCATCTTAGCCTCTTTCAGCAGCTTTTAAAACATTACTTATTGTACTTTGAAATAATTACCCTTTCACAAGCAGCAATAAGAAATAATACAGTGATCCATTTACTCTTTATATGGTTTCTCCCAATGGAAACATCTTTCAAAACTGTAGCACATTATCACAACCAGGATTTGATCTAATTTGATTCAGATTTCTCAGTTTTACTTTTAATTATCTGTGCATGTGTGTGTATTTAGTTCTACAGAGTTTTATTACATCTATGGATTTATGCAACTAACACCACAGTCAGGATACCATTCCACCATTCCACCACAATAAGGATACCTTGTGTTGCTCTTTTATACTACATCATCTTTTCACTTGCTCCCTGACCCACTTTCACAGGCACTGAATTCTGCCAATCACTAACCTCTTCATTTATAAAATGTTGTCATTTCAAAAATGTTACATAAATTGAATCATACAGTATGTAATCATTTGGGATATATTTTTTTCCTCTCAGAATAATTCCCTAGATATTCATCTAAGTTCAAAAGTTCATTCCTTTTTATTGCTGAGTAGTATTCCATGTTATAGATGTACCACATTTGTTTATCTATTCACCTGTGCTTTTTTTTTCCATTTGGGGGATATTATGAATAAAGCTACTATAAATTTCTATGCACAGGTTTTTCGTTTTGTTTTTGTTTCGTTGCTTCTTTAATGGCCACACCCACAGCATATGGAAGTTCCCAGGCCAGGGATTGAATCTGAGCCACAGCTGTAACTTATATCATAGCTGCAACAATTTTGGATTCTTTAACTCACTGTGCTGGGCTGGGGATAGAACCCACACTTTTGCGGCCACCCAAGCCACCGAAGTCAGATTCTTAACCCACTGTGTCACAGTGGGAACGCCTATGCACAGGTTTTTTTGTGAAATAAGTTCTCATTACTCTGGGGTAAATGCCCCAAACTGAAATTACTAGGTTACAGGGTAGTAGAGTATTTAATTTTGTAATAAACTATTAACATGTTTTCCAGAGTGGCTGTATGTATCATTTGATATTCCTGATAGCAATGAATGAGAATTCAGTTTGCATCCTTACCATCGTTTAGTGTTGTCAGTTTTGTTTTTTTTTTAGACATTCTGATAACTGTGTAGTGGTGTTTCATCATGGTTTTACTTTGTATTTCCCTGATGACTTTGCATGGGCTTGTTCATGTTCTCATTTGCCATTAGTATATCCTTTTGATGGAATCTCTCTATATATAATCTGGTCATTCTTTCCTTTTTTCTTTTCTTTCTTTTTTTTTTTTTTTTTTTTTTTTTTTTTTTTTTTTTTTTTTTTTAGGGCTGCACTCATGGCATATGGATATTCCCAGTCTAGGAGTCGAACCTGAGCTACAGCTGCTGGCCTACACCATAGCCACAGCAACACCAGATCTAAGCTGCGTCTGTAACCTACAACACAGCTCAAGGCAACACTGGATTCTTAACCCACTTAGCAAGGCCAGGGATTGAACCCACATCCTCATGAATATTAGATACTAGTCATGATCTTTAACCACTGAGCCAAGAAGGGAACTCCCCTGGCCATTTTCTAATTGAATTGTTTGGGTTTGTTTGTTTATTGTTACTCTTAGAATTCTTTATATATTCTATATACTACCCCTTTATTGGATATTTGGTTTGCAAATATCTTATCCTACTGTGTAACTTTTCTTTTTCTTCTATAAAAGAGGCGTTAACAGAGCATATATTTTTAATTCGGTGTTACCTATTTTTTTCTTTTTTGGCCACACCCATGGCATGTGGAAGTTCCCAGGCCAGGGATAAAACCCACACCACAACAGTGACCTGAGCTGCTACAGTGACAACATCGGATCCCCAACCTGCTGTGTCACAAGATAACTCTGATGATATCTAATTTATTATTTTTTCCTTTTATGGATTGCATTTTTATTGTCAAGTGTAAGGACATTTTGCTTAACTCTAGACTGTGAAGATATTCTCCTCTTGAAAGTTTTATAGTTTAAAATTTTATATTCAAGGCCATGATTCATTTCAGTTAACTTTTGTTCAAGGTATGAGTTTTAGGTCAAGATTACAGATATACAATTGTCTGGCATCATTTTTTGAAAATGCTATACTCTCCACACTGAATTGATTTTCATCTTTGTCAAAAATCTATTTTGCAAGATTCTGTGGCTTTTTTTCTGGGTTTTATATCTTTTCCATTGATCTTTGTACCTAACTCTCTACAAATACCATGCTTCCTTGATAAGTGTTACTATATAATAAGACTTATTTTAGGTAGAGAGATTCCTCCCAATTAATTCTTCTTTGTCAAGATTGGTTTCACTATTTTAGGTACTGTGCCTTTTCATACGAAATTTAGAATAAGCCTATCTATGAAAAATACCTGGCTAAGATTAGGAAAGAAATCACATTATACTTAAAAATCTTTTTGGGGGAGAATTGATATATTTACTATGTTGAGTCTTCCAATCTAAGAACAGGTGATTTCTCCCCATTTATATAGTATTCTTGGTTTCCCTCATTAGTATTTTGTAGTTTTCAACATACAAATCCTATACATGTTGTGTTAAGTTTGTGGCTATTTGATTTCCTTGCAGAGATTATAAATGGTCTTGTGTTTTAATTTTGGTTTCTGTATGTGTATTATTAGTATATAGAAATACAGTTGAGTTTTTGTGTGTTTTATCATGTATCCTGTGAAACTGCTAAACTCATTTGTTAGTTCTACAGTTTCCTTGGTAGATTCCCTGGGATGTTCTATTTAGACAGTCATGTCATCTTCAAATTTCTTTCTTTCTTTAAAATATGTATGCTCCCTCTGACACACCTTTTTTAAAAACTTACTGTGATAACTAGAACTTCTAGTAACATTTTGAATAAGTTTGGTAACAGCAGACCTCCTTACCTTGTAGATGATATTTGAGGGAAAATATTCAGTCTCTCACAATGAAGTATAATGTTAGCTGTAGATTTTCGACACATGCTCTTTATCATTTTGAGATAATTCCCTTCTATTCTTAACTTGCTGATAGTTTTTGTAATAAATTGCTGTTGGATTTTGTCAAATGCTTTTTCTCAATCAATTGATGGGTTCCCATCACTTTTTTTTTCTTTAGCTTGTTAATATAGTAGATTACAGTAATTGCATTCAAGCCTTGAATCATCTTGGCAGACTTGGTATAAATGACACTTGGTCATGGTGTATAATTGTTTTTGTACATTGTTGAATCCTGTTGCTGATTTTTTTTTTGAGGATTTTTTGCATCTAAGCCTGTGAGAGGCACTGGCCTGTAGTTTTCTTTTCTTGAACTGTTTTTTTTTTCTAGGTTTGTTATCAGAGTAATATTGTCCTCAAATAATGAGTTGGTAAGTGTTCCCTACATATTTTGGAAGACACTGTGTAAAGCTGGTATTTATTTTTCTTTAAATATTGTGTAGAATTCTCCAGTAAAATCTTATAGGCCTAAAGATATGTTTTTATTCAGGAGCTCTCTATTAACAAATTCAATTAATCTAATGGTTATAAAATTGTTCAGATTATCTATTTTCTCTTACTTGATTGTGGTATTTATTTTTCAGGGAATTGGTCTGTTTCTTTTAAACTGTAGAACTTATGAGTGTAAAGTTGTTCATAATATTCCCTTATTATTCTTTCAATGGCTGCACGATCTATAGTGATAACCCCTTTTTCATTCCTCTTTTTAAATTTTACTTATGTTTTCTCTCAATTTTTGTCTGTCTTGCCATGCCATTATCCATTTCATGATTTTTTAAAAGTACCACTTTTTTGTTTCACAGATTTCCCTGATTTGCTTTGCCATTTCCAATTTTACTTTTTTTTTTCTGTTTATTCTTTCTTTCCTTCTAGCTTTAGACTCATTTTGCTCTTGTCCTTCTAGTTTCTTGAAGTATGATCTTAGACTATAGAAAGATTTCAGATATTTCCTTGTTTCTAATATAAGTGCTATAAATTTCCCTCTCAGAACTTCATTAGCTACATCTCATATACTGATATGCTATAAATTTATTTACATTGAGTCCTGTGTATTTTAAATTTTCCTTTGGGAAATATTCTTTGAGCCATGCATTATTTTCATGTGTTTTTAATTTCCAAGTGTTTGAAGATTTTTCTCCTGTTTTCACTCTGTCATTGATTTCTAGTTTGTTTCTATTATGAGCAAATAACATAATCTGTATAATTTCACTTATTTTAATTTTTTTGATATTTGTATTATGGTACAGTGTATGGTATCTCTCTCTCTCTCTCTTTTTTTTTTTTTTTTGTCTTTTTGCCATTTCTTGGGCTGCTCCCATGGCATATGGAGGTTCCCAGGCTAGGGGTCCAATCAGAGCTGTAGCTGCCAGCCTATGCCAGAGCCACAGCAATGCAGGATCCAAGCCATGTCTGCAACCTACACCACAGCTCACGGCAACACCGGATCCTTAACCCACTGAGCAAGGCCAGGGATTGAACCCGCAACCTCATGGCTCCTAGTCGGATTCGTTAACCACTGCACCACGGTGGGAACTCCCCATGGTCTCTTTTGATAAATGTTCTTTGGACACAAAAAAAAATTATGTAGTCTGATGTTCTGCAGAGTTCTCATTTCAATGAGATCTTACTGGTTATGTTTTCAGTTCTACTATATAATTGATTTTGTCTAGTAGCTCTATCCGTTGCTGAGATAGGGGTGTTGAAGTATCTAACTCCAGTTGTAGATATGACTCTTTTTATAGTCCCATCAGTTCTTGCTTCTTGTATTTTAAGGCTGTGTTGTTTGGTGCATACACACTTAAGGGCCATCTTGTTTTCCTGATAAATTATTATATTGTTATGAAATGAATCCCTTTGTCTCTAAGTATATCTTTTGTTCTGAGGTCTACTTTCTCTGATATTATAACTAAGCCTGTTCTTTATTTAATTAAACAATTTAATAATTTAATTATTCAATAATTTAATAATTATTTAATTATTTAATAATTTAATTATTTAATTATTTAATTATTTAATTAATTATTTAATTATTTAATTATTTAATAGGCTTAATTATTTAATAGTGTATCTTTTTCATCCTTTTATATTAAGCATACCTATGCTATTGAAATTCAAGTGAATTTGTGTAAATAGTGTTTATTTGGGTCCTGGTCTTTTATCTACTCTGCTAATCATAACACTTTTGATTGGTGCATTTAGGCCATTTATATTTAAGATAATCATTTTATTTATTTTTAAATTATTTTTTTTACCATTTTTGTTGTAAAATATACATACTTTCATTTCAGCAATTTGTAAATGTATATTCAGTGACATTAAATAATTCACAATGTAATATATCCATTACTGTTATTTATACCCTGAATTTTTCAACCTTTCAAACATAAACTCTGTACACATTAAACAAAAACTCCCCATTTCTCCTCTCTCCCAACCTCTGGTGACCTCTATTCTATCATCAAATATGATTTTAAAAAAACTCATGAATAAAAGGATAGTCAATTTTATGTACTCATATTTATCTGTTTTCTGTTATTCTTTCTTCCTTCCTGATGCTACAAGATTCTTTCATTATTATTTTCTTTTTTGTTTGAAGAATGTTCTTTAACCAAGCTATAAGTGTAGATCTGCTAGAAACCATTTCTCTTAGTATTCCCTTATTTGAAGATGTCTGTATTTATCCTTCTTTACTAAAAGATTCTTTCACTGGATATAGAATTTCAGAGTTTTCCCATTTGGGGAAAGATTAAGCCATTATTTCTTTTAATATCCTTTAAGCCTCTCTGTTTTTCTCCTCTCATTCTGAGCCTCTGATGATACAAATATCAGGCCTTTTGTTATTACCCTGCATGTCTATGAGGCTTTGTTTGTTATTATTCAGTCTGATTGCTCTCTGTTGTTTAGATGGTGTGAACTAAATTACTCTGTCCTCAAGTTTACTGATTCTATGAGCTGATATCTCATCTCCATTCTACTATTGAGTCTATCCATAGAGTTTTTATAAATTTTGTTTTGTATTTTTCAGCTCCATGATTTTCAATTTTGTTTACTTATTTTTTTCTTTGTTGAAATTGTATTGATTTTCTCATTTGTTCCATGATTTTCTCATAGTTAATTATTTAAGTATTATTTATGATGGCTGCTTCAAAATCCTTTTCAGATAATCCCAACATCTAGTTCATCTCATTGTTTGAATCAATTTATTGCATTTTTCATTCAGATTGTAGTTTCTATGGTTCTTGGTATAATGGTTATTTTTTTATTATTCCTTGCACACTGTCTATTAGGAGAATCTAGGGCCTATTTAAATCTTTTACTCGAGCGAGCACTCACCTCTTTAGCTTTAGCAGTGAGGTCCTCACCCACTTTTTCAGGCTGTGGTTTCAAAACTAATTTTCAAAACCTTTAGGGAGCTATTTTGGTTTGCTTGGTTTATCTGTTGCTTCTGAAAGAAAGCATATGTCTATATATAAAAAAAGTTGTACTGAACTACAAGAATTTAAAAACATAAATAAACTTGTACTCAGGTGGTCACAATAACCAAAAAGTAGAAACAAAAACCTAAATTGATTGATGAATGGATAAAGAAAATATGGTATAACCATACATGGAGTATATTACTTATCAATTTTTTAAAAATGAAGCATTAATACATAGATAAACCATAAAACTATGGTAAGGTATTATGTGCAGAGAGTTGTGAAACCATAAACAAAATCATTTTGAGGATACTTTTATCACCCTAAAAAGAAATCCATAACATTAGCATGTCCTTTCAGGTCATTTTTCTGGGCTTATATGTAGTCTTGTGCATGCGTGTGTGCCCTTCAGATGTCCATGAATATCCCAGAGCTTATCAAGTACCTTCATGGACAGCTCATTCCCTGTTTTTTTTTTCCTTTTTATTTGGTCAGTTTCTTGTTAATTCCAATAGTAATGCCACCCCAGGCAGTAGCAGTGTTAAACAATTTCCACTGATCATTTTTGATAAATTCCCTGTGGACAAAAGTGTTTGCACAGAGTAGGCTCTGTGTCAGGCCAAATAAATCAAGCCCTGATAATGGAGCTTTTAATCACACTTACAGACAACTCATATAGTAACAGTTATTTGGGGATAAGACTTTTGGATTGCTCCAGATCTGTTCAACTTTCTCTGGTGGTGGCTAGACTGCTGATTTTCAAGCTACCATAATTGTGAGGTTATTGATTTTTAAAGACAGCATGGAGCTTGGGATTAGATCAAGTTAAAATGCCACAGAACTCATTGTTATTAATGAGATTCAGCCATTTTTCTTTAATAAACACTGTTTAGATTGTTGCAAGCCCTAGTTAATTGCCAGTGTTCCAAAATTTTTTCTTTGACAGTCTTTGCCAATGTTACCATAGATTTTATGAAGGGGTAGGTTTTTGAGGTCCTTCCTCTACCATTTCTGAAGTACCTACTTTGGATGCAAAGTTTTAAAATGTTTAGTTCAACATAGAATGAGTGTGTGTATTTGTGTGTGTGTGTCTGTCTGTCTATGTCTGGTGTATTTTAATCTCATATATACAATTTTTATTCAATTCATCTACTTAAGCTATATACCTTCAGGCCTGCATTGATTCTGGAGTATTTATTTTAAAGATATGTTATTTTTATCAATCTTTCAGCTCTCCTATAAAGGTCAGCCTCCTTTCACTCTTATATCATCATCTATACTTTCGTGTTTGGCTTTTAATAGCAGTGCAATATTCAAGATTTTTTTTCCTGGCTTGGGCACGTGAACAGGACACCCAATATAATAATACAACATGTTTTCAAGAGACCAAGAAGTTTGCTGCAATAATAGAAAACCTATTTAAATATATTTAACAGTGTTTCATGTAAAAGCTAAAGATAAGCCAACATAAATATCATATCATGAGGGATGTGTGTGAATGTGTGTTTTCTGTTCAAAAAAGAAACCTTTATTATAAATGTCCTCTAAGTTTCTTTATCCAATTTTCTCTGCTATCCTAGCCAGGATCATGGTCCAAACCAAGGATTCAAATTCACAAATTTAAGTAAAAATAAATATACACTTATTAAATCCTGATAGATAAAATCTAATTGGCAAAAATGATACTAACCTGAGTGTGAATATATCCAATTTACTGATATAATTCTGTACTTCAGTTTGTTCATTTCGGTCATGCTAAGCTGAAATGCCACTTTTCTCCTTTGGAATATTAAAGGATTTTTTGCTGTTAGATTGTGCAGCAGCTAATCATATTTTTCCAGCACCAGTCTTGTCAATAGTGAACCAGGCAATATTCTGTCTTCAGGGCCCACAGATCCCCCACATTGAGTTCCTTTTTTTTCTTCTGTCATGGTACATGGGCAAGCACTACTCTCTACAAGGCTCTCCAATTGACCACATACATGTTTTAACAACAGGCATTCTCATTTACGAAAGGAGATGTAAACAGCAAGAGGGAATACATCCCCACCTCTAAGTATCTCCCCATGTATCTCATTGTGTAACAACAATTGCTGATGCTCTGATATCTCTTTCCTTCCTTGCTTGCTTCCTTCTTTCTTTCTTGCCTCCCTCATTCTCTCCCTCCCTTCCTTTCTTCTTTTTTTTTTTGTTTATAGTCTCCCTTCCTTTCTTTTTCCCACCCTCTCTCCCTCTCTTCTTTCCTCCCTTCCTTCCAGGCACAGGCAAACTACTTTTTATGTTGTATCTCTCTGATATTGAACATTAATCACACAAGTGCATCAATAATGACATGCTGCTTAACTGGGAATTCTTTCAAGCAATGGAGACTAGCAAACTATATGATGAGCTTGGTGTAACTGTACCTCTTCCCTTACCCTAAAATGAAATGGCAGGATCTGTGACTAAAATATTATGATACTAAACAAACTAAAACATCCAATATTGTTTACTTACCAATGGGCAAGAAGAGTTTCACTCGTCTCTTCCACCTTCATGTTTAAAAAACAAATTATCTTAAGCCACCTATATTCAGCATATCATCACTGTTTATACAGATAAGTACTAAAACTCAATCTCTTATCAGCCCAGGCCAAATAATAGGCAACAGTTCCCACATTGACCCAGAATTATGCCATGTCTGTGTTCATACAAAGGCAGTGTATTTAAAATAGTTCATTTCTGTTTTTCTCTGGAAAGAGAACATTGAAGGAATACAAGTAATTGAGTCAGACAGAGATATAGGTTTAAATCTATGTTCTGCTATGTATCTTCTATTTTCCTTAGATATAGCATCTGAGTTTCCTATGCCATAGTGAAAGTTGAGATATTTGAGGTTGAGATGATTAAATCAAATAATATATGTAAAGTGCCTAACACTGTGCCTGGAACGTAGTAAGCACTCAGTGATTATTGTTGGCTGCTGCTAACATTCAAGGGGAATTTCCAAGCCCCCAAGTCCTGTGGATCCCTAAACGGAGTCAATTCATATTTTATAGATTTTTTTTTCTGTATTGCCAGTTGTCCTTAATGCATTTTAGCAGAAGAACATAGTCCCTTTCAGGTTAACTGTATAGAAGGGAATGATTAGGGACTGAGGCAAGAAGAAACTTGTGCTGACGACCTTTTCCTCCATGGATATTTTCCTTTAAGTCTTTTAATCATCAACAAGGTCGATTTGAGTTTGAATGTTCATCTTACTAAATGTTACCCTAGTGGCTTGAAAGGGTTAATGCCACTTCCAAATGAAGTATGTTAGAACCTAAAAAAAGAAAAATCTGAACACAAGTCCCTATACATCTGTGTGAATTAATCTCAGCCTTTTATTCTTTCCCCCTGAAGGCTCAGTCTGTTGAAAGAGTAAGCTTCTAGATTCTCTTAAGCAATATATATTAAGAAAATCCCTGAGCCTTCCTTCATAAGTAGTTCCTTTCATTGTGGAGAACAATCATATCCTGTCACAAATCTACTGCAATAGAAGTGAAGTGAGTAATACCAGCAGAATATAGTTGAAGAGCAAGAAAGGAGGTGGAGTGAACTATAGGCAAGAGATATTTGAATGTTTAATTCAACATAGAGAAGAAAGAAGCTCTTTCTAGGTATGTGTGTGTGTATTGGGGGGAGATGTGAATGAATGGGAGTGTGTGTATGTATAATTTATAAAGTGCAGCTCCTTAGTAAATAAGTATCTTGTTAAAGATGTTGCTCTTTTGGTTACTAAACAAATAGGATGCTGGAAAATATTTACCTTGAGTTGTACTCTTGGCTTGCATAGTCCTTCCATCCCCACCACCCAATCTTTCATTGAGCATCATTAATTCCTCCTGCCTGGGGATAGCCTCCAAATTATATTATTACTGGGCTGCTTAGTGCTACCAAATGTAGGATTATTAAGGAGTTGCGTGCTGCTTTTTTTTTCTCCTGATAATGAAAGCACAATAGCCATTTGAATGGAGATTAATATCTCACTTGGGGTTATGTAATATTTTCTTTATTCCATTTCAGTTGCAGTCCCTCTTCCTAATTTTTCAAAATGCCACTGAAGCCCGTTTTATGAAATTGCAAAGAAATCTGACGGTGATGAATCACTGTTAGAAAGAGAAATTTTGCTGAAGCTACGAATTTGCATTCCCCATGTCATTTTAGTTAAAATGAGGAATGCTTAGAATTTATACATAAACAACATTGTATTTTGGTGTTTTTTATTAGAGAAGGCTCTTGAAAAAAGCAGCTGGTTTTAATTATACTTTGCCATTGTGTGAAGAGAGAAAAAATATTGTCTTCTCGTGCTCATCTATTATCAGTATAGTACTTTTAAGGAATAATTTGTTAAAATACTATTGAAAAAGTTAAGGTCAGAATGATTGTTCTCAGAGACAAATCTATGATTTCTCTTTCTATCTGGCAAGTCATCAAATCACGGTCTCTGGAGAGGCAACCTAAATTGTTTTAGTGTCAATGCTTTCTGTCACTTTCTTCCCACTCCTCTTTTCCAATATAATTTTTCAGCCCTGCATCAAAATTAAGAGATTAAATTCACCTGCCCCAGCACACATGGCCTTTTGCCCATAGATTTTAGTATCTATTCTCACACTTTTGTTCCATGTGCAGTTCATACTGCTCACCCTTAGATCAAATCCCTAGAACACTCCTGATCTGGCATCTGCAGCCTGACCTCCATTTTTTCTTCCCTCTGTTAGGTGTTAGAAAGTTTCCATTTTTTTGTCTTATGAAACCTCTGTCTTGAAATTACTGGGTATTCTACTTAGCTGAATGGTTTATTCTGTGAAATACAATTATTTGGTATAACAACAGATGAGATTCTTATTAATTTCATAGAAAGTATCAGTAGCTTTTTCTCAAGCAACAATACATTTACTCTCTATGGAATAGGCAAGTCCATAGAATTTTTTTTTTCATAAATGTTGAATCAAGCCACAATGTTTTCCCTCGACTGGATAAGCATCTATTGAGCACTCAGTGTGTTGTCCAACCAATGGACAGTAAGGAATGGGAGAGTAGGTGGCGGCAAAGGATATTGAACATATGGGTCCTACTCATAAAGACATAAATAAGCTCTTAGCTTTCTTTGAAGGAACTGCGTTATTTATTTCACAATTCTCCCAGAGCATAGAGTTGTTTTAGGTAGTTCTAGCTCATGGTTCTAATCCTAGTTTTGCCAATAAACAGGTATTAGAGTTTAAGCAAAATCATTTTTCCTCTTTTGGTTCTTATTTATATAAAAATAGAGGATTGGGCTAGAGGTTTAATTTCTCCTTCTCTCTGTCTCTCTCTGTCTGTGTCTCTCTCTCTGTCTTGCATGTGCCCAAATAAAACACATACAGAATAAACAATGAGTAGAGAGAATACTGAATCAAAAATTGCTCCTTCTAGGCTATAACTATTAAATTTTGTTTTGTCTCAAGTATATAGGGTAATGGCTGTGCTGAGAAGTTTTACCTTAACTAAAGTTTCAATTTTATCTAAAATCTGTGAATAAATCACTTTTCAACATGATTTTAGTATCTATTCTCACACTTTTGTTCCATGTGCAGAAAGCAATCTAGGCTAGTTTTACATTCTAGTCTTAAGCATATCCTACTCATTATAGATTAAGCATATGTAGCTTCTGCCAGACACCATTTATAGCATCTGTCAAAACTACATTATATACTCCAACTTGAAGGCAGGGGCAGTAAAATCTTTCTTTTTCTTTACAGTATCTAGCACAATGCTAAACACTAACAGATACTCAGTAAATACCTTCTAACACAGATATATCTTTGGGAAATGACATTGAGATATGACACCAATGTTTGGGCATTCCTATTTGAATTTTTATTTTTTATTTTTTTTTATCTTTTTGTCATTCTAGGGCCGCACCCACGGCATATGGAGGTTCCCAGGCTAGGCGTGTAATCGGAGCTGTAGCCACTGGTCTATACCACAGCCACAGCAATGCCAGATCCAAGCCACATCTGCGATTTACACCACAGCTCACAGCAATGCCGGATCCTTGACCCTCTGAGCAAGGCCAGGGATCGAACCCGCAACCTCATGGTTCCTAGTTGGATTCGTTTCCACTGAGCCACGATGGGAACTCCTCCTATTTGAATTTTTAAAAATTATAAATTGGACCAAAAGAATAAGATGGTGGTAACAATCAAAATCACATCAGCTCTAATTTATTAACTGCTTATATTATCTCATTTAACCCTTATAAAAACCCTGTAATAAAAACTCTAATTTTTTCATTTACTTATGGAGAAACTGAGGCATAGAATGTTTACATCATTTTCATAAGGTCATATAGGTCAGTAAGCCTTTAACTACAGTTATGTTGCCTTATGTCCCATACCATCTAGAAAGAAGACAATATAGCTTTCAGTTGTTTTTAAGCTTCAACCCTGAGACATAGCCATGTTTTCCTTCTCTGAAACTGACTCTACAAAAGGCTTATTTTCCTGAGAAAGTAAAGTGGACTTATTATCAAGAATCATATTGAATGGCAAAACACATTTTCATTTTGTTCTATCAAGTCATGGAAATGAAAAATTATGGAACTTGAGAGCTATTTAGTTCTTACTTTAAAATAGATAATTAGTTGTAAACTATTGTTGACTTATTTTCCTCTGTCTTTACTTAAAGACAGACTTGCTTTTCCATTAAAGGGATTAACATAAATACAAGGATGTTAATATTCTTTTCTAAATGCAACTTTTTAAATAGATGGACCCTGTATTTGAAGGTAACTAATCAGTTCATCCAGATGAGTACTGCTTCACCTACTGCTGAATTTTAACTGACTCTGGATAGCCAGAAGGGACCACCCATAGACATATTTGCAAATCTAAGGAGTAAGGAAATCAACCTTTCTACCACTTAGTAGATTGCTAGCCCAGGAAGGAAAGTGCTGTCAACATCTTTGAGTGGGAAAATTGACCTGCCTTTTCTGGGCAAGGGACTTTCTCTCTTTGTTAAGGACGATAGGCTTTTAAGCAAATACTTCTCTGACTCGGTCCAGCTTTAAAGCTTCTTGTGGCTGCTTGTTAGCTGTCAATAAGCCTGTTGTCTTTGTTCTCTAGCTTTTCTATTTTTTAAGGGCACAAGATCCCTTGAGCATGCTCAGTGGGCATATTTTATCCCTGACATTATTGATATCACACATATATCTTTCTAGACCATCCAAATTGGCATATTCTAAGGATTTGTGAGGGATAGAGGTAGCACCATTGAAAGCCAGAATTGATGGTGCAAGTCACACAGCCAAGTGGCGATTTTGTCTCCTGAATTAGAAATCAGAATTCTGCCTCCCATGTTCTGAGTATGGTCGTTGGGAGGCTGACATTTGAGGGGCTGGACTTCTTGATGACATTACATTACAGAACACCTGATCTCAAATAATTTAGGTCTTTTATTCAGCTCCCCTTTTTCTGTTTTTTGGCTGCACCTGGGGCATGTGGAAGTTCCTGGGCCAGGAATAAAACCTTGCAACAGCTGTAGCAACTCTGGATCTTTAATCCACTATGCCACAAAGTTATTTCCTATTTATCTACTTTTTATTGTCAGGACAAAGTCAGAATATTTTTGGAAAACACATGCTTTTAGCATAAATGAATGTAATATATTGACTAAAATTGATTGGAAATCACAAAAATGCTCTATCTTGTGGAGCTAATAATTTTTAGCATTGAGGTTATGTCTCAGGGTGGGAGAACAGTCTGCATGAATGCTCTGATTGGTCATGGAATATTAATTGGCTGCAGGCATAGTGTTTAGAGCTCCAGCTTAAGGTTGACAAGAATGATAGCTTTCATTTGTATGCAAAAACTCCAACTGTCCCTTTAAGATGGATGATCAGAATCTACTTCATCTGTCATTCTTTATTTGCTTTTTAATAGATGAAAAAAGAAAAGAAGAATGAAAGAACCCTCCCCATACATGCTTTGCAAAATCGTCTTGGACAAAAAGGGGTACCTCAATCATCTTGCTTCTCAAAAGCACACTTTTTTTTATTACATTAGGAAGAACATGAGCTGTATCTTAGCCTGTTTGGGCTCCTATAACAAAAATAACATAGACTGAGTGCCTTATAAACAACAGAAACTTATTTCTTACAATTATGCAGCCTGGGAAGTCCAAGAACAAGGCATTAACAGATTTGGTGTCTGGAAAAAAAACCATTGACAGTGATTTTCTCTATGTCACTTCACATAGCAGAAGGGGCAAGGGATTTCTCTGGGGTTTCTTTTATTAAGGGCACTAATCTCATTCACAAGGGTCTACGTTCATGACTTAAGCACCTTCCAAATGTCCTACCTCTGAATATTATCATTTGGGGCATTAGGTTTCAACATATGAATTTTGAAGGGATACATACATTCAGACTATAGCAAGCTGGTATAAGACAAATATTTGTTCATTGAAAAGTATCAGACATTGTCATTGTCTCTGAGATTTTTAAGACTTTGACAGTGATATATAAGAGACATTTCTTGATGACTAAAGAGAAATATAATCTGATTTAAGATCTTAGTGAAATGAGGTACTGACTTCCGTTGCTTCCACCATGCCACTCAATTGTTTGCAGAAGTTACTCAAGGAAGGCCTGATTTTATATGAGGGTAAAGACCAATCATCAGCATAAGGAAATATATATCATGGATCTTGAAAGAACGACACATCCCAACATAATTCCACGGGGGTTAGGATTAGATTCTACTACATATAACAGAAAACTCTACTAAATAGTTTTTCAAGCACATAAGCATTCATTCTCTCAAAGCAAAATGAATCAGGAGTTAAACAGTCCAGAGTCAGTATAGAAGCTTCAATACAACATCAGGAATCTAGGCTTTTACTCTCTTTCTGCTCTTCTATTTTTGCATATAACTTGTATACCCAAATTACAAAATGGTTGCTGGAGCTCCAGATATCAAAATTGTATTCCATGTAGTAGTTTAATTAAATACATTAGGTAATAATATCACCCAGGAAATAAGAACCAGGAGAAAATTGAACATAGGATTGGGACATTATGATAGGGAAAATGGAAGGAAAAGCCTAGACAGTGGGTCTCCAAATTTGTCTTATCATCAGAATCAGCTGTGAGGGGTTGGTTAAGAACATAGATTTCTACTCCCCGCATCAGATGCCCTGTATTGCATTCTCTAGTAGTAGGACCCAGGCATCTGAATTTCACCTATGGAGTTCCTGTTGCAGTTCAGTGGTTAACGAATCCAACTAGGAACCATGAGGTTGCGGGTTCGATCCCTAGCCTTGCTCAGTGGGTTAAGGATCTGGCGTTGCTGTGAGCTGTGGTGTAGGTCACAGATGCGGCTTGGATCCCACAGTGCTGTGGTGTAGGCCAGTGGCTACAGCTCTGGTTAGACCCCTAGCCTGGGAACCTCCATATGCCGTGAGTGTGGCCCTAGAAAAGAACAACAACAACAAAAATAATGAATTTCAAGTAGCCCTCTAGGTAATTCGATATTCAGGCAATGTATTTTCTAGGGTGACAGCAGCTATAAGAAACAAACCCAAAATTGCATAATGATTCAACTGTAATAGTAATTACTTTTTTTCACACAAAATCCTAAAAAGTAATCTTAATTCAAGCATTTGGGTTCCTTCATTCTTGAAATTTTATAACCTCTAGCATGTGTCTTCCAAGGTCTCTATTATCATGTGTATCAAACTGATGGAAGAGAAAATGGCATGAAACAAATTTTGTGAAAATTTTATGGGCCAGAGGTCTGGAATTGATATATATCACTTCCATTCACATTGTATTGGCTAGAAGTCAGACTCATAGTTGCACCTAACTGCAATGGAGGCTGGCACATATAGTCTAGGTATCTTCTCAGAAACAAAAGAAAACAGATTTTGCAGAACAGCTAGTCTCTGTCACAGGCATATTTAGGGATAGGGCTGGCTTCAAGGGCATAGGACCTGTGTCTTCATACAGGGCCCCATGCTTAGAAGGGCCCCACACTTGGTTTAATGATCTGCTGTTACTATCCTAAAATTGACTTTGAAAAAGAGGCCCCCCATTTTCATTTTGTATTGCCCTCCACAAAATATTTAGCTTGTCTTGTTTGAGGAAGAATGGCTGAGAGCATTAAGCAGAACCAGAGAAGTGTGTCACAGTGGGGAACTTTGGGCAGGCAGCAGGCACTGTATTTCAGAAGTGTTGATTAGTGAATCAATGTTGTTGACCACCAGAGAGTCCTCTCTCAGGGTGCTGTCCAGTTCTACATATTTTATCAGTGACTTAGATGACATATAAATTATACTTATCACATTTGCAGATGAGAGGAAGTTGGGAGGGACAGTTAATTCTTTGGAGAATACAATTCTTATTCAAAAAGATCTCAGTAGTTTGGAATGATGGGTTGAAACTAACCAGATGACATTTTAAAAAAATGTAAAGTTTTTCATTCAGGTCCAAAAATCTAACTGCAAAAGTACAGTCTCGGGATTTTATTTGGCTAAGAACACAAGCAGGGTTACTAGGTTGCCAAAAATGCTAATTCAGTCAGTCTGCATCGTAGAAAGGTAGGGTCCAGAACAATAGAAGTATTGGTTCCACTGCACTTTAGATGACATCTGAATTTGTGTGTTCAGTTTATTTTGCCTTATTTAAGAAGACTATTGACAGACTATGTTTCAACCAAAAAAGGATGTCTAGGACGGTAAAGGGTTTTAGAATACATGTTACCTAAAAGACAATGGACAATTGAAGGAACTGGGAATGTTTAGCCTGGAAAGCATAAGAGATTTTTAGAAAGGCAGGGAGTGAAAGAAATCAAGAAATCTGTCTACAAATACTTTAGGCATTGGTATATAGAAGGTGTATTGTTTTATTCTCTGTTATTTCAAAGAGCAGAAGTAGGGTCAATAGATGAAACATATGAAGAGATAGATTTTAGATGAATGTAAAGATTTTTTTTCTTTTTTGGCTGCACCCAAGGCATATGGAGGTTCCCGAGATCAAATCCAATCCTCAGCTGTGACCTACAACACAGCTGTGGCAATGCCAGATCCTTAACCCACTGTTCCAGGCCAGGAAGCAAAGCAGTGGCACTGCAGAGACAACACCGGATCCTTAACCCACTGCTCCACAGTGGGAGCTCAAGAATAAAATTTTAATAGGGTTATTTAAAATTAAAATAATCAGGAGTTCCCGTCGTGGCGCAGTGGTTAACAAATCCGACTAGGAACCTTGAGGTTGCGGGTTCGGTCCCTGCCCTTGCTCAGTGGGTTAACGATCCAGCGTTGCCGTGAGCTGTGGTGTAGGTTGCAGACGCGGCTCGGATCCCGCGTTGCTGTGGCTCTGGCGTAGGCCGGTGGCTGCAGCTCCGATTCCACCCCTAGCCTGGGAACCTCCATATGCCGAGGGAGCAGCCCAAGAAATAGCAACAACAACAACAACAACAACAAAAAAAGACAAAAAGACAAAAAAATAAAATAAAAAAATAAAATTAAAATAATCAGCTTTGTGAGGTAGTCAGCTTTTTGTAGAAAAGAAACAATCCAAGACTAGGGACTCTTTAGAGGGAATTTATGTGTTGGGGGACTAAAGTATTTCTAACTATAATTTTGTAGGACTAAATGCTAGTTGAAATGATAAACTGAATTCAAACCTCACCTCTGTTTCTTGCTAAATATGTTACCTCAGGCAGGTAACCTAATTTTTTTGATGCCTCAGTACTTTATCTATAAAATAGATAATTACAGTATGTACCTCAGTGGTTGAATTATTGCAAATTTAAATGAATTAATAGCTAAGTCCTTAGAACAGTACCTGACTATAGTAAGTGCCATAAGAGTGTTATATATTATGTTCCAGAAATACAGTTGATAAGGATTCTTCTCCCTTTTCTTGAGTAAATGTAGCCTTTTATTGCAGTTAGATAAATTTATATTGGACATAAAATAGAGTGCTGTGGTGGCAAAATCTTTTAAAACACTGAACAAGCAACCAAAATGGCCCTACAGATTTCCTCCTCAGGGACCTCTGAGGATAGCAGAAGACAGCTATATCTCTGGGATGCACTGCTGGAAGTTGTTACTTTAGGAGGACATTTCCTGCTTCATAGCTTATATTTTGAGACTCTTTTTTTTAAACCTCATAGGAATTTTATGGGTTTTTTTACTTAAACTGATCCTTATATTAGCCATATAAACTATGCAAAGTGATTATCATCTCCATTTTTTTACATTATTTTATATCATGGTCTATCCCAGGAGATTAGATATAGTTCCCTGTGCTATACAGTAGGACTTCATTGCTTACCAATTCTAAATGTAATCATTTGCATCTACTAACCCAAACTCCCAGTCTATCCTTTTCCCTCTTGGCAAATACAAGTGTGTTCTTTATGTCTGTGAGTCTGTTTCTCTTTCATTCATCCCCATTTTGAATATGGGGAAACTAAGCAACTGAAAAGTTAGCTGAATTGTCCATGGTTGCACAAACTATTAGCAGAGTCTGGATTAGAACTCAGGTCTCTGAAATATCAGCTCAGGGTTCAAACATTATACCACATGGAGAGTAAGCTACTGTTAGGATATCCATTCTGTGGAAGACATTTCATTAAGCTGATGAAGTGGCTTCTATTATTGTGTGAATAACTTGCCTAACTGCTTTGTAACAAAATGGACATCAACCTGAAATTCCAGCCAACCAGCTCAATTTCCTTTATTTATTTATTTTTTTTTTTGTCTTTTTAGGTCCGTACCGATGGCATATGGAGGTTCCCAGGCTAGGGGTCTAATCAAAGCTACAGCTGCTGGCCTACGCCACAGCCACAGCAACGCCAGATCCAAGCAACGTCTATGACCTACACCACAGCTCACGGCAATGCCGGAGCCTTAACCAACTGGGCAAGGCCAGAGATCAAACCCGTGACCTCATGGTTTCTAGTCAGATTCATTTCCACTGTGCCATGATGGGAACTCCTCAATTTCCTTTTAATTTTGCAGGGGTTAGGGGAGTCAATAAAATAATTTACTTAAATTCAGTGTATTATCCACATAGATATTACAGAAACACACCTGCCAGCTCATCCATTTCCTTACATTATCTTAATATTATAGACATCTTTTAAGCTTATAGAGAAAAACCCAACCCCCTTGCTAAGGCAGAAGCTGGCCATGTGAGTTTTAGATCAGTTTTAGATCAGCATTTCTATATAGAAATGCTTTGAATTTCTTATGATATTGGAAAATGGGATTTTTGAAGTGAGACTTGTTTGGTGAACCTATTGCTGCTCTCTCTCTCTCCTCCTCTCACTTTTTCCCTTCAGTACCTCATCCTTGTACCTTCAACCTTCCTTTCATTGCCATACCTATTCTCACTCATATATTACATTGGATTCCATCTCTAGAAAGAGATACAGCTCAGTGTTCTTTTTAATTGGCAAATTAATAATACTTACTACCATTGATTGAGAACTACGAGCCACTTCTCTACACTTTAGAAGCCCAATCTTATTTAATCCTCTTAATAATCCTAAAGAGTGCATGTAATGCATCCACAGTTATGCATTAAGGAAATTGAATCTTTGAGGAATTAAGAAAACAGGATAAAGGTCACACAGTAGGTGGCAGAGTCAGATTCAAACTCAGGTGTTCTTAACTCAGAGTCTGTGCATTCAACAGCGATATTATAAAGTTTGTGACCTAGATAGTGGGTGGCAGATGCTTTTAAAAGTTGGAAGAGTCTTTCTTTTTAAAATCATAACATATAAGCAACCATCTGCTCTGAATTAGGGTGAGATCAGTCCAATGCTGATGAATATCACAGACATTTCCAAGATCTGTATACACATAAGACAGACAAGGGTGAGAAGCTTTTGCTCCTAAAGCTCCTAAAGAGAGAACTAAAATTCTCTCTTCAAGAACTGAACAGTGCTTTTTTCTTCTTTCGGGCTCTCTCAGACTACATGGCTATCTGCTGGTGAGCTCCAGCTGTCAGGTTCGTGATAAAGCATTGATGGGCCATCACCCCATAGATATAGATCTTAAAGGCCTGGGTTTCAGTTAGACATGTAACTAACCTGGCATGATAAAGGCAGAGCAGTAGACACTGAGTCATGTAATGCAGCAAGATCGATCTGCAGTGTTTCAACTGGTTGGTAACCCCAGGTAACCACCTGCACAGGAGAAAGTTTCCTAAAAAGCCTTTTGTTCTCTCACAAATGACCTGACCACTTCTTGACTAAAGACACTATTAGAGAAAGTGCATGTTTGCTATAGAAACATCCAATGGCACCAGATCAATGTGGCATAAGGCCATAGCAGCCTTGAGCACCTCAGGTTCATCTGTACAGGAATGTTCTGCAGGGAAGCATTAGTCCAGAGCAGTGGATGATCAACTGGGAATGGTATACATACAGACTCTCAGGTGAATTAGACCACACTTGGAAGCTTCTTCATTTAAACCAGTATGAAGAAGACTATGGTGCAGAGTGACAGGGAGTGACTATCCTGTCATAGCATTAGCCTGCCTTATGGTTATCAAAGACTTCTCATTCAGAGATGCAGATTCTCCTTCTGAGCATTGAATTCAATCTCTTGACAAAATTATATCAGTAGATGAATGATAATGACAGCTGAGGAAGTACTTATCCTCTCATAAAATATGGGGCTCTTTAAAGTTCCACAGTTAGTGGGGAAGTTTATGATGCTGACTCAAAAAGTCAAGCATTCTGTTTTGGGAGACTTGGATCCTACTCTGAAAAATTTCTGAGATTTCATGTCTCTGTTTGTGGATACAGTAATCCTTGCCCTACGAGCCTCCCAGTTGGACTTAATGAGATAATAATTGAAAGGAGAAACTGCTTTGTAAATTCAGTTGATTTTTTTCTCTTCTCTTCGATTCTTTTGCATTCAATAATTGCATCTTGAAATCACCTAGCTTATATTTTCTCCTTGGAACTGTGAACAATCACTGGCTTCATTTGAAAATCAATTTCAACATTATAGGTCATCAATTTATATTTGACTAATTAAATTAGTGCTCATCAGTGTTACAAAGACAGGGAACAAGCTTGGAAATCTCCCAGAGGGTTGCCATCATGTGGGAAATCAATCAAGATTTTTAGGGGCCAGGTTATGACTTAAATGATGAAAACAGAAAGCAGAATGACTATATTCTCAGCTATTTAGTAGGATTGAGTTCATTTGAAATACTATTACATATTCATCCTAGAGAGTTTTAGGGGAAACGATCCCAGCCTTAATGTCAGATAGACAGAGATGAAAGTTCTGCCACTTTTGCTAGTATAGGTTAATCAACCTCTCTGAACCTTAATTTCTATAAAACAGGAATTATGGTAGTACTCACCTTATATGGTACTACTAGGAGGATACAGAATAGGAGTCAGGGAATTGGAGTATAAATGTTGGGTATACTTAGGTGAGTAGTCTAACTTCCCTGAACCTCAGTTGCCTCATCTGCAAAGTGAAAATAACACCCTCCAGTTTATAGAGGTTTTGATGACCATGCGTTTGAATTGCTCTCATGCAAAATGGGTTAATCAGGATCATGAAAAATTCTCCGGAAATGCAAATCTGACATGAAGGGATAATGCCTTATGATTGATACCAGCTCTTTTTTCAATGTTAGACCCCCCTCAAACTAAGTTAGTCTTTAGGTTAGAAAAGTTCTCCACTTAGGAAGACAATTTCTTCCTGAGTTTTAAATATCATAGTATACTTAATGTCACCAAAAGATTATTCTGCGAATTAGATAATTATTCTTGGCATGTAACTTTCGATTCTAAAGCAATTCCTTATTTAACATCCACAGTTGTAGTTCTCATTAGGGACCATAAACATATCCAAATGGCTAAATTTACTTAAGTGATACTTTGCTTTGTCTTATTCTTTTGCATTAAAAAACATTATATTGATAGGCTATGGATACCTAATCAGTTCATTAGCTGTAAATAAACAAATCATTAAGTTGAAAATGGAAGTATCAATACCATCTCAGTCTACTCCAATAATTAATTGCCTTGATGGACTTCTATTTGAAATACAAAGATTATGTTCCTATTCACAAACTAATTTGGCTGAAATGAGCCCAGAAAATAAGTTTATTTGTATATATGCAATATATGTTATTGTTCCATATGACTACCAAGATACCATATTCTTCTTTCTTTTCATTTGTATTTTATTTGAATACCTGTTGTGGTTCATTAGTATGCAGAGTAATACCCACTAAAGATGTCCACATCTTAATCTGTCATGTTATATAACAAGGCAAATTAAGGTTGCAAATGGAGTTATGATTGATAATCACCTGACTTTAAAATAGGGAAATTATGCAGAATTACCCAAGTAAGCCCAATGTAATCACAAAGGTCCTTAAAAGTGGCAGAGGGAAGCAGAAAATGTTGGTATAATGTAATGCGAGACGGACTTAACCTACCATTGCTGACTTTGAAGATGCAACAGGGCCAAGAACCAAAGAATGTGGTCGGCCTCTATAAGCTAGAAAAGGAAATAAAATAAATTGACCCCTAGAACATAAGAAAAGGACACAGCCCTGCCAACACGTTAACTGTGGTCCAGTAAGATCCACATTAGACTTCTGATCTTTTAAACTATAATAATGAATGTGTTATTTTAAACCAGTAAGTTTGTGGTAACTTGTTACAATAGCAAGAAAAACTAAAATAGGCAATTTACCCTTTTTGTTAGCCATTTGTACATTCCTATCTCTCATGCTAGATTAACCCTTTTGATATGACTCCATATTCTTCAAATTTGTGCTTTATATCCTCAATCCCAACACAGACACACACACTGTTTAGTAGAGTACCTTTCTATAATAGAATAGCTGTAAACATTTGTTAACTAATTGAAGGACTGAAGGATACCAGATAATCCAAGATTAAATTTTCATCCCACTCTTTGACCTGTAGAATTTTAAAGTACAGCAAATGGTATTCAGTCAATTCATCCCCAAACTCCATCAGCTAAATAAAATTTTTTTGAGATGCTTGTATGGAAACAAGATATGCTTTGAATAAAAAAGAGACAGTCTTAAATAAAAAAAAAAAGGAAAAAGGTTAACAGTATGGAGTAGTGGCTGTGAACTCAAACTTATAGACTTAGGTTGAACCCTGGACCCATAATGTATTTATCAGTAATATGACTTTAGGCAAGTCACTTAATTTCACTGAACCTCAATTTTCTCATATGTCAAATGTTGATAATATTAGGACCTACTTCATATAGCATTGTGAGGATTTAATGACGGAATGAATTTAAAAGAGCTGGGCATAGAATGCACGCTTAATCAATGTTACCCATGGTGCAGTGGCAAGAATATTGATCTTTAATTCAGGAAACATGAGTTTTGGTCTTATGCTTTATTGCTAATTTGCAATATGATGTTCAGCAAATTCCTTCATTTTCTGCCTTTCAGTTTCCTCATTTGTCAATGTAGCCAGATGAATTAGACCAATAAGAGACTATCTAGCCCTAGAATTATCCATCCTTGAACATCTTTTATATTTTTAAGCATAACTATCAGGGCCAATTTTTAAAAATCTGACAGATCAGTAACCACAGAATCAAATGAGGACCTTGATGCAAGTTAAAAATTGATCTATTTGATAAAGATACAGTACGTGTCTGTACACACACACACACACACACACACACACACAGTAGAATACTATTCAGCAGTGAGAAGGAAGGAAACCCTGCCATTTGTGACAGTGTGAATGGAACTGGAGGGCACTATGCTAAGTGAAATATTCGGAAAAAGACAAACACTGCATGGTATCACTTATATGTGGAATCTAAAAAAACCTGAACTCATAAAAACAGAGACTAATGTGGTGGTTACCAGGGGCTGAAAGGTGGGGGAAATGGGCACATGCTGGTCAAAGTGTACAAATTTCCTGCTTGAAGATAAATAAGTTCCAGGGATCTAATACATAACACTGTGATTATAATGAACATTATCAGAGTATATACTTGAAAGTGCTAAGAGAGTAAAACTTAGATGTTCTTACCACACATAAAAAAATAATTATGTGACCTAATGGTCAACACACCATAATACTGTAAATTTATAGAATGCCATATGTCAATTGTATATCAAGAAGGCTGAAAAAATTAAAATTGATCTATACGTAACCTGTCATTATTTTAGTGCTAAATATATATCAAGTTCTGTGTGGAACTCCAAATGACACTATCTTATGTAATTTATTTTATAGTAACCACACTTGGAATGTGTTAAATATCACAATTTAAGGGCCTAGGGAGCACTACTTTAGAGAGAGAGAAAGCAAAATCTTTCTTGAGGGGGAAAAAGGCAAAAGTGAAGAAATAGCAAGCTCTGTGAAGAGAAAAAAAAGCTACCATCACAACCTCTGTTTAAGTTTCCATTTCCCCCATGGTTGTTTTCTTTTCAAGTTTGAAGAAGTTGTTTTATGTCTGGGCAGATTTGTGCTGAATAAACAGTGTTCTCTCCAGAGAAAGGCCCCGTGTCAAATGGCATGGAGAAGAAATTGCCCTGCCTTTGTGCTTAAGCTTTTCCAAAGCTCATGCTTTGCTCAAAACTCAAATAGTAGTGGAAATAAATATGGAATCTAGGGGAAAGGGCACCTCAGGGCAACTTCACAGCAGCCATGACCATTCATGACCCTCAAGGCACATCCATTGAATTGCAAGGCAAACAGAGTCTTTGAGCCAGATGCCCCCAACAGTTGCTAGGGGGCCCCTGAGCTGTGCAGCATGGGCAAGATTGCAGCATGGCCATGTAGATTGCCCAGCATTTTCCTGGCAATTTAGCATCTGTCTGTTAAAGGACTGTCTATTGATTCAAAGAAAATACCTGACTTTAGGTTCTATGTTAAAGGCAAATACTTGGAATGGCTTTAAATGATAGCAGGGGTATTTTAATGCAACTAGAATGTGTTTGTTTTAAAATCAGTTTAATCCTCTGAATATGACCTCCTGTCTGTTTGACTCTCTTGTTCTCAGTAATTTTATCTTCTAAATATACATATGAGAAACATGAGCCACCACCATCAGTAATAGTGAGTTACTAAAGACAATTATTCTCAATTGGAGTTAGGGAGGTGTGGGAGATGCATATCAAAATATTTGAAGGTTGAGCCACTGATGGTTGGAAACAAATCTCCCATTGACTCTTAGAATCATTGGCTTGAATTTTTTTTTTACTGACCCCTTTACAGCCTTTCCACTATAGCTGGAACACCTAGAGAATACGTATTCTCTCTGGATGGAATTAATGGGCAAACGATATATGTCATTCCCCCCCTTCCTGTTTTAAATGAGGCAGAGAATATTAGAGTTTGGTTGGAGAAAATATTTATAAAAAAATAATTGCTATAGTGCTTAGTTGATGAAGGTAGTAACAGGCTGAAGTGAAAATAAGACTTGACTTTTAATGGGCATTGATATATTTTTTTAATTTAAACTATTCCTGGGATCTCTTTCCTAAGATGATGTTAAGAAGAGGAGAAATCACTCATAGTAATACTGGTTGGAATCTTGAAGAAAATGACTTTATCCATCCTCATTAATTACTGCTGTTTGTTGACCAACACCAGTGTGAAGACAGGAGCAAAGGGAAGGGTCCTGGGGCCAATTGTGGGTCTGCTGTTAAACCCCCAACTAAGGAATAAAGTCTATCATTCCAGATTTTGAAACAATTCTTCAAAAGCAACTACCCTTAGGAAAGGAGATTTAGATGTCTTAAGTTCATACTAAAGTTTAAGTCACAGAGATTTCTGTGCAGCAAATTTTGATTACAGAGACGCAACACTAGGTGCCTAAAAGCAGTCTGGAGAAGAAACTCCTTTGAAGTAGGGTACACAAAATGAGGAAGCTTAAGGCAAAGGGGACACTTTATATCTAAGACTGGTCCTGTTTGGGTGTATATAGGTTTGGAGGGTTAAAAGTGATATTAAATTAATCACATTTATCATATATCTTTTCCTGAATAATCACCTAATTAGAGGATTCTCAGCCTAGTAATACAAGAAATGAAACATTCACAATATATAGGACTTTATATTCATGAAGGAGCCCATAAAATATGTGCATCATAATTCAGAATTTGGAAGTCTATGAAGTTAAATCAGAAAGATAGTCCTTCTGAAGAAATAATAGTGCTTATGATGTTTCCAGAATTCAGCAATTTCTGGATTCATTTTGTGTTTAATTTATGAAATCTTGAAATTAGTTAACTACTTTGGCTAGACTTGGCTAATGTCCCTTCATGATTAAAGGAAACCTTTATGGATAGTAACAAGATCCCTGGCTCTCCCTAGATTTAATTGCTTAGTAAGGACCTCCATTTTCTTTTCCCATGTGAAGACACTCCCAAGTCTTCTTTCCCAAGATCTTAAATTCTCTCAGAACATCAGAGAAACTAAGTTTCCTGCAGGGCAGTGGTTCTCAACCTGAGGTGATTTTACCACCCAGGTGCATTTGCCAATATCTGGAGACATTTGGGGGTTTTACAACTGGAGGAGGATGCTACTGGCATTTAATGGGTGGAGGCCAAGGATGCTATTAAACATCCTTCAATCTATAAGACAGCCATCTACATGAGAGAATTATCTAGCGCTGGAAGTTAATATTGCTTGGATAGAGAAATCTGCTTTAGGGGGATCCTTCTTTTCTTCAGGGTATGCATGCAGTCTTGGCTAGGGCTGGAGTTAAAAACTTGTACATTTAGCCTCACTTTCCTGGGATTTTCTTTCAGTTTTATAACTTGGGCTTTACTTTTAATATGGATTTTTTTCTTTCTTTTTTTTTGCTGCTCTGTGGCATATGGAGGTCCAGGGCCAGGGATTAGATGGGAGCCACAGTTGCAAACTATGCCTGTGGCAACCCCAGATCTTTAACCTACTATGCTGGGCCAGAGATTGAACCTACTTCCCGTGCTGCAGATATGCTGCTGATTCCAGTTGTACCACAGGGGAACTCCTCTTTCCTGGGATTTTGAATCTTGATCAAAGTGACACAAAGACAGAAAACAAGATACAATACAACAAGATAAAGCAAATAAAAAAAAATTGGAGTGATTTCAGCCCAATGATTGGATCAAGATGAAATTGCTGTGTAGTCCCTTTTGCCTGTCCATCTAGACCTGGCCTGATTTCTTTCCTGTATCTAAACTTAGTTCCCCAGACATCCTGTCCTTGAGACATCCTTCTGATAAATTCCCTTTTTGCTTAAATTAGCAAGAGTGTGTTTCTGTTCCTTGTAACCTAAGAACCCTATGGGAAGCATCCATTTATTAGAGAAAGAATACAATGGGAAAATTAATTTGAAGATTGTGTTTATTTGTTCCACAGTGTCAGCCAGTACCTTAATTGTTGGGTTATGTGAGACATGATTCTTGACATCTAGGAGCTTCAAAATCTATTTAGGGAGACTAGATATACTCATACAAGGTGAGGTTTAATTTGTACTCAAAGCAGTGTATGCTGTGAACCAAATGAGTGGCTCAAAGAAGTAGCAAATTCTTTAGTATTTGCTAAAGAGAGGAAAGGTTAGTTTGGGCTTTTATTTGGGAAGACTTTCTAGAGGATGTAGGATTTAAGCTGACTTTTGGAAAGTAAATAGGACTCGGGATGGCAAAAAGGAAGGGGAAGGTCTTAGCGAGGCGTTGCAGGCATGGTGAGATCAAATATAACTCAGTTCAGATCCCACTTTTACATGTCAAGAGCTCCTTGACTTTAGGAAAGTTGTAAAATGTAATATAAAATGCCTTAGAACGGTGCCTGGCACACAACTGATAGTAAATAAATGATACCTATGATAATTATTATTTGTCTCTAACTGTAGGGAAAGTGTTTAAGCCAAGATGCAGAGTTGGAAATTGATGCAATGTGTAAATAAGGAAAGTAACTTGGCCAAACAAAGCACAGCTAAAGTAGAAGAGTGAGTAAGAATGCAGGAAGGTTTTTTTTTTTTTTTTTTTAAAGGCTATGTCATGGCTGCCTTTAGGTTCACAGCTGACAGGTTGAGATTTTATCCTCTTGTAAATGTAGGGGACATTGGGAGATTTTGTATGGTTAAGTGTTGTGGTGAAAATAGTTACTTTGGAATGTGATTTCAGTGCTGTTATGTTGAATGGCTTTGGAGGGATTCATTTCTTTGAACTTACACTATTTCACAATGGCTTCGTTCATACAAACTAAATAGTTCTTTTATGATTCTGGTGGGTTTATACACTTAGTATCCTTTGCAACAAACTGTCCTTCTACTCCTCCCACTTGACTCACTGGCAAGTCTAATTAAAGAGGCAAATCAACAACAAAGAGGACAATAAAATTTGTAATAACTGTATGTAACTCTTAGACAATATGGTCAAATAAATTGATTTATTCAATCACACAATTAATTCTACTGATTTCTTATACTAAGTTTATAGAAATTGATCAATCATTTCAGTCAAATCAATTGACCTGACTGCATAGGTAGACACAACCTTTGTCTGCAATAGAAAAGAAAGAGCTAATTTGGACATTCTCCTCTGGAAAGTTAGTGTCGAACATATAAAACCTAACTTTAGGGAGAATCAGGCAGGAACAGTTGTAGCTTCACTAGCACATTAAGATTAATGCCATGGTATACTCAGTAGAGCAATTATTATTTAAGGATAATTAAACATAAGCAGTTACAGTGGGAAATGCAGGGAAGAATTGTGGACTGAAATGTTAGTACAAAACTGCCTCCCTTGCTCCCATTCTTTCAATCAAAGCATGAAGCTTGAGCAGCAAATTCAAAGATTAGCTCAGACCCCAATTAGTCCTTATAGAGATCCACGATAGGTTTTCTAATAAAATTATAAATCTCCACTGTGTTGTTCATGGAGCTTGGAAGTGACAGTTCTCCCCTTCATTTCCCAAATAGTAACTGTAATTTTCAGATTATATGTATATATAAATGTAATATATATATAAATGTAAATATAAATGTAATATAAATGTAATATATATATATATTAATTTTATTGCAGTATAGTTGACTTACAATGTTATATTTGTTTCAGGTGTAGAGCAAAGTGAATCAGTTATACATATACATATATCCATTCTTTTTCAGTTTCTTTTGCCCCTATAGGTTATTACAGAATATTGAACAGAAAAAAAAAGAAGGAAAAAAAATGAGCTTGCCTGCTCATGGCAGCATGTGCTCTAGCTAATCTGCAATGCTATAATTATGCTGGGTGCTGATAGATTTGTCTCTGGGCTGGTGGTCAGGATCGAGATGAACTGCTGCAGTTGCTGCTTTATCATCACAAATGTTCTGAACTTCTTGGCAATTCCCAGGCCTAGACATGATATTGGAATTTAATGAGGCTCCACGCCCATACATCTTACTGGGATGTGTTAGGATAAGTTCATCTCCTTTCATTCATTGGTTTAGGGAAAAAAAAATGTATGTGTATGGAATGTTCTACAGAAATTGTGTTTCAGCTGGCTGTTTGCCACAAAGCCACTCCCATCGGCCTGGGAACCTTAGCTTAGTTAATTAGTGTGTAGTCAAAGAGGCTAAAACCATTGATTCAGTACTAAATGGTTTTACCTGTTTCCCGCTTGCAACTTCTATCCTCCTATCCATTCTGCATATAGGGGCTTCTGGTCACAAGGGGGCACCAGATGAGACAATGTAAGCTTCATTTAGCTTTATCTCTAAGGTGGCCATAATTGTAACTATTTTTCTTACCTTCTAAGGTCATCGTGTAGATCACATGAACTAATGTATATGGAAGCTTTGAAAATTATGAACTACCTGTAAATGTAAGGCACTTAAAATGATCATTAATATTAATAAATGTCACTTTAGTGAACAACATATAACAATAATAAAATAAGAGTAAATATATCCATTGTCCATGGCAGGAGATAAGAATGGGGGGAGCAGCAATGACTCCAAATTCATATCTTGATGAATGTAAGACAAGACATTCATCTTTGACCATTAAAGGCATGACTTACAGTTACCTCCCACCTATCACATTCCAATTAACTCATTTGAAGGCAAGACATATTTGAAAATAATAATAAGTACAGTTTCTGGCGATCTGTGTCTATAAGGCAAATTAGTAATAATTCTTTCTACAAAGTAATCAAAATCATTATTTTATAAATAAAATGTAGGTGGCTGGACTTTAATTTTAGTTTTATTCACATTTTGAATACACAATATATGCATGGTATTCATAATGTACAAAAAGTATACAGTGAAAATTAAATCTTCCTCTTCCTGTCCATACAGCCCTTCTCCCATCCCACTCCTCACTATTCCTAAGGCACCTAGTTCCTCTCCTCAGAGGAAATCACCGTTAGAAGTTTCACATCTATCCATTCAGAAATGTGCCATACTTGTACAAATTTATATATGTACATACATGTTCACACACATATATTTTTATGCAAAGGAAAGTATAATGTGAACATACCTGGTACCTTGCTTTTTCATTGAATAGTATATCTTAGAGATATTCTCGTAGAAGAAGTACAGATTTACCTAATTCTTTTAAGTAGATGTATCATGTTATATCATTATTTAGAAGTATCATAACCTTATTTATCAGTCTGCTACTGATGGATATTTCACTGTTCTCATTATTTTGCTATTACAAACAACAGCAAACAAAATTGAACATCTGTTGTGATTGGATTTTTTAAATTTTTAAAATTATAGTTGATTTGCAATGTCCCATCAATTTCTTCTATATACCAAAGTGACCCAGTCATACATATACATACATTCTTTTTCTCACATTACCCTCCATCATGTTCCATCACAAGTGATTGGATATAGTTCCCTGTGCTATACAGCAGGACCTCATTGCTTATACATTCTAAATGTAATGGTTTACATCTACTAACCCTAAATTCCTAGTCCAACCCACTCCCCCACCCCTTCGTTGACAACCACAAGTCAGTTCTCTCTGTGAGTCTGTTTCTGTTCTATAGATAGGTTCATTTGTGCCATATTTTAGATTCCAGATATAAGTGATATATGGTATTTGTCTTTCTACTTATATATGTATGTGTGTGTGTGTGTATATGTATATATATATATTTTTTTTTCTTGTTTTCATGCTACCTTCCATCAGGTTCTAACATGAGAAACTGTACAGAGGACCCTGTGCTATAGAGTGGGACCCCATTATCCATTCATCCTAAATGTAATAATTTGCACCTACCAACCCCAAACTCCCTGTCCATCCCCTTTCCTCTTCTCTCTGCCCAACCCCTGGCAAACACAACTCTGCTTTCCATGTTCATTATCTGTTTTTGCTTTGTAGATAGGGTCATTTGTGCCATATTTTAGATTCCAGATATGTGATATCATATGGTATTTGTCTTTCCCTTTCTGACTGACTTCACTTAGTATGAGAATCTCTAGTTCCATCCATGTTGCTGCAAATGGCATTATTTGTCTTTTTTATGGCTGACAAAAAAATACGGGGACAATTAAAAGGATCAAGATATAAATAATAGCTTCATGTAAGTTTTGTCACAAAGGTTTTTTTTTATCTGTATGCCGTCCCCTCATTTCTTTCTTCTAAGCGCCTCTCCAGCTTGCCTCATCTCAAAAAAATTTCCCCGATTTAACCTCTCTGACTCCTCATCCCCACCCCTCACCCCCACAGTGGCATTACTACTGCATCCTCACAAGTGGCTTTATTCTTTTCCAACCCATTGTATATATCAAGGTATTTGTCTTTAGATAGTACATCCCTTGAGTCTTTTGTTGCTGTTGTTCTAAAAATCTACAATGGCCTTCTAGTTTACTGCATCATGTCCAGATTCCTCCGCATGTTTCCCAGGATCCCCCAGAACTGAGCTTCATCCTATCTATCCAGTGTCATTTCCAATTACTTTACATCATGAACAACTTGCTTTTACTCCTCCCCACCCAACTCCTTATTACCAGATTATTTTACTCTAGTCACAGTATGCTTGCTAGGTTCTACCTCTGTTCCTCCATTTGTGTTATTAATTTGTCCTGCATTTCTTATTCCTTACTCTGCCTTTCCAAATCTTCTCCATTCCTTAAGGTCTGTGTGGAGAATTATTGCCTTCTTAAAACTTTCTCCAACCCTTCCAGACAGTATTGACCTCTCCTTTCTCCATTCTTTTACTACATATACACTTATAGTTCAAATGCTACTTTTTTTTAACTATAGTGTATTCTTTGTTCTTTTATCTCTTTATTTTGATGTACTAAATCTGGGTTCATAGTCTTAGATTGTTACTTGAAAGCAAAGATAAAGACTTTGCGTCTTCCCCCTTAGCACTTAGCATGGGACTTAGTGGACGAAAGGTGTTCAGCAGTACTTTTGATCAATTATCCTAATGAAAATACCAGTATTTCATTATATTTTTTAGAAGTTGAGGTGGGGAGTGAGGGATGATTCAGAGGTATAGAAGGTTCAATACGCCAGAAATGTTTACTAGGATTATATTTCATTAACAATATTTAGTACCACAAGGTGGGTATGAAGATTTAATGTTTATATGTTTATACTTTTTAAAATCTATATTTCTTTATACTCACAAGCATATAAAACTACTCAAAATAGATCATTTGTTTGATCTTGTTTGAAAGGGTAGCTGTCAAAATGGCCTGTTTACACTTAATCGATGGTGCTCTAAATGTACAGAAAATATTGTATGGCTGGACTAACAATTCAAGTAGGAACACTGTCTAATAAATGTTTACACACTATCAAAATCTACAAACATTAAATATCATACATGATAGAGTAATTCTCATCCTATAATTTATCTCAATTTTTCCATTACTTTCATTTTGTGTTCTAGCTTTGCTCACAGACAAGCCTCCCAAGCCTTTGTTCCCCATGGAGAATCAGCCGAGTGTTATAGATGTCCAGCTGGGTAAGTCTCCTTCTGGGAATAATAGATCCTGAACTTGCTCTCTGTTAACAGATGGGGAAAATTGTATGAACCAGGAAAGGTTTATTGCTACTGTTATTACATGCAAATCAATTTGTGTCTGCTCATTTATAACCCAGGAGTTCAGTGCAATAGCAGTTTAAGGAAATGAGTTTGCATTGCATTAAGGAATGGTAATACTAATTGGTTACACTGGGTACTAAAGTGTGCTGTAAGATGGAGCTTTTTAACTATGTGATTGATAGATTCATGGGTGTCATGCATTGGTGATTGGGACAGAAAACTTCATGCTTGTCAGTCCAAAATTTTTATTTAGAGAGCATTAACTCCTGGAGAACATGCACTTTTTAAAATAAAAGAGCCCCTCAGTACAGCCTTTAAAATGATTTAATAATATCATTTCTAATGTCACAATCCAGGGCTATTTAAAACTTGTTTTTAGGTTGAGATCTTGAATATTTATGAATCATATGGTGTAGGAAAAAGTAACAAATTGATTTATGGGCGCTACTGTCTTTTCACATACTCAAATAAGGACACAAGGTGTTGAGCCTCCTTTCTGAGTCTCTTACCACTAACCCTTATGTTTGAAGAACTTTAAGCTTGAAGCTCAGAGACCTGCTAATCTCTCTTTCAAACCATGATCTCTACTCTAAACTACATCCTTTAACATCTGTGAGCTTTCATCTCTCTTGGGTTTTATTTTGTTCTTCAATTCTAATAATTTCTTTGGTTCTAAACAAGAGAATTGAGTAAATATGCTGGATATGTATTAGGCTTACTTCGGTATATGATTTATTGAAATATGTGACCACAGTGGTACCTACCAGTTATATAGCCAGGGAACATGAATTGGCCCCAATATTTAACTCACTTTGGGAGTTTTTAATTCAACTTTTGATCTTTCCAATACAATTTGGATTGTTAGAGACTTACCTCTATCTTAAAAACAGGTGAGAGAAAATTACATTCCTAAGAGCTTGTTCGTTTTTCTAAAATGAAATATGGTGCATTATAGTTAATGCAGCCTAGCAGTATGAGTACCAGAGTTAAGTATTTTAAAACAAAAATAAGAGAAAGTAATAAACGTGTTGTTAAGAGTGGGCTGTGAAAATAGTGAATATTCTGTGGAAAATAATTGAAGTATTAGTCTATGGCTCTCCCTCTACCACTTGCATATTATTTTGCAGAGTCATCACATTTTGTTAAAGCTAAATCTAGATGTGCTGACACAGTCTATCAGTAAGTTTACTTAATCTTTCTATCCACATTGGTATAAAATAACTCAGGGGTACTCTGTGGTTTGCCAGGGGTTGCATGAAGCCATAAAATGACCTTGTACCATGTATTTTCACGGGAATGCACGTGGATAAGTTAATTTTATATGAAAACATAAATTAATGAGTAAAAAGCAAAATTTACACAACTATCTCAAATAAAACATGACTAAATTTTGTGTTTGCAGCCCCTAGGTGGATACTTCTTCATTCTCCTCTGCCATTAATTAATTAAACTTCAACCAAAAAGTTTGAGGAATGTTGCTCTAAAGGAAGTAAGGAGACCTTTGAAGGGAGTAATTTCATTCAGATTCACTGAGTGTCACACTTGTCTGTGCTATTCAGGACATCTCTAAGATGTGTGCTTTTTATAAATATGTATTCCAACATAAGTTTATATGCCAAAATAACTCATCAACACCACCCTGTGAAATTACTAAAGTAATTTGCTTCCAATTTACATTAGACGCAAGGCTGAACTTTTCAGTTTTTACTTTGTTACACAATTTGGAAACAACTTTTTATTGACAGAAAGATGGAGACCTGCCCATTTTCTATTCCAGAAAGGCTGTTTCTCCAAGATGCTAAATCAACCATGTAATTCAGAGAAAGAAAAACAAAATCGGTGAAACAAGATCTTTGGCATTTCAAGGAGCACATGACTGGTTAATTTTAAGTGATTTTAACTTTTCCACAGATTTATTTAGTACTGTTTTTTCACAACTGGAACTCATTTTGTAGTTTACTCATGCCTTAATACTAAGGTGATATTAGGAACACTATAAATGTCAGAGAGTGCTTCAGTATTGGGGGGAGGGGGGTTGTTCTGCAGTCAGAATAAAGAAAGGTTAGAAACCCCAGGTGTAAAAAAGAGCTAGAGAAGGATAACTAAAGTTGGACATCCCTGTCTATATCTTAAAATCTTTCAGAAGTCAATAAGATCATGAAAACTTCTGGAAATTGTTTTTCTTCATTTAAAAAATATTTTTTCAAGCACATGTAACTTTAGACATCCTTGAACTAGAACTAAAATTAGAACTACTGAAAATACAACAATCTGATCCAATTGACTAAGTACATTACCAAGTTCAGTTTTCCCAAATCCTAATACTAAAATTTTTGAGATAACGTTATAAATTAAGTTAACCCCAGACTTTATTCTCTATTCCTACCATCTGAGTGTAGTTTCTCATTCTCTTCCACTTGAATCTGGTTGGCCTTTGGGATATGCTTGACCATTAGATTACAGCAGAAATGATATGGAGGATACTGGAGGTGGCATCAAAAAAAATCTTGTGACTTCTCTTTGAGTCTCTTGGTCTGGTCTGGAACTGCCATGCTGAGAGAAACTCAAGCCACATACGGAGGCTCTAGAGGATGAGATGCCATGTGGAGAAAGAAAGGCCATCAAGGCACTGGACATGTGAGTGTAGAAGCCATGTTGTAAGTGAATCCTCCAGCCTGGCTTATGCCATGTAGTTCAGAGATAAACTATTAAGCTGAACTGTTTATAGATTCCCAACCCCAAAAGTAATAAGCAAAATAAAATGGATGTCATTAGCCACTAAGCTAGGTGTAGTTTCTTAAACAATAGATACCCACAACAAACACTAAACAATTTTGTCAGGACATTTTGATTTTGATTTTTTTCCATGAACAAGAGTCCCATGCAGTCATTTTATGCAAATTTAGAAATATTGTAGGAAATATTTGAGTATCAGCTTCAAGGTAGTTTTAGAAAACATGGTCTGGAATTATTATTTTTGTGTTTAAGGATTAAACTCACTTTTCAGTTCTGCATATTTGTAAAACCAATCCAGTAAATGAAATTTTCAGTTCAAATGACTACTTTTTCATGCATGGAGTTGGCATCAGTACAGATAGTTTGTTGTATCTCTAGAGGAAAATAAACATCATGAGTTTCTCCTATAGTATAATCTATTAGTCATACACAATGTTCTAGAAATTTACATACTTTTTGCTGACATAGCGATGACAGTTCAGATGTTGCTAAATTGTGTTCACATTGTAATGTGGAAAGAAGATTAATCTTAACCAAATAACTATATATTTTGAAATGATAAACATGTTCTTAACAAAATAATATTAAAATTATTGCTCTCACAAAGCAAGCCTATTCAGTTTAACACTGCCTGCCTGTGCTAATGCATGAAATATAAAGATAAAAAATGTACAAAACACAGATACAAATCCAACTTGATCCTGATATCTTCCATTTATTGTCTCTCTGAATGCATATTTAGCTTTAAAATTGATGAATAAACCTTTGCTGTAACCAGGGCTAATTTTGTTTTTGGCAGTTGAAAGGGAATATATTTTCAATATTTTTTATAAGAAAAAATAACACTGCTCCACAGGATATTAATTTATATTGTATGTTAATATCAAGTTATTAAAATATCTTAGTGAAATAGTGAAATGTGCCTCACTAGAAATGTGGATGCTAGGTAGACCCTTCTTTGTGGATACTGCTTTTTTATAAAGCCCAAATGCATGCTTTAAAAACTATAACAGAATCCTAGAAACTTTGAAAATTCTATGCACAAATGTGTGTGAAAAGATTTGAGCTCTGACATTTAATTTAAATTAAGGATGAATTTGTAAATATGCTCTGTTTTTCTAATTTATGATGATAACTCTTTTTCCTAGAATTTTCCTAACACTTAAATTAAATTACCAGTCAGTGTTATGCATAAAATAAATATAAACACCAATTCCTTTCTCTTTTTGTATTAAAGAGTCAAAAAGAAGGCCTGGGGACCTAAATCATATAAGAAAAATTCAGACCAGTGGAATAGTCCAAGCTAATTGAATACCAGATGAATCTGATCCAGTATGAAAGATTTTCTTTATTTCTCTTCTACTCTCACTCAGAATTTATTTTATTTTTACAGGCTGTTTAAATTCGTATTTAATGACTATGTTATGTGCTATTGGCTCAAACTTTGTGTGTATATGGAGTGTTAATCTTCATCAGAAATCAATTTTGCTGGCATATCAGTTTCTACTGAAAATTATATTATGTGCCCTAAGAGACCACTGTAAAAAACTACAAAAGAATAAGGCAAAATATAATATTTAATGTAATACTTAGGACTACAAGACAAAAATAAATAACTATTTGATTATATTAATGAATTAATTGTTCAAACAAATCTATCTTTTAAAAACTCAATTTACCTAAAAACATTTTTGGGTTCTCAGTGGATGATAAATAGTGTGTTAAATCCTGGGGATATAGCGGTGAATAAAATGAGGTCCTTGGCCTTAAGGTGTTTTTTGTTTTAGTGGGGAATGGAGATATGTAAGCAGAATTACAAAACAGTATGATAACTGCCAAAACAAAGATGGGAAATGGGAGAGTGACTTTTTTGTGGCAAGATTTTCACTCAGGATAGTGACAAATCTCTGTAACTTCAACCCAAGTACTAAACTTATTTGAAAATAATTTAAAATTGCAAAAGATATAACCTTTTGATACAATAAATCTTCCATCATTTCTTCAATACAGCAAATACTAAAAATGGAAACTTATGATATTTCTGAATCTCTTCAGTTTAGCAAAATTTGTCAACTCTTTCTAAAGTTGTAACAGAACAAATAATCCAAGCAGGTCACCAACCAAATAACCTAAAATACCAAGCCACAATTAACATCAATACAAAGAGCAATACATGATTATTTCATTAGCTTGAATCTTAATCTTTGTATATGCATTGAGTGTATAATGGTGGTAGCAAGGGATTTATTTTATTATTTTTGCTTTTGTATGCTCCTCCCTATGCTTTTAGTTTCAAATAACTTCATTAAATCTTGAATATGTGATGACTTTGGAGAAGAAGAAGGAGGGTATCATAAGTTCACTCAGCATTCTTGGCACACATAATTAGAGCTAATTCATGGCAGTGTTCACTGTCCCTTGTAGATATTATAGGGTTAGTGAGCTGTTTCCAAAAGATCTGTTTTGTTTTGTTTTTTTTCAGGATGACATGTACAAGCTTAGCATGGCTGCCACAAACAGCAAACCATTTTCTTGCCTAGATTGTACAACATGCGCGTTATTTACAGCTTCAGAAATTCTGGGCCAAGCCTTTACCCTAAGAGTTGGCTGCCATATTAATACTGGAGACTGAAACTGGTTTACTTACCTTGTGTAAGTTTATACAACTTAGTCAGACTTGTTTTTAGACACTTGCAATTGAAAAGTTGACTAAGATTATCTTAGGAATAACATGATTGTTGATCAGACTTCTATTCCATATATTGCTTTTGGAAGCATAGTTAGAGCTTATGCCTCACTGAGATACTAATATAAGCTTGAAGATATTTTATCACATTTTCATTAATGCCAATAACATGACATCATGCATATTAAAACAAAATTATTTGAGAATTTACTACATATGGGCACTACAAAGAGTGTTGGTACATACACTATCTTATTTATTCCTCACAAAAGCCCAAAGTAGTAGTGGGTATTTTTGAACCATTTTGCAGATGAGAAAACTCAGTCTAAGACAAATGACTTTCCTGAGGTCACATATTATAGTAAGTAACAAAATGGGATTTCAATCAGATTTGTCTGACTCTAAGGTTTATGTTATTTTTCTTATAGCATACTGAGTACGGCAACTTTATCTAGGCCCAAAATTATATCCTTAAAAACATTATCAGGGAGTTCCCATTGAGGTTCTGTGGATTAAGAACCTGACTGGTATTCATGATAATGCAAGTGCCATCCCTGGCCTCCCTTAGTGGGTTAAGGATTTGGCACTACTGCAAGCTGCAGCTTAGGTCCCATATGCATATCAGATCTGGTGTTGCTGTGGTTATGGTGTAGGCTGGCAGGTGTAGCTTCGATTCACCCCCTAGCCTGGGAACTTCCAAATGCCGTGGGTGCAGTAAAAAACAAAAACAAACCAACAAAAAAATGCTATCAGGCTAATAGAGACATTTTAATAATGACAACAATAATAGTAACCATATTTTATGTATTTTAACTATATATGAATTAATGGTTACTTAGCAATAGCTCTGCTAGTAATAATAATAATTATTATTATATTTAGTGTTATTTAATAATATCACTACTACCACTACTGCTTATTGTTAGTAAAAGTAGTAGTAGTGGTAGAGCTATATCATTTGTTGATTGCTTACCACATACTGACACTATATTAATACTGGCTAGTCTAGAGTCAAGGTAGCAACCTGAAGTCCAGAAGCTTACAGCAAGGTAGTCAGGTCAGAGAACATGCCAATCTTGGGTTCCTAGAAGAGTGAAAACGTCAAAGGTTGAAAAGCCTTCAGAAATGGATACTGAAAAATCAAAGACAGTAGCATTAGACCTGTAAAATTGGTACTTAATTCCTGCAAGAAAAAGGTACTCTCACTGTAGGAATAGTCCCTAAAAAAGAAAGCTGGAAGGAACTAGGGCTTAGGGTGATGCAGAGGAGGATACATCTGGCAGTTAGGTGCAGTTTAAGACCACATGAGCAAGAGAGGGAGTTCCATCAAAAAGAGTGGGGGGAAATTTAGCCTAAGACCAGTTCTGATAGAGTCTAGTCTTTACCAATATCTGGATTTTGAAAATTAAAGTAGTATACAGCATATCCAAAAATACATTTGGTTTGGTTTACAAATGCGATATCAACCCAGGAGCTTTTGTATATTGATATTTTCCATATGCTCTAGACTCTTGTTTTTTAGGAACAGTAGCTCTGGTCCTGTGAGGACCTATAACAAATAGTTTATTTCCCTTAGTAGAAAATGTATTGAGAGTCTCCCCTTTGCAGTAATGATGATTTTCCATTTAAGAGCTAACCTGTTTGATAGTAGAGATGATAACCATGTTGTGTCTCAAGTCTCATTGTGAGGCTGAGTCGACAAATGAACAAAGACAATGTGAACATTTGGAGTGAGATCATTCAGTAGAAGAGAAGGAATTTTGGTCAAGGCCCAAATTGAAAAACCCCCTACCTTAATTATGGAAAAATGTTAAGTTCTTAAGAAAGGAAGAGAATTGTGATAATTTTAGATAAAATAATTGCAGAAGGGAAATGATTGATTTTAATAATTATATCTCATATTTATACAGTATACCTCTCTAAGTAACTCAAAGTTTTTTTTCAGATATCATTTAATTAATTTCTTTACTGTTTTTGGAAAATAGGACAAGTTGTTATTAACCATTGGCATGTGTGGAGATAAAAGTTCTTTGTGACCCCCACAGACAGTTTACCTGAACATACTAGTTAGGAATCAGCTGGATAAGTACTGAATAAATGATTAGCCTGACCAATTATCAGACAGCTCAGAATTACTATAGAGTCTGTATTATATATGCATGAATGTATAGCAGGTATGATATATCTACTCACTTCTGGATATTTTCCTACTTCCTATCTGTCCAGTAAATACCTTATTAACCTAATAACAGCTGTTTTCATGAGTGATCACTTAGTAAATCAAACTAGCAGCTCTTAAACTTTGCAGATTGGTAGCCCGTATTTACATTTACTCTTTGGTTTTATGTGTTGATTCCTGGTATTTTAGTTTTTTACATTCTTCTAATGTTTAATGCATTCTTTTTTCGGGGGGGAACCTATGGCATATGAAGGTTCCCGGGCCAGGGATTGAATAAGAGCTACAGCTGCTGGCCACAGCCACAGCAACACCAAATCCAAGCCATGTCTTCAGCCTACACCATAGCTCATGGCAATGCCAAATCCTTAACCCACTGAGCGAGGCCAAGGTTGAACCTGCATCATCATGGATACTAATAGTTGGATTCTTAACCCACTGAGCCACAATGGGAACTCCTGATGTACAAAGTATTCATTTAAAAAAAAAAAAGGTGAAAAAGCCAAACAAAAAGAAAGAGCTAGCTGTGGGCACAAGTTGAAATTTGCAAAAGATAAGAGGGAGGCCCTACCTTCATGTAATATGTAAAAATAACTCAGTAAGAATGGAAGTTCTTATTTGTCAGAGGCAAGTCCATTGTTCTATTAGTTCACTAGGCTGGTGTTTCTTTTTAACCTTCTATTTGACTTTAGTTATGTCTGTATATGCCAGAGAATAATACTTCCAGTTTTCTTCTTCAAATGGGTTATTTTGCTGTATTTAATTTATTCTTATCAGCATTCTACCTACATCATAGTAGTCTTTATTCACAGCATAAGGAAACTTAGTGTAACATTTTATTCTACAGATCTGGAAACCAGTGTCACATCCAAAGTCACTGAAAAAACAGACCAAGACCATTCAATGTAAAATGCCTCAAATTTTGTCCCCTCCATTTCAAAATGTCTCTTTTTATATTTTATTTCCCCCTTTCTCTATTCTAGAAAGTGTGTCATAAGTTCTTTTAAAATTAAAATTTTCTACCTCTGCTCTCGATTGCACCCCTTCTCATATCTTTTGTTACACATCAATTATTCTTTCTTTCAGATGCATTTAAACTCTGTTCCAAAGTCGGAGTTCCTGTTGTGGCTCAGTGGGTTAAGAACGCAACATATAGTCCATGAGGATGTGGGTCCAATCCTTGACCTTGCTCAGTGGGTTAAGGATCTGGCATTGCTATGAGCTGTGGTATATAGGTTGCAGATGTGGCTCAGATCCCACATTGCTGTGGCTGTGGCATAGGCCTGCAGCTGCAGCTCCAATTCGACCCCTAGCCAAGGAACTTCCATATGCCTTGGGTGCAGACATAAAAAAAAAAAGAATAAACTCTGTCCCAAAATAAATACACTAAATTTTCTCCCATTTTAATATATGCGTGTGTATGTGTGTGTGTGTGTGTGTGTGTGTATTAGAAAAAGCAACACTTTTTGTATCCTGCTTCCACTTTGAGGTACGCTGTCCCAGTCTCTGTTTTTCCTATCCACACTCAATTGTTTGATACATAGACCATCTGTTTTACCATATTTCATTCAATTCCCATCTTATTAAAGCTGACTTCAACACTATTCTGTTGAAGCCCATCTCTCAGTTATTTAATGAATTATCTTGTTATAATAATTATCTAATTCTGCAGCCTCATCTATTGCCTTTTCCATTTCAGGATTGTTTTGCACCTTTTGGCGCCACAGAACAAATTCTTTGCCAATACCCTGCCTGACACATAGTGGATGTTTAGTATGTAATGAATACCTCTCTTTTCTTCAGAATCTCCTGTGTACTCTCCTAATTCTCAACCCAATTATTTTCTTATTTCTTCTCAACTTCTCTTTCTGATCTCTCTTCCTATAACTGCTTCATTAATTGGTGTTAGTGGGAAATATGAGGGGTACAAGTTTAAACAATAAGGACAATTTTTAAATATTTAAAAATTTACACTATGAAAATGAGTTTGATTGATATGTAGGTCTTTATTAAATAAGAAGTGCCTGCCTTGGTTTATTTGATAAAAAGATATGAATGCCTATTCTTAATTAATGAAGGCTTTAAGAAGCGACTCTCATTTTGAACTAGGATTGCTGATAAGATGCTTTCAGTCACTACAGTATAATTGAACACCTACTGTGTGTAAGGTCCTGTGGAGACACACAGATTGCTAAATGTATACAAGCCACTATGGAGACTAGAATTTGACTGAGGTGATTGAGACTAACTATACAAGGTATGAAGTAGCATCAGTAAGATGGTAGAGTAGGAAGCCTCAGACCTTTTCCCACTGCAGAAACACCAACTTAACAACAATAAATGATCCAAAAAGCATTTATGAAAAATCAACAAATGAGATAGGAAATCATAGTACCCCCTACAAGCTCAAAGCCAAGCATGAAAAGGTAAGAAAAATCATATTTCTACCATGTCAACTCCTCCTCCTGACATAGCTTGCAGTTTGGAGGGAAAAAAAAAAAAACTCTCTACCCCTTGGGAAGAAAAGAGTAGAATGTACATCCAATATTACAGCTTTCGGGGGGGGTGAGCAATGGAGTGGTTTCTCAGCATGTCTGGGATGCCTGGGGGCCACAGAAAATAAAAGAGAGCCCAGTGGTTTGAGGCAGTGCAAGACAGACTTCAGAATTGCAGACAGACATCAGAGGAAGCAAGATACTACAAAATCCAGAAAAAAAGAAACCAGAAAACATAGATAAGTATGCATTCCAAGAAAAGTTTTGAGAGGCTCTCAGAATCTCTAGACAGGTTGATTAATGAAGGCATTTCCCTGTAATGAAGACTTTCTGTAAAGAGTGGGAGAGGTGGCCTTTTTTTTCCTAATCATCTTCTTCATGTTTATTTTTTTAAATTTTTCAAATGATTTTTATTTTTTCATTATGCTGGTTTACAGTGTTTTGTCAAGTTTTTACTATACAGCAAAGTGACCCAGTCACACATACATATATACATAATTTTTCTCACACTCTCCTCTATCATGCTCCATCATAAGTGACTAGATACAGTTCTCAGTGCTATACAGCAGGATCTCATTGCTTATCCACAACAAAAGCAATAGTTTGCATCTATTAACCCCAGACTCCCAGTCCATCCCACTTCCCTTCCCCTCCCCCTTGGCAACCACAAGTCTATTCTCTAAGTCCATGAGTTTCTTTCCTATGGAAAGGTTCATTTGTGTCATGTATTAGATTCTAGATATAAGTGATATATGGTATTTGTCTTTCTCTTTCTGACTTATTTCACTCAGTGTGAGAGTCTCTAGTTCCATCCATGTTGCTGCAAATGGCAATATTTTGTTCTTTTTTATAGCTGAGTAGTATTCCATTGTGTATTATACCATATCTTCTTAATGCATTGATCTGTTGATGGACATTTAGGTTGTTTCCATGTCTTGGCTGTTGTGAATAGTGCTGCAATGAACATACAGGTGCATATGTCTTTTTCAAGGAAAGTTTTGGATATATGCCCAAGAGTGGGATTGCTGGATCATATGGTAGTTCTATATTTAGTTTTCTGAGGTACCTCCATACTGTTTCCATAGTGGTTTTACCAATTTACATTTCCCCCAACAGTGTAGGAGCGCTCCCTTTTTACCATACCCTCTCCAGCATTTTTTATTTGTGGACTTATTAATGATGGCCATTCTGACTGGTGTGAGGTGGTACCTCATGGTAGTTTTGATTTGCATTTCTCTAATCATCAGTGACGTTTAGCATTTTTTCATGAGCCTGTTGGCTATCTGCATATCTTCTTTGGAGAAATGTCTATTCAGATCTTTGACCATTTTTCCATTGGGTTGTTGGCTTTTTTGCTGTTGAGTTGTATAAGTTGCTTGTATATTGTAGTGATTAAGCCCTAGTCAGTTGCATCATTTGAAACTATTTTCTCCCATTCTGTAAGTTGTCTTTTTGTTTTCTTTTGGGTTTCCTTTGCTGTGCAAAAGCTTTTCAGTTTGATTAGGTCCCATTGGTTTATTTTTTCTTTTATTTCTGTTGCCTTGGGAGACTGACCTGAGAAAACATTTGTAAGGTTGATGTCAGAAAATATTTTGCGCATGTTCTCTTCTAGGAGTTTGATGGTGTCTTGTCTTATGTTTAAGTCTTTCAGCCATTTTGAGTTTATTATTGTGCATAGTATGAGGATGTGTTCCAGTTTCATTGATTTACATGCTGCTGTCCAGTTTTCCCAGTACCACTTGCTGCAAAGACTGTCTTTTCCCATTTTATAGTCTTGCCTCCTTTGTTAAAGATTAATTGACCATAGGTGTCTAGGTTTATTTATGGGTTCTCTATTCTGTTCCATTGGTCTGTATGTCTGTTTTTTTTACCAGTACTACACTCTCTTAATTACTGTGGCTTTGTAATATTGCCTGAAGTCTGGGAGAGTTATGCCTCCTGCTTGTTTTTTTGTTCCTCAGGATTGGTTTGGCAATTCTGGGTCTTTTATGGTTCCATGTAAAGTTTTGGATTGTTTCTTCTCATTCTGTGAAAAAATGTCATGGGTAATTTGATACAGACCCATGCCAAGACATATAATAAAAATGGAAAAAATTAAAGAGAGGATTCTAAATGCAACAAGAGAAAGACAAAGTATTAATTATAAAGGAACCCCCATAAGGCTATCAGCTGATTCCTCTATGGAAACACTACAGGCCAGAAGAGAGTAGCAAGATATATTCGAAGTTCTAAGAGGGAAAAATTTACAGCCTAGAATACTCTACCCAGCAAGAATATCATTTAAAATAGAAGCGTCTGTTTTTTTAAAATGCATCTATAACAACACAAAGTTTCGTGGCACACAAAGAAATTGGAAAACATGATCCAGTGGAAGGAAAACAATAAATCTCCAGAAACCAACCCTAAAGAATTGGAGATATATGGTTAACCTTAAAAATAATTAAGAATAACTATCATAAAGACACTCAACAAACTTGGGAAAATGATGCATGAACAAAGTGAAAATATCTACAAAGAATTAAAAATTTTAAAAAATCAAACTAATTGACATTTTGGAGCTGAAGAGCACAAAAACTAAACTGAAAAATTTGTTATATTAGTTCCAAAGTAGACATGATCAAGCAGAAGAAAGAATCAGTGACCTCAAGACAGTTCACTTGAAATTATCTAGATAAAGAAGCATAAGACAAAAGAATGAAAATGAATAAAGAAATCCTGGAACTTATGGGATACCAACAAGCAGAATAGTATATGCATTATAGGTGTCTCAGAAGGGGAATAAAGAGCAAAAAGACAAAAAATTTATTTGAAAAATAATGGGAAAAAAAACCCAAATGTGGGAAAGGTAGTGGACATCCAAATTCAAGAAGCTCAAAACATTCCAGCGAAGATGAACACAGAGTCCACACCAAGACACGTTATAAGCAAACTGTCAAAAATTGAAGATAAGGAAAAAAAATTGAAAAGTATAAGGCAAAATGACTCAGCACATACAAGAGATACCCATAAGAATTTCTCAGCAGAAACTGCAAGCCAGAAGAAACTGGAATGATATATTCAATATGCCAGAATAAATACAAAACTGCCAGTCAAAGACACTATATCCAGCAAAACTGTCCTCAAGTAATGAAGGAGAAATGAAAAACAAAAACGAAAGAGAAAAAGACATCCCTAGATTAGTAAAAACTGAGGGAGTTTATTATCATTAGACTTGCCTTACAAAAATGTTAAAGGATGTTCTTCAGATTAAAATGAATAAACACTACATAAGCATTATGAAAACATGTGAAAGAATAGAGCTTGCTAGTAAAAGGAACTACAAATAGAGGGAACTATAGTACCATAATAGTGGTGCATAAATAATTATTAATTATGCCATATGATTTGAAGAACAAAAGCATAAAAACTGGGTCACTATGCTGTACAGTAGAAAAAAAATTGTATTGGGGAAATAACTATTAAAAAAATTAAAAAATTAACACTTTATAAAATAAATAAATAAATCTAAATATGCACTGTGCTAAGAATAACAATATAAAAAATGTAATTTGTTACATCAAAAGAAAAACCCACAAAGTCTGAGGGAGCAAAAGCAAAAGAGTAGTTTTCCTATGCAATTGAAATTGTTATTGTCTGCTAAAATAGATGGTTATAACTATAAGATAATTTATGTCAGCTCCATGGTAACTCAAAATAAAATACTTGTAGTACATGTACAAAAGATAAATAAAAAGGAATCAGCAAAGCACAGTGGAAGACAGCAACAAATGAGGGACAAAAAAGCTATAAGACAGAATAAAATTAAAGAAAGTTAAGAGTCCATCCTGCACCATCAGTAATTAGTTCAAATCAAATTGAATTAACTCTCCAATCAAAGGGTGAGTGGATGAATAGATAAAAATAAAACCAATCAACCAACAAACAAAAAGCTAAAAAGAAACTAATGTCTACATAAGACTCATTGTATTTAAGGATACACATATGCAGAATGTAAAAGAATGGATAAAGGTATTCTATGCAATGTTAACCAAAGGAGAGCAGAGGTGGCCATGTATATAGCAAACAAAACTAAAACTTGAAGGCAAAACTGTCAAAAGAGATAAAAAAGACATTATGTAATGATTAAAGGCTCAATCAATCAGGAAGCTATAATAAATATAAACATACATGCACCCAACATCAGAGCACCCAAATATATAAAGCAACCATTGACAGAACTGAAGACATAAAGAGACAGCAACACAATGATCGTAGGCGACTTAAACACCCCCAGTTTCAATAATGATAGCATACCCAGACAGATCAGTAAGGAAACAGAGAAGTTAGCCAATATTACATAACCTTTAAGACATATAGAATATTCCACCTGACATCAGCAAAATATATATTCTTCTGAAGCATAGAACCTTTACCAGAATAAATCACATGTTAGGTCATAAGTCTTAACAAATTTTAGAAGATTGAACTCATACCATGTATCTTCTGACCATAATGGAATGAAACCAGAAACATATAGCAGAAGGAAAATTGGAAAATTTCACACATACGTGAAATTAAATAACACAATTTTAAACAACAAATGGGCAAAAAACCCCAAGAAATCAAAGAGACAATTTATTGATATAAAGAAATTTAACACACAATGTACCAAGACTTAAAAGATGCAGCAAAAGCAGTATTGAGGGAAATTTACAGTGTTAAAACACCTATGTTAAAAAAAAGAAAGTTCTAAAATTAAAAAACTCAACTGTACATCTCATATAGCTAGTAAAAGAAAAAAATCACTGCACACCTCAAATAACTATACACCTCAAATAACTAGAAAAAGAACAAATCACTCCCAAAGTTAGTAGAAAGAAGGAAATAAAAAAAGATTGGAGGGGAATTAAACTCTTAGAGGAAAACATAGGCATACAGTTGACATAAATCACAGGAACATCTTGTTTGATACAATTACTAGCATAATGACAATAAAGAAAAAAGCAATGAGACATAATTAAACTCAAAAGCTTTTGCACAGCAAAGGAAAACATTAAAAATATGAAAAGACAGCCCACAAAATGGGAGAAAATCTTTGCAAATGATGCAACCAACAAAGGCTTAATCGCCAAAATATACAAACAACTCATGCAATTCAACAAAAACAACAGCAAAAACAACCCAATTGAAAAATGGGCAGAAGACCTCAATAGACATTTCTCCAAAGAAGACATACAGATGGCCAGCAGGCACATGAAAAAATATTCAACATCACTAATAACTAGAGAAATGCAAATCAAAACTACAGTGAGGTACCACCTCACACCAGTTAGAATGCCCATCATTAACAAGTCAACAAACAATAGATGCTGAGAGGATGTGGAGAAAAGGGAACCCTTCTTCACTATTGGTGGGAATGTAAATTGGTACAACCACTATGGAAAACAGTATCGAGGTTCCTTAGAAAACTAAACATAGAACTACCATATTATCCAGCAATCCCACTCCTGGGCATATATACAGACAAAACATTTATTCAAAAGGATATATGCACCCCTATGTTCGTTGCAGCACTATTCACAATAGCCGAGACATGGAAATAGCCTAAATGTCCGTTGAAATATGAATGGATTAAGAATATATGGTACATATGCACAATGAAATACTACTCAGCCATTAAAAAGAACAAAATAATGCCATTTGCAGCAACATGGATGCAACTGGAGATTTTCATACTAAGTGAAGTAAGTCAGAAAGATAAAGACAAACACCATATGATATCACTCATATGTGGAGTCCAAAATATGGCACAGATGATTTATCTACAAAACAGAAACAGATCATGGACATGGAGATTAGTCTTATATTTTCCAGTGGGGACAGGGGAGAGAAGGGGACAGATGGGGAGTTTGGGGTTGGTGGATACAAAGTATTATGTTTAGAATGGATAAGTAATGTGTTCCTACTGTATAGCACAGGGGACTGTGCCCAGTCTCTTGGGTTAGAACATGATGGAAGACAGTATGAAAAAGAAAGTAAGATAGAAAGAATGAAAGAAAGAAAGAAAGAAAGGGAGGAAGAGAGAGAGAGAAAGAAAGAGAATAGAAAACAATAGAAATAGTAACAAAAAAGTTTTATTAATCAATAAAATTGACAAACTTTAAGAAAAAATAAAGATTCAAAAGGAGGTGTTCCCATTGTGGTGCAGCGGAAATAAATCTGACTAGGAAGCATGAGGTTGCAGGTTTGATCTCTGGCCTCACTCAGAGGGTTAAGGATCTGGTATTGGCATGAGCTGTGGTGTTGGTCACAGGTGCGGCTCAGACCCCACATTACTGTAGCTGTGGTTTAGGCCAGAGCTATAGCTCTGATTGGACCCCTATCCTGGGAACCTTCATATGCCATGGGTGAGGCCCCAAGAAGCAAAAAAAAAAGAAAAAAGAAAAGGAGTTCCCCTTATGGCTCAGAGGAAACAAACCTGACTAGTATCTATGAGGATGCAGGTTTGATCCCTGACCTCACTCAATGAGTCAGGAATCCAGCATTGCCATGAGCTGTGCTGTGGTGTAGATCACAGACGTGGCTCAGATCCCACGTTGCTGTGGCTATTGCATAGCCTGGGAACTTCCATGTGTCATGGGCGTGGCCCCAAAAAAGAAGCAAAAAAAAAAAAAAAGAGAAAGAAAGAAAGAAGAAAATTCAACTGATTCCATAGAAATAAAAAGCATTATGAGACTACTATGAAAAATTATGTACCAGCAAATTGGATAACCTAGAAAAAAGGATAAGTTCCTAGAAATATGTAACCTACCACAAGAGAGTCATAAGAAATAGAACATCTGACCTATAGCGAGCTAGGAGATTAAAGCAATACCAAAAACTTTCCAATAATGAAAAGCCCAGAAGTGGCTTCACTGGAGAATTCTATCAAATCTTTTAGTAAAACTTAACACCAATACTTTCAAACTCCTACCACAAATTTGAACTAAAGCAAACATTTCTAAACTCATTTTCTGAGATCAGCATAACAGAATAAAAAAGGTAAATAAGGACACTAAGAAGAAAACAAAACTGCAGGCCAATATCCTTGGTGAGTACAGATGCAAGAGTCCTTAACAAAATATTAGCAAACCAATTCAATGTCACATTAAAAGGATCATACACCATCACCAAATGGGATTTCTCCCTCGGATGAGAGGATATTTCAACATATGGAAATCAATCAGTGTGAAATACCACATTAACAGAACAAAAGATAAACATCACATGATCCTCTCAATAGATGCAAAAAAAGCATTTGGCAAAAATCAACACTCTTTTAAGATAAAAAATTTGAGCAAACTAGGAGTAGAAGCAAATTACCAGAATATAATGCCATATTTCAAATGCCCATATTTAACATTACATTCAACAGTGAAAAACTAAATCTTTTCCTTTAAGATCAGGAAGAAGACAAGGATGCCCTCTCTGGCCATTTCTATTTAATATAGTATTAGAAGTCCTAGCCAGAGAAATTGGGCAGGAACAAGAAATTAAAGCCATCTAAATCAGAAAGGAATAAGTAAAAATATATGTTTATAGATGATATTATATGCAGAAAACCTTAAAATATTTTGCAGAATCCCTGTTATACATGAATTTAGCAAAGTTGCAGGATTTAAATCAACATTAAAATTTCAGTTGCATTTTTATATACCAACAATGAACAATCCAAAAAGGAAATTTAAAGAAGTCCTATTTACAATAACATTAAAAAGAATAAAGTACTTAGGAATAAACTTAACTAAGAAGGTGAAAGAGTTGTACACTGGAGACCACAAAATATTGCTGAAAGAAGTTTAAGAAAACACAAGTGGAAAAATACACCACATTCGTGGATACAAAGACAATATTGTTAAAATGTCCTTATGACCCAAAGCAATCTACAGATTCAATGTGAAAAATTCCAATAACATTTTTCAAAGAAATAGTAAAAAAATTCCTAAAATCCGTATGGAAGTACAGTGGATGCCAAATAGCCAAAAACAATCCTTTTTTTTTTTTTTTGTCTCACCCATGGCATACAGAAGTTCCTGGGCCAGGGATCCAACCCAAGCCACAGCAGTGACAATGCTGAATCCTTAACCATTAGGCCATTAGGGAACCCCCCCCCCAAACAATCTTGAGGTAGAAGAATGAAGCTGGAAGCCTCACACTTCCTGATTTCAAAATACATTATTAAACTATAGAAACCAATCCAAACAACAGACTGGCATAAGAATATGCATACAGACCAATGGAAAAGACTAGATAACTCACAAATAAACTCATAGCAGAAGAGGCCAAAGATATTCCAAAAATGTGTCAAGAACTCTCAATGAGGAAAAGATAATTTCTTCAACAAATGTTTTGAGGAAATGGATATATACACACAATAAAATAAAATTAGATCCTTTCCCTACACCATACACAAAAACCAACTCTAAGTGGATTAGAGACTTAAATGAAGGCCTAAAACTATAAACTCCTAGAAGAAAACATAGGGGAAAGCTTCATAACTTTGGTCTTGGTAATAATTTCTTGGATATGAAACCAAAGGACAGGCAACAAAAGTAAAAAGATCGACAAGTGGGACACAACAGACTAAAAATTTCTGCACATCAAAGGAAATAATCCATAAAGTGGCAATCTACAGAATGGAAACGAATAATTGCAAAACATATTTCTGGTAAGGAATTAATATCCAAATTTTTAAGGAACTCCTACAATTCAGTAACAAGAAAACAAATAATCTGATTTTAAAATTTGGAAAAATAATAGCCATTGTGCCAAAGAGAACATACAAATGGTAGCAGTTTTATGAAAAGATGCTCAACATCACTAATCATCAGGAAAATGCAAATCAAAACCCTAATGGGGAATCACCTCAAAGCTGTCAGGATGTGAATTAAAAACAAAGAAAAAAAAAGAGAAACAAACAAGTATTACTAAAGATACAGAGACATTGGAACCTTCATATACAATTGGTAGAAATGCAAAATGGTGCAGCTGTGATAAGAAACTATGCGATATCATATGATATTTGCCTTTCTCTGTCTGACTTACTTCACTTAGTGTGAGAGTCTCTAGTTCCATCCATGTTGCTACAAATGGCATTACTTTGTTCTTTTTTTATGGCTGAGTAGTATTCCATTGTGTATATATACTACCTCTTCCTAGTCCAAAGATCTGTCGATGGAGCATGAAAAAAAATCTATACATGTATGTGTAACTGAGTCACCATGCTGTACTGTAGAAAATTGGCAGAACACTGTAAACTAGCTATAATGAGAAAAATATAAAATAATTATAAAAAAGAATGTGAATAAAAAATTAAAGGTAGAACTACTATTTGAACCAGCAATCCCACATCTGAGTATTTATACAAAAGAATTAAAATCAGTTTCTTGAAGAAATATTTGCTTTCCTTGCTTATTGTAGCATTATTCAAAATGGCTAAGGTATGTAAATAATCTGAAAGCCCATTGACAAATGAATGGATAAAGACAGTGTGGTGTATACATACAATGGAATATTATTCAACCTTAAAAACAGAATCATATGAATACTGTCAAATACCATAACATGGATGAAACTTGACATTGTGCCTGGCTAATCACATAAAGACAAATATTGCAATGATTACATTTATATATGTATCAAAAGGAGTCAAACTTTTAGAAGCAGAAATTAGGGTAGTGGTTGTCAGGGACTGGGGAGAGGAGGATGTGGGAATTTTCTATTCAATGAGTATAGAGTTTTAGTCATGGAAGATGAAAAAAATTCCAGATATCTGCTATACAACAGGCACATAATTAACAACACTGTACTGTACAATTAAGGCTTTGTGAAGAAGGTAGTTTACCTGTTATCTCTTTATTGCTAGAATAAAAGTATAACTATTGGTAAGAAGTATTTTAATTGAGATCTTCTAAGCCAGAAACCTCTGGCTTAAAATGCACTCTTTGCTTTACTTCATCTTGCATATTATGCCAACAGTGCTTAGGATTCTCCCTACTTAGAATCTTCTATATCATTGCTTAAACAGCTTCAGTCAGTCTCCCATAGCTGGGATAGGTGATTATAATTGATTATATCAATTCCAAACAAGTTTCTCTGCCTCCAGTCTTGCTCACCTTCAATCAATTTTCATCACCATTATAACCAGTAAAATGTAAAGGTAAAATGTAAATACTATTCATATCTCCTAATTAAATAGCTTTAATAAACTCTCCATTACCTATCTAGGAAAGAAAATGTGTCCTTTTTTGCCTTGATTAATGGCTGCCACCTTTTTTCTAGTCCTATCCTCTCATTTCACCCATTATTCTGATAATACCAACTGTTTCCCTTTAACATTCACAGCACCCATGCTTTCTCCACCCATAGCTCCTGGCAAACACTATTTTACAAAGGAAAAATTGATTTTAATATCACCTTCTGATGCATAATTCCAGGAAGAAGGTATGTCTCCTTTTAACAAAATATACGTACCATAGCTTATGAATTTTCTACCTCAGCATGTATAGCTCTTAATTATACCTTTATTTGTTGATATATCAATCTCTATTTACTAGACCGTGAACTTGATACTTAGATATTTTGTTCAACATTTCTTTCTCAATAATAGCACAGTGCCTGATGGTCAATGAATGTGTCTGTGTGTATATATATATAGGTGTGTGTACACCTATATATATGTATACATGCATATGATGCATGTATATATAGGTATGTTTATAGGTGTATGTGTGTTTGTGTGTGTGTGTGTGTATATATATATATATATATATATATATATATATATATATATAAGAATAAGAAGTGAATGAAATTTTGAGATAATTCTGATAACTGCCACTATCCTTCAGTGTAGCTCTCCTTTAACTTTTGTATAGTTTGTGTGTGTATATATACACACACACACACAGACACACATGAATAAGAAGTGAATGAAATGTGTGTGTGTATATATATGTGTGTGTGTGTGTGTGTATATATATATATATATATATATATATATATATATATACACAAATAAGAAGTGAATGAAATTTTGAGATAATTCTGATAGTTTCCACTATCCCTCAGTGTAGCTCTCCTTTAACTTTTGTATAGTTTCCAAAGCTAAATTTCCTTTAGGAGACAAGCTTGTAGTTGTACTTTATACTATCAAGAGACATAGAATCTTAAACTTATAAGGATTCTTAGTGGTTTTATGAGTAAGGATAAGTAACTCCAGCAAGTATAATAACCAGGAAATCACAGTGGCAGAATGTAATAAAAGTTTACTTTTTGCCAACACAAAGTCCATGATAGTGGCTTCACCATCTCCTAGAGACCTTTCGGAGCCTTCTGCTCTATCCTCTTTGTTTTTGCAAAGAAGGGAGGGAGGGAGAGAAGGAGCGTTAGGGAGGGAGGGAGGGAGGGAGAGAGGGAGATTGATAGATATCACAAGAGTGTTTTTAGGTGCCAGAGCAGAAAACACTGTATTTTACTTCCAACCACAGTTTATTGTCCAGAGTTCAGCTACATAGCCAACCTAATTTCAAGAGAGTGTGTAGAATGTACAGGAACATATGATATGGGTGAGCACTGATTGTCCCCAGAACAGCCATCTCCTCCTACCCAATCAATGTAGGGATAACTCTGGGGGAATCCTTAAAAGGCAGTTCTTTGGAAGAAGAGAGTTATATAACTGGGGAATACTCATTATCTTTACAAGGCAGATTGTTCAATTATTATACAGTTCTAATCACTAGAAAGTTCCTCTTTATTCTAAGCTGTGATCTTCCTCTTGTCATAAGACAGAGTAAATCTATTTTCTTCTATTAAGCCCTTCAAATGTTTGAATAAAGTAGCAGATTCCCTCAGCATCCTGTCTTCTTTAGGAGAAAAATTTCCAGTTTTTAATACTTTCTTATAGGACTTTCCACGAATAAGGCTAGCTTCCTCGGGCATACTCTAATGAAGAGTGTCAGGAAACTTAAAGTATGAGACCATACACTAAAAGTGGCCAAACTCTTATAGAGAATAGGATACTGACTTCCTGTCATCTGAACACTATATAAAATGAGATCATTTGTATGAAAGCACTTTTCACAATGTAAAGCAGCATGCTCATGGAAGGTATCATTATTATTATAAATGTAACTTGAGATTGTGTTAGCTTATTCAGCAGCCACATCACACTGTTGGCCAGTATTTTAAACTTGTGGTCAGCTAAATCCTCAAACCTTTTTCACAGGAATTGCTACATGAATGAGCCCCATAATCATTTGTTCCATGGTCAGTAATAAATACACCATTCATTTTTTTGCCTTTGAGAAAATAGACTTAATAGTGTTTTGATTTCCAGGGCTAACTACCAATTTAAAATTTTTGATAAGATTTAGGTCCTATCAACCCACACAAACCACTTTAACCTAATTCAGTGCTGTTGTTTTTTTAAAGTACAAATTCAGTTAGCTAAGCATTTTTTAAAATTTGTATCTGCATGACAACAAATACCTGATTTAAGGCCTCTTTTTATCTACTTGTAGTATTGGTGTGGGAACAGCATTAAACTTTTGATTTCCTCTTTAGTAGCTAATGCTTTTGTTGTAATTAACTGATTTCTGTAGTCAAAAACTGTGCATTTTCTTGGAATTTGCAAACAGGGAGACCAGTTTAAATTATACAGAAGCACAGAAATCATAAACAATAGCAGCCTTGAGATCTCATGATTAGTATAGTTAAAGCAGAAATATGGGAATACATACCTTTTCCACCATATTCTTTTCCCTCTTTAGGAACGTTCTGGATCATTTACTTCTCAAGCCCATAAATCAGAGCCGTCTCTTAAATCCAAGACTAGCAGTCCCATAATGAAAGGACTCTTATAATGCCGTCATTTTAATTGCTTAGTCTATTTGTACTTTTCCTTAGGGAATGTGATGGTGTTTTCAAATATTGATTTTTGAAATAGTTCCCAAAGAATTAATTGGACTACTTCAATCAGTGAAATGCAACTGCATAATGTAATATTTGGAGTATATTAACTTTCTTCAGTCTTGGTAGACCAGAATTTCCAGCTGACTAAATAAGAGAAAAAGGAAGGAAATCAGCTTCCATACTGGACAGTAAAAAGTACATAGTGGTTTTGACTGAACCTAAAGCTAATAATATCTCTCTGAGTATTTACTACAAGAATATAGTGATGTATCCTGTGTAGGTGGGCTGGTTGCATTTTATTCTGACATACCCATATTTAGCCTTAATGCATGCACTAATTTCCTGGGTCTGCTTTAACAAAGTGCCACCAACTGAGTATCTTAAAACAACAGAAATGCATTGTCTCACAGTTCCAGAGACTAGATATCTGAAATCATGGTGTCAGCAGTATTGGTTCCCTTTTGAGGTTCTGAGGAGAATCTGGTTCATGTCTCTCTCTCCTTGCTTCTGGCAGTTCCTAGTAATGCTTAGTGTCCCTAATGATGTGGATGTATCACTTCAATCTCTATCTCTGCTACCACATGCTGTTCTTTCCCTGTCTGTGTCACTTTCTGTTTCTACATTTCCTTCTTTTTATAAGGTTGCAAGTGATTAGATTATAGATCTAGCCATACTTTGGAATAACCTTGTCTCAACTCTCCAAAGCCCTTGTTTCTGAATAAGGTCACATTTACAGGTACCAGGGGTTAAAGTACATAGCTTTGGGAGACACAATTCAATCCATAGCATGACATCTACTTACATTGATATCCATATGACATTGATCATCTGGATGAGAAGTAAAATTTTTAGTCCCAAAATGAGAAGTTTGCTGTACTAAAATCTAAATATTTGGAAGCCTGGACATTTGAGTTTTTATATCATTGGTAGCTTCCGGAAATATGTACTATTAGGCCAGTATATAGTCAGTATGCTATTAGACAAGTACTTAGGTCTTGTTCAGATCTTAAAAAGGAAGTCTTATCTAAAAATAGGTTGTGGCCTCAGTGCTGAATCTACAAGTCTAGCTTACCAAGACTAGGAGAGGAAATCCTTGTGTATGTATGAAGCCCGTTTCAAAATTTGGCCTTATTTGAAGCATTGTTTTTTCCTCCCTGTCTAGGCCATAAGGACTTACTCATTTTAGCTGTCTCCCTTGACAGAAATACTTCCTCATCTCTGGGGAAATTCAGAGATCCTGATGTGTTTATAGATTTTGTATTTATGGAGCAATATCAGTTTATAGATCAGAAAAAAAATTGAATAAAAGTCTTTCATTATAACATAGCACCAAGGAGAGCAAAATCTGGGCAATTTAATCTTAAGGGTATACATTCAGGATAGAAGTGATAAAATAAGGAATTGTAATTTCAGGGTTATGTTCCTTTCTTAGCCCCCCAAAAATGGTAAAGAAAAGGGTATCTTGAAAAGTGAAGCAAAATGGGTGATACACATCTATTGTTTTCCTGTAAGTAGATTGCAGATAATTAGAAAGTGAATTTCTATGTTATTGCTGTGCAGGAGTGGGATTTGTATATTACTATGTATTGCTGGGATTTCATTCCTTCTGAACATATGATGCAACCTGATTCTTCCTTCTGATACCTATTACAGGGCAGTGTAGATGTCATATGCAGTCCGTATAGACAATAGGCAGTTCAGACATTAGATGATCAAAAAGTGTTAAATAAATAAGTGTAGTATTACTATGGTCTAGTAAATGAAGATGTAGCATTCACTTCTACTGTTATCCCTATGTCCTTTTAGTGTTGGTATGGTCACATGGGATGGTTTAATTTTTGTTCTCTCAAGGGCCATAAAATAACCTCTAACCCTCCCTTCCTTAACTGACGGTGCTCATTGATGGCCACAAATATGCATTTGCCAATGTATTCTAATTTGTATAGAATTTGATTAGTACTTGACACAAAAAGTTAATTTAAGTGAGGATCTGTTAGATCCTTGTTCAACAAAGAGTTATTGGCTGCTAATTATGTATGTACAGGCACTGTTACAAACTGTGAATATAAGACACATGTGGTTTATTTTCTCAGGGTGATTATTACCTAACAGGGGAGACACAGGTTAAGTAAATTAACCTACTATTTTATGTGAATGTAAAATTATTTAGTGTGATTAAGTGTTATGAATGGGAAGAAGAAAGTTCTATGAGAGAATATCAGTAACATTGTGTCTGGGTAGAACTGCATGGTTTCTGAAAATTTAGAAGCTAAAATACTTAAAGTATGAGAAGGAAGCACCATTTAAAAATTGAGAGGAATGTGTTTCATGCAAAGGGAATTGTATATGTTAAGATCCTGCAGAGGGGAAAAAGTTGGAAATACCTGAGAGACTTAAAGCTGGTGTAGCTTGTACATTGTAATCCCAATGAAAGAGGGATGGTAGGTAATGACATCAGAAAGGTAAGGCATTGTTACATTATGCAGAACCTCATAGGAGGTTTCTAATCCAAGAAGTCTTGTATACAGAAGTCAAAACATAATATTGAATGTGTGAAACTTACATAATATTATAGACAAAAAGAAATCTCATGATGTAATTTATATATCTATGTATTTATTTTGAAATAATTTTAGGCTTATGGAGATGTTGCAAAATAAGCACAGAGTTACTATATACCATTCACCCAGCTTCTTCTTCTTTTTTTTTTTTTATTTTCCCACTGTACAGCAAGGGGGTCAGGTTATCCTTACATGTATACATTACAATTACATTTTTCCCCCAGCCTTTCTTCTGTTGCAACATGAGTATCTAGACAAAGTTCTCAATGCTATTCAGCAGGATCTCCTTGTAAATCTATTCTAAGTTGTGTCTGATAAGCCCAAGCTCCCGATCCCTCCCACTCCCTCCCCCTCCCATCAGGCAGCCACAAGTCTCTTCTCCAAGTCCATGATTTTCTTTTCTAAGGAGATGTTCATTTGTGCTGGATATTAGATTCCAGTTATGAGTGATATCATATGGTATTTGTCTTTGTCTTTCTGGCTCATTTCACTCAGTATGAGATTCTCTAGTTCCATCCATGTTGCTGCAAATGGCATTATTTTGTTCTTTTTTATGGCTGAGTAGGATTCCATTGTGTATATATACCACCTCTTCCGAATCCAATCATCTGTCGATGGACATTTGGGTTGTTTCCATGTCCTGGCTATTGTGAATAGTGCTGCAATGAACATGCGGGTGCACGTGTCTCTTTTAAGTAGAGTTTTGTCCAGATAGATGCCCAAGAGTGGGATTGTGGGGTCATATGGAAGTTCTATGTATAGATTTCTAAGGTGTCTCCAAACTGTTCTCCATGGTGGCTATACCAGTTGACATTCCCACCAACAGTGTAGGAGGGTTCCCTTTTCTCCACAGCCCCTCCAGCACTTGTTCTTTGTGGATTTATTAATGATGGCCATTCTGACTAGTGTGAGGTGATATCTCATGGTAGTTTTGATTTGCATTTCTCTTATAGTCAGCGATGTTGAGCATTTTTTCATGTGTTTGTTGGCCATCTGTATATCTTCTTTGGAGAAATGTCTACTCAGGTCTTTTGCCCATTTTTCCATTGATTGATTGGCTTTTTTGCTGTTGGGTTGTATAAGTTGTTTATATATTCTAGAGATTAAGCCCGAGATTAAGCCCTTGTCGGTTGCATCATTTGAAACTATGTTCTCCCATTCTGTGAGTTGTCTTTTTGCTTTCTTTTGGGTTTCCTTTGCTGTGCAAAAGCTTGTCAGTTTGATGAGGTCCCATGGGTTTATTTTTGCTCTAATTTCTATTGCTTTGGGAGACTGACCTGAGAAAATATTCATGATGTTGATGTCAGAGAGTGTTTTGCCTATGTTCTCTTCTAGGAGTTTGATGGTGTCCTGTGGTATATTTAAGTCTTTCAGCCATTTTGATTTTATTTTGGTGCATGGTGTGAGGGTGTGTTCTAGTTTCAACCCACCCAGCTTCTTCTAATGCAGACTCTACTTAAAATGATAGTGTAGTATTTTAGTCAAAAGATGGTGAATCAGTTTTTGGAGGAACGATCAATAGCACTTTCCTTAAATTAACCTACTATGTTTCAGATGCTATGATAGGTGCTGGAAATGCAGTAGTCCGTGAGAGAGACATGGTTCCTGTCTTCAACAATCTTGTAGTTTAGTATATTTCATAGTGGATTGGATAAGGAGTGGTGAGAAAGAGAGTCGTGTGATGAAAGTCTTCCAGGTTTCAGACTTGAACAATTGAGTGAGTATTGATGTCATTTACTAAACTGGACGTTTCAATTATATATTACCCTATAATAAGTACCCTCCCAAAAAATTTAGCAGCTTAAAAACAATTATATTTTATGGTGCTATAGGTGGCTGGATGATTCTGTTGCTGAACATGATTTTTGTTGTAGTCACTCATGCAGTTGCATTCAGCTGAGAGCTTGGCTGAGCCTGGAATACCCATCAGGACTTTCTTCACATTTCTGGGGACTTGGTGCTGACCTTGGTCAAAAGCACTTCATTTCTCCTCCATGTAGCTTCTTTCTTATCACACGATATTATATTATTTCCTTTTTTAGCCCAAGATTCTTTGCTTAGTGACTGACTTCTAAGACAGGCAGAAGATACAAGGCCTCTTAAAAACTAGGCCTTGAATGAGCATCATTTTCACTATATTCTATTGGTCAAAGCATGTCACAATACAAACCCAAATTCAAGGGGGAGGGAAATTGATTCCACCTTTCAAAAGGAGAAACTATACACACACACACATAATTGTTGTTGACAATCTGGAAGTAGTTTACCACCATGGAAATGTCTGAAAAGGGACTTGGGTTGTAAATCACAAGGTCAAATAAGAAGTCAGAATATTGGAGCTAGGGGGATCCTAAGAGAGCTTCTGGTCCAATCACACTGTTTTTCTTGTAGGGAAACTCAAGCCCAGAGAAGAAAAGTGGCATTTTAAAGTCATACAGCTAATTAGAACCTATCTGAGGTACAGTTATTGAAAGTCAGCCAGTACTTTTTAAGCTACATTCTTGATATCTCTTTGCATAACAAAATGTGATCTACTCTCAAATTTTCCTTTGTTCAACAGTTTTAAGGTAACATTTGAAAGAAATAGAACTTGCTTTCCAGGGAACTTCATGGGTTTCTAAGTGCCTGTGGAAGAATAAGTAAATGGAGCATCATCTTAGGAAACCAAGAAAGAAATTGGGCTCTGTCTATGTTTTATTTCTTTTGCCTGTTTCCCAAATGGATTCATGTTGTGCCATTTTATGTTGTTCTTACTCTGTCTGTCAAGAGAATGAGTTATTTGAATTCGAATGCCTCATATAGTCTGTAAATTACAAATAGCAACATTCGCCTCTACTATTTTGACCTTTTCAACACAGTATAATTTTCAGGATATGCCATTGTACATCTTCTCTTGTTTACAGCCTCAGTGAACTGTGGAAAAGAGGTGGAATGGCTATCAAATCAAAATATACAATAGTGAGAAGGTCAAAATAATGTATCATGAGACTATTTTCAAAGCAAGAATTAAAATCAGGATAAGTTTGTCTTATTCCTTCCTCCCTTCCCCCTCTCCCCCACCATATGCACACAATGGGAACATCTGATTTAAAACACTGTGCACATGATGATGAATTTTGTGGACAGTAGAAATGAATAATAACTAAAGTTGCACTAATGTGTGAGTTCATTTTGAAAAGGACTTTTACTACATATGGATAATCCTTAGATCCATTTCACAAATAGGTTTGATAGCTCTACATTTATCCACCCTAGTCTTAAAACTTTCTTAGGGATCTCTAAGTATCTCAATTTTCTAAAATTTTGACTACAAATTTAATTTTGATTTATTTTAATTGTAGTATTGAAAAAATCTTCTCCCTTATACTTCAGAAAAACACAAAGAATCAAATCAAAATTGTAGTATTTGGACTTTATAAAAGCTAAAAATTATTATATATTTCAGTTGCATTCCATTTTCAGTGCTGGAACTATTTCTAAAAAAACAACTTAAAACTGAACCTCAATATGAAAACATATTAAAGGAAAGCATATTTAGTAAAGAAGCAGATTCCTAAAGTCCTAATTCCACTGGGGCCCAGCCACTGTCAGAGATAGAGATCCTCTCTGCCCTAAAGAGCAGCTTTTAAAAACCTCTGTTCTATTGCAATGTACCACTGCCTGAAAGAGCCATTGACCCTCTATAAAGCTAACTTTCATCATTTTGTCCCAAGGATAGATGAGACTCAGAAATTCCCTGCATGCAAGAGAGGGTTATTTTTTTATTTCTTCAAGACCCCACATAGTAACCTTCATAATACCAGGCCCACAGTTAGAGTCTATTCAGTATTTTGGACTATTTTCAACATCAGGGTCCATTTCAGAGATCATATTGCCAAGATAAGAATAAGTAACTAATTTCTGAAATAGTAACCAAAGCTAACAGCAGCCATAAGCCATAGATATAAGGCTACATTATTCACATCACTTTGCTTTAATCATCCGACTCTTTTCTTTCATCAAAATTAGTGCAAACCTGTGTTTGAATTTCACATTACTACTTGCATATCATAAGGTTTGTTTCAAGTAGCTAATGTTTGCCAGATCTGAAAGAAAAAAACATCCTCAATAGATGCTCTCAGATTACAGAAGAGCCACCCATGGATGGTCCCTCAGGAGCTGGCAGAAAAGAAAAAATGGAAAGTATTTCTTTATTGATGACTTCAGAAAAGAAAGAAATGTGAATTTTCCCATTCCTCTCTACCTGTCTCCAACTCTGAGCGATTTATTCATTGATCCATCACCAGTGCTTACAGATTCATCCTCAAAGCAGTGGGAGAAAGTGTTGACTAGTAACTACCAACCAAGTCACAGTAGATCTACAGATTAGTAATTAGCAAATTATGTTCTATGAAACAAAGAATGCTTCTCTAAGCATTAGCAGACAATTGATATGGTCCTATCTGTGTCATAAAGAGGCTTGGTGATATGAGGCAAATAATTTTGCCTCAGTAACCAGCTTCTTCTTCTAATACATAAAATCAGGATTCGGTCATTTAGGAATCATATGTTTATTGATTACTAACTTTGTGGCAGGCACAATTCTAAACCTTGAAGGTGCAACAGTAAACAAGACCAATAAAGTCTCTGCCCTCAGGGACCTTACATTTTCACTGGGGAAAGAGATAATTATTAGGTAAGAAAAAAAACATATAAGATATTCACAGATTCTAATAATTTCTATGAAGTAAATGAACAAGATGATATGATATAAAGTAAATAGGAAAGCCTGCTTCATATGGTGTCATCAAAAAGACCTCACTGAAGAAATGGCGTTTAGGCTGAAAAATGAAGGAAATGAATGAGGCAACCACGAAAAAGTTTGAGGAACTGATGACAAAAAGTCAGCTTTTCATTGAGCAACATGAGGATTATATATAATGGCTATGGACATAAACTAGAGATGAGATGATTAGCCTTTATAAAAACTGGGCCTCATTTGTAGCCTGTAGCTGACAAAAAGTAACAATTTTCTCATGAGTTAACATGTTTGAAAATATGTCATATTTAATTTCATAAAATAAGAGTTATAAGGACATGTATTTTTGTATGACATGTCAGAATTTGACCTTCAGAACTATAAATATAATAAATTTGCAACCTATGTAATAGGAGGAAATATTTTCAAGCCATCTATCTGAAAATAACAATATCTAAAATATATAGGAATCCCCTAGAACTAAATAGCAAAAACAAAACCAAAATAATCCAGCCAAAAAAAAATACTGATTTTAAAATTGAGCCAAAGACTTGAACAGATATTTCTCCAAACAAGACACACAAACGGACACTAGCATACAAAAAGGTGTGCAAATTCACTAAGCATCAGGGAAATGCATATCAAAACTACAATGAGATATTGCCTAAGGCCTGTTAGAATGACTATTGTATTTTTAAAAATTCAAAAGATAGCAGCAAGTATAGGTAATGATGTGGAGAAATTAGACCCCAGACACCCTCAGTGGAAATGTAGAATAGTGTGTCCACTATGGAAAACAATATGGATGTTACTCAAAAAATTAAAAATACAACTATCATATGATATGGTAATCCCACTTCTGAATATATATACAAAATAATTGTAATACAGGATATCAAATAGATACCTGCACCCTCATGTTCATTGCAACATTATTCACAATAACCAAGATGTGGAAACAACCCGAATGTCTATTGACAGATGAACAGATAAAGGAAATGTGGAAATAACTACAATGGGATATTATTCAATCTTTAAAAAGAAGAAAATCCTGTCATTTGCAACAACATAAATGAACTTAGAAGACTTTACGTTAAGTAAAATAGGCCAGTCGTACAATGACAAATAATGTATGATTTAACTTACAGTAGATACCTAAACATGTCAAACTCGCAGAAGCAGAGAATGAAATAGTGGTTGCCAGAGGATGGGTAAAGAAGAAAATGAGGGATTCTTTCTCAGTGTGTATAACATTTTTGTTATGTGAGATGAATAAGTTCTAGAAATCAGCTGTATAACAAAGTACCTGCAGTTAACATGGTATTGTGAATTTTAAAATATGTTAAGAGGAGAGATCTTATGTTAGCTGTTCTTACCACAACAAACAAACAATATATAAAAGGGCATATAACATTTTTGTAAGTTATGGATACGGATATGTCCAATAGCTTGTGTGGTGATAGTATCAAGAGTGTATGCAAATGTCTAAATTCATCAAGATATAAACATTAAATGTGAGCAACTTTGTATATCAAATACATCTTAATAAAGCTAAAAATGATAATTTTTTGTGACTTTAGACTGCCAAGTTTGCAATGACTCATTAAAGCAGCAGTAGATAACAAATACACCTTACCTTAGGGTAAAACTGCATTGTGCTAAAAGAGGAAACAAAACCATATAGAGGGCACATTTAGTAGACTACTCTGTTGATATGACATAAACAATACAGTTCTTAAATCACTTTGCTGTACACCTGAAACTAACATAATATGTAAATCAACTGTATTTCAATAAAAAGTAAAAGTTCCCTCAATCACACTGACTAGATATGGTATTCAAGTTGAACACTCACATGTATATAGAGTGGACACACAGCAAGAGCTGATTTAGCTTTATAAGGTATGCCAATCTTATAGATCATTCCACTTATAAGTATTTTTATGTTTTTCACTGGTTCTCTTTAACCGATTCTTAAGGATTTTAGGAAAAAAAAAATGGGCATTTTGATATAACTATTTTCTATTGCACTAGCTTTGTAGCTCCAGGTCCACAAGGGCATCATAAGTATGAATGATGTCTATTTTTATTCATTTCACTTCTTCAGCAAGTGTTTTTGGATCCTGTTTCTTGAAAGTTGGTAGGGATTTTCTAGAAAAATTATTTTCAATAGACTATTTTGTGCTATCCTATATGTACAAAATAAGCTCTATGTACCTAGCCTCACAAGGGCAACTGCTGTGAGTTGTTTTCCTAGCTATAAAGAGGATTTTTCCAGAATTTCTACTCATCTAACCACATTATATTCCTTCCAAAATAAATATTCAGCATTTCACTGGCCAAGATCAAGATTACAGACTGAGACAATGAATGTGGAAGATGGACTAGAGAGAAGCTTATTGGCCTTTATAACTGGACCCATGAATTTGCCTTTGTAACTGGACCCATGAACTTAGTAGCCAGGTGAACTAATAACAAAATTAATATTTCAGCTTTAGCTTTGGAAATGATTGTCTTAGCATCTTCTGTTTATCACAGTATTGAGCAAAAGGCTTTCTCTTTGTTGCAAACGTCTTAAAATAAACATCCAAGTGGATGAGACTGTTAATATCCCTTGCTGAACTGAATGTTTTGCAAAGAATATGTTTCTTAAATTCAGAGTTCCTGTCGTGGCAGTGGTTAACGAATCTGACAAGCATCAGTGAGGATGCAGGTTCAATCCCTGGCTTCACTCTCTGGGTTAAGGATTCGGTGCTGTTGTGAGCTGTGGTGTAGGTAACAGATGCAGCATGGATACTGCATTGCTGTGGCTGTAGTGTAGGCTGGCAGCTGTAGTTCTGATTCAACCCTAGCCTGGAAAACTCCATATGCCACAAGTGGGGCTGTTAAAAAAAAAAAAAAAGAATATGTTTCTTAAATTGAATTATTGTAGATTTATATATACATACCACTGTATACAAGTCCTTTTTTTTCAGGTGATTGGCTCCTTCAATAATAGCTACCAGAGGAACAGAAAATTCGATTGAAACTAAGTTTAAAAAAAATATGTGATACAAATGTTTCAAGATTCTAATTCCAAGCTTTTAAGGATTTTCTCCTTAATTTCAGTTTAACCATATGGCATTTCTGGGTGAAAAAATTGTCACAGGCAGCTTTTGTTTTCATGGATAATTAAATTTGCTTCAATCAAACAACTCTCAAGGTAGATGTTATAGTTGGACCTGGGCCCTTTCTCTACTTCTCTGTGGTTTCATTTCTTTTGTTTTCATGTGAGATTAAATAAAAATTTTTGAGATATAATTGCCAAATACAATTAGAAGACATTTTAAAGTACAATGTGATGATTTTATATGCATATACATTGTAAAATAGTTTTCCCCATCAAGTTAATTAACATATCTATCACCTCATTATTTAGCCCTTTTTTTGGTTAAAATATTGAAGCTCTCTCTCAGCAAATTTCAATTAAATAATACAGTGTTATTAACTATATATCCTCAGTCTTTATACATCTCAAAATGGAAAGTTTGTACTCTTTCACCAAACTTTCCTTATTTTCCCCAACCCCCTAGCCCCAGCAACCACTCTTTCCCTCTCTGTTTCTATGGCTTCAACCTTTTTTAGGTTCTACATATAAGTGATAACATGCAGTTATTTGTCTTTCTTTCTCTGTCTGGCTTATTTCACTTAGCATAACGCCCTCCAATTCATCTACATTATCACAAATGACAGGATTTCCTTCTTTTTTTTAAGCAGAATAATATTCCTGTATGTGTGTGTGTGCACACCTGTGTGTGTATACACACACATTATACTTATTACATTTTCTTTATCAACTCATCTGTCTCCAAACACTTAGGTTATTTCTTTACCTTGGCTAATATGAGCAATGCTGCTATGAATATGAATGCATGTCTATCTCTCCAAGATAATGATTTCATTTCTTTTGGATATATATTCAGAAATGGAACTGTTGAGTCATATGGTAGTTCTGTATTTAATTTCTGGAGAAACATACATATGTTTTTCATAGTGGCTGTACCAGTTTACATCCCCACCAATAGTGCATAAAGATTTGCTTTCTCCATATCCTTGCCAGCATTTGATATTCTTTGTCTTTTTGATAATATACATCATAAGAGAGATGAGGTGATATCTCATTGTGATTTTGCATTTCCCTGATCATTAGTAATGTTGAGCACTTTTTCACGTAGCTGATGGCCATTTGTATATCTTCTTTGGAAAAATATCTATTCAGATCTTTTTTCCATTTTTAATTGGGTTATTTGCTATTTTTTTAAGAGCAGTGAGTTTCAGTTTTATTCAGAGATCTTACTGAGTACTATAGCCTGGGAGACAGCCTCTAGAGAACTTTGAGAATCTGCCCTAAAGAGGTCAAGGGAGAAGCCAGCATATATGTGAATTTGGCTAGGGAGTATGTGCAATCAAACATACATCTTGGTAGAAGGTTACTTCTAGTCACAAAGAAAATATACTGTAGTTAATTGTAGTATTTTTCCCCTTTCAATAGAGGTTTATATGATTTATTTAATCATAGTTGATGTACAATATTGTGCCAATTTCTGCTATTTAGCAAAGTGACTCAGTCATACATATACATATACATTCTTTTTTGTATTATTTTCCATCATGTTCTATCTTAGGAGAGTAGATAGCAGTTCCCTGTGCTATACAGCAGAACCTTATTTGGTATTTTTAATATTGAGTTGTATGAGTTCTTTAAACATTTTAGATATTAACCTCTTATGAGATGTATTATTTGCAGATATTTTCTCCCATTCAGTAGGTTGTCTTTTCATTTTGTTGATACTTTCCTTTGTTGTACAGAAGCCTTTTAGTTTGATGTAGTCCCACTTAATTATCTTTGCTTTTATTGCCCTTCCTTTTGGTGTCAAATCCAAAAATTTATTGTCAAGGCCAGTGTCAAGGAGCTTACCATTTATTTTTTTCTAGTTTCATTACTTCAGCTCTAACATTCAATTTTTAATCCATTTTGATTTAAGTTTTGTATATAGTGTAAGATAGTTATTCAGTTTCATTATTTTGCATGTAGCTTTACAGTTTTCTCAGTACCATTTATATAGGAGACTATAATTTTCTCATTGTATATTCTTGGCTCCTTTGTTGTAAATTCACTGATCATATATGCATAGGTTTACTTCTGGATTCTGTATATTGTTCCATTACTCAGTGTATCTGTTTTTTTATGCTAATACCATACTGTTGTGATTAGTATAGCTTCATAATATAAATTGAAGTAAGGAAGTGTGATTCCTCCGGCTTTGTTCTTCTTTCTCAAGATTGTTTTGACTATTTGTCTATTTTTGATTCCATACATATTTTAGGATTGTTTGTCCTATTTCTATAAAAAAAATGCCATTGTATTTTTGATAGGTATTGCATTGAGTCTATAGATCACTTTGGATAGTATGGGCATTTTAACAATATTAAATCTTCTAGTCCATGAACATAGTATATCTTTTCATTGATGTGTGTCTTCTTCAATTTCTTTCATCAATGTCTTATAGTTTTTAGTGTAGAGATATTTCACATCCTTGGTTTATGTTATCCCTAAGTAATTTATTTTTTGATGATATTGTAAATAGAATTATTTTGTTTCTAGTCATTCATTGTTGATGTATAGAAAGGCAATTAATTTTTGTATATTGATTTTGTATCCTGCAAATTAACTAAATGTGTTTATTAGCTTTTTGTGATGTCTTTAGAATTATCTATATATGATATGTCATCCACAAATACAATTTTGCTTTTTCCTTTCTGATTTGGATGCAACTTATTTATTTATTATTGTTATTATCATTTGCCTAATTTCGCTGGGTAGGACTTCAAATAATATGTTGATGAAAGTAGAAAGAGTGGTCCTCCTTGTCTTCTTCCTGACCTTAGAGGAAAACCTTTAGTTTTACACCACTGAATATGATGTTAGCTGTGGGCTTGTCACATATAGCCTTTGTTTACTGGTGTAATTTCCTTCTGTTCCTAATGTGTTGAAAGGTTTTATCAGCAAAGGATATGAAATGATTTTTCTACATGTTTTGAAATGGTTGTATGATTTTTTTCTTCATTTTATTAATGTAGTATATCACATTCTTTGATTTGTTGATATTGAACCAGATTTGCACCCCTGGAATACATCCCAATTCATAGTGGTATAGAATCCTTTTAATTTATTATTAAATTCAGTTTTCATTTATATTCATCAGGGGTGTTAACCTGAAATTTTATTCCCTTGTGGTATCCTTCCTCTGGCTTTGGTATTAGGGTAATTCTGGCCTCATAAAATGAGTTTTGAAGTGTCCCCTACTTTCTTGTTTTTGTTTTTTTTTTCAGAAGGATTGATATTAGTTCTTCTTTAAATGTTTGGTAGATATTACCAGTGAAGCCATCTGGTCCTGAACTTTCCTTTGCCCTCTTGGTTGACTCTCTTGGTGATTTCTTATTGACTTTAGATCAGTGGTAAGAAGTAGCTTTAGATTCTTTCCATTACAATTGAGCTATCTCTCTGAGTCCACAAAACGATATTTTCCCGGTGTTTTCCTATAGATAAGACACCTTTATCTGTATGTTTTGGCAACATGGAGGACAAAGTTATACTTCAGCTGTGTCTTTTCTTCCTCTCATCAGGCCCAATGAAGTATTAATAACTTCATTTCCTGAACTAAAAATTAGAGTGCATTATTTAACATCATTTTTCTTTTTCTTATTTGTGAATTTACTCATGTGGAAAGCCTTATAAAGGTACAAAAATAAAATCATATTTGGTTATATATTTAACACATCATGTTTACTGAAAAAATGAAATTTGTGAGATGAAAACAATTTCAGAAAATTCAGTTAATACATCTTTCTTCAAACTAGGGTCAGACAGTATTCACAAGCAAATTAGATTTTTAAAAATTCAGCAGTTACAGATCTTTTTATCTTTATACTAACATATTGTCAAAAGAAACAGATGACTTGCATGTAAGAAAAACTTTTTAGCCAACCCTATATTCATTTATAGGGCTTTTCTGAAAACAAATGGGCACAAAAAATAAAGAAAGAAGCAAGGGTACTCAATAATGCAGTGCTTATTTAATTTGATATGTTTATTTTACTTAACTTTTTTAGAAGAATTACTAAGTTCTATCAATTGCAAGAAATGGGTTTTCCTAGACAGTTGCCTACTCAAGACTGAATATCATTCTTGACTGGGACTTGCTTTCCTCTAAAATTGTAGCATCTCTTTTTTCCTAAACTCTTCTATGAATAGTTTCTAAATTCACCCTAATTCATTGAAGATCTGATGACACCATTTACCATTAGGGTTTGGGTCAGTTTACATGCAAAATGAGATTATTACTTCCAAGTCTACTTATTGCCAGAAGAATCAATTCAGAACTTTTCTAGCCTTTTCCCTCAAAATTTCACAGCAACATTGAGCTTCATAATGATTCTGTTATTGTTTATGACATGTGTTGGATATTCTTTCAAAACTTCATGAACATTTTTTAAGAAAAAAGGAAATAAAGATATCTGACTTTTTTGTTGACAGTAACAGATGATTATGGAATTAAGTAGGGGACAACAGACAGCTGGCAGACATATGTATAAACTTTTCATATCTACCTGTACCTTAGATTGAAACTGGCAATATTTAAAAGTTTAAGATGACTCCATCAAATCTGATTTAGATTCTCAATCAAATCATATAAAATTACAATAGACTAGAGAAGGCTAGTGTTCACTAACTGCAAGTCTGTGGGTTTTTAGAAAAGTGATGAATCAGAAACCATCTGGTTTTAACAAACATCAATCTATTCCCAGTGGGTATTTCCTTAGAAAAATTTGATATCTGGTGAATTTTCTACCTTCAAGCTTTGACTAACTAACCATGGATTCTCTCACCAGAAAACTCCTTGAGAAACCACCTATCCCAGTTTGTCATTTACAAGCAATAACCACTGGAACCCTTGAGCTTAATATTTGATGAAGGAGAAGGGGTATGATCCAGTATAATCTGGAAGCAGGTGGGGCAACAAGAGACTGTTTCCATCCCTGCCTCAGCAAGTTGCCAGAACCTTCTGTACCTTAGTTTATTCATTTACCACGTGAAAAGAAAGATGCCTGCCAGAGCACAGTAAAATACCATATATGTAGTAATACTTTGAAATAGATACTACAAAACTCCAAAAACACAGAATGTTGTTAGAAATAGACATTGCATTACTTATTGTAACTAAAAGAAATATGAGCTTCTCCCAGAAGTATACAAGAAGTATACTAAGAATCAAAAGTGGTCAATAAAAGATGAGTTTTGAAGAGAAGCTACTGTTGTGCAGTGGGATGGGGGAGCCACAAAAGGGAGAAAGAGTTAATAGAAATTTTGCTGTATAGTTTTACCTAACCAAGTTCCTTAAAGACCAGCTGCACCAGTTAACTGCTGTAAACAAAGGTTCTGCTTTCTTTAATTTGTTTAAAACATTAACCTTTGTCAGGCTACAGGGCAGATCCTGCTGGGGCAAACTGATCAAATCAAGGTTGAAGAGAAGGAGAGGCGGGAGAAAGGACAGAGTTAGGATAGGAATGGAAACAGTACATAAGAAGAGCTTTTTAAATTTCCAGCACTATAAACATCCCAGGAAAAAAAGTACTAATGATAATAATGCTACTCCTAGACTCTGAGCACAGGGTTCTTTTCTTTGGGGGCATCCATAGATTTGTAGCCATTTCCTCCTTTACAGTTCCTGGGCAGTCAGAGAGGAAGTATGCTCACTGATCACAACATCCTTTCAGCTGAAGACAGAACCACAGACCAAGATTTTTCTGATAAAGCCGGAAGACAAAAACTCCTATAGCTCTTAACTATGTGGCAATCCCAGATCATTTTGAGAATCTAATGAAAACTGTACAAACATTGCAGAGAAAATAATAATCCATAAACTGAAAATTGTGCATATAATATCAAAAAATTCATAGTGTCTTGGAACCCAGGTTAGAAACCACTGTTATCATCGGACTACTCTGGCATCTTCTTGTATGCTCATTTGCCAGCTCTACTACTGAAAAGGAATATCAGTAAGGGTATTAGATTATTTTCTGACTTGGAAATTTAGGTCATAAAATTTAATCAACTGACAAATAAGGGATTAGCAGGATGGAGCATGACTGGAATTCAATAGCTGGTAAGTGTTTGGGGAGTTCACTGCAGGCTTGAGTGATCAAGGGAATCTTCAGTGAATCCCAAGGATCTGAGCTGTCCTTGGAACGTTTAAAGCAGAAGAGAGAGAAGAAAAAACTTGCTCAAGATATTGTTCAAGACTGTCTTGACTGGGCAGAGATTACTGTTAGGGGTATAGTGGAAAAGAAAACCAGGAACTTTTCACCAGGAGGAATGGAGGGTGGAAGAGCTATGATCTGAATACCTTGAAGTCTGCTTTATGTCTTGGCATCAGGGAAATGGATCTAGCTTACCTGATGAAAGCAAATGGGAAAATACTATATAAACCTGAATGAATTACACCTTTGTCCTTGTGATTTTTTTTAGTATATGTGACAAGAACAGTTTCTGAGCTGTGCTTGGATTCACAAAAAATCTATTCCTACAGAATTTGAAGGGTTGTCAGTGGGGTTAGAAATTTTTAAGGTGTAAGAATGTGTTTATGAGAGGAGTATAAAGCCCACAAGTCAGGAGGAGTCAGGAATGGATATGAATAAATATTTTGGAAGCTCAAACATTTTCTTTTGAATATGTGATTCAGGGACTTGGGACAGATGATAACAATGGTTTTCCCAATCCATGTTCTCCTTGAGTGCATACTGTTTATTTAGACAGCAAATAACTCTTACTGCAGTGATTTGGCAAGATGCAACTTTATTCCTCTTACCTTGGGCAGACAGTTTTTATTTAATCCATCATCCTGAACTTACAGCACTGTTTTTCAAAAGTCATAGCAAGTTATTCAGAGTTGACTTTGACAGCAGAACATGGGGAGACTTGTGTCATGCCCATAATTACAAGATGGCATGACATGTGGAGAAGTCAGGAATCATCCAGGTGTTGGGTATCCAGGATCTCAAACACCTGGCTGCAATGAGCACCTTTTTGGGGGGGGGCAATGAAAACACCTGCTATTTGAGGGCAGCCTCCATTTGATACCACATTATGCTAATTAGAGTACCATGCACTTAGGAAACAAATGTAAAAATCAGTAGTGATATTTAAAAATGACTTTGGAACAATAATCATTTCTACACTCACCGGATGCTATTTTTAGTGTCCACTGTGTCCTAGGCACATGCCTGGTGATACAGAAGTAAAATACATAGTCCTTTTCCAACAGCATCCCACAGCCCAAGTGCACAATGCCTAGTGACATGATAGAGATGTGTTCAGTCCTAAAATATGTCAGAAGAGGGGCACATGACCCAGATTGGAGGTTTGAACAGGACTCCAGGCATAAAGGAGATACAGTGAAACTACTTAGGATAGTATTAGCAGAACATTTGAAATAGGGCTCCAGATTTTGAGACTAGAGTCCTTTCCACTAGGTACAAGAAATATATTGTATAAGGTCATAAACTCAAAGATTAAGAGTGTTTTACTAGGCAATGTTTGAAAAAAGAGGAAAAAAAATCTAAATAAAATCCCTGTGTCATGGGGGAAAAAAAAAAAACAACACAATGTTGTAGTGATTAAGTAGGCACCATTTGTTCTTTTATTAACTCCAAGATACCAACACTAAATGCTAATAATGGAGTAGGTAATCAATATGAAGTGTTCACTGATCATTCTCTTAAGAAACTAAAGAAACAACTAGATATAGTACTGTAAACATAGTGGTGAATTTTCTTTCTGATTCCAGTTTCACTTATGCAGCTGCCTGCTGGATGATTCAACCTCATAGTCCTACTACTACCTTAAGCTCAAATATAGTCAAAGTCCCATGGTTATCACTTAAGATCCCCTCAAACCTCAGCAAACATTAATTCTCAGTACTGCATTTGATTGTTTTATAATCCAAAGTGAAATACTCTCTGTTCCCCACACATGCTCTGTCATTTCCCACCAATTTATTTTGTTTGTGTTCACCCCATTCTCTATATTGAAAAGCCTTTTCTACCATTTATGCTTATTCAAATTTTACTCCAGACTTCAAGGCCACACTGAAAACCTACTTCCTCACCAGGAAATTTCTGATTCCCACTTTATTATCTCTTGAAAACAAGATAAAATCTGAAAGTTGATTTCTTTATTCAGGCTTTTATAGCATTTTATCTGTACTTCTATCATACCTGAAAGAGAGATCTGGGTGTCATCCATACAGATGTGATAATCTATGTCTTAAAGTGAAATGAAATTGCAGAAGGGTGAAGTAAAAAGTGATAATAGAAAAATGTCAAAGTCAGAGTTTAGAGAAACACATTTTAGGGGGCCTAAAGGGAAAAGGAGTTAGAAGAGGGGACAGTTAAGTAGCAAAGGAGTGAGAGATAACAAGGTAAAGGAAATGGTTCACAGTATTGAATAAGGTAGAAAAATCAAGAAAGAAGAATGAACAATGAATAGCTGTTGAATGAATGGAAGGATGAAGAAAGAACAAATGAAGAGACCACTGGATTCAACAATATTTTGGTGGACAAAGTGACAAAAGGGGAAATTTTGAGGGGAGGAGAAAAGATAAAGAATTGGAATCTGTCTGACATAGCTCATGTAATGTGCTCAAGGACCATCCATGTTGTTGCACATGATGTAGTGTGATAAGTTTGCTTCGATGGCAATTATATTAAAATATATAAACATATCAAAGTAATTGTGCTGTATACCATAAATTTACAAAACAGAACATGACAAATTTACTAAATAAAAAAGAAATAGATTTATGTATGCCTCCAATATGGCAAGTTCTGATATTAATATGAGTCATAAAAAGGAAAAAATATTTTTATGGAAAAAAGAGAAATAAATGGAATCTGAAAATCTGTAATGGACTACTGGGCCTTCTATTATGTAACCTTAAGCAAGTTAACTTCTGTGAAACTCCTTCCCCATCCCCCAAATGAGAGAAATAACTACCTCTTTCACCTATATCTCACCTTTATAGTATGGGTTCAGTAAGAATGTAAGCAAAATAGGCCAGCAAAACATAAAGTTCTATACAAATGTAAGATGATATACTTAGTGTCATTTTAATGTTCTCTAGAAAAGGCAAAAATATAAAAAAAAAAAAATAAAATAAAAATAAAAATAAAGTTCTCTAAAAATAAGGAGGCATTCAATCACCAGTCCAGAAAAATATTAGCAGCAATGAGTTTACAGACCTCCAGTTAACATTTGTCATGACTTGCTGTACATCTGCTGGGTTTAAGCTCAATTCCAGATACTGTGTGAATTTGATTTTATTTTCAGCCTCCATGTTACTATTTACTAGTGACATATACTAACTAGTAAAAATTATGAACAGATTCAAGTATAGCTCTATAATTATATTACTCACTGGCTTACATTTCTAACTTAATTCTTCAATGAGAGAGAAAGGCTAGTGTGCCAGGAACTTTTTATAATCTACAACCTGCTTTATGGTACAATTCAGACATCTGTACATCTTTCACCACGAGTACCTGGAAGAACAAAAAGATTAGTAATCAACTATATCTTGAGAGATCATCTAGACCTATCATTTCATTTACAGATGAGGAACATTAAAGCCCAGATAAGGGATGGGATTTACCCCCAAATCACAAGTAGTTAAAAGCTGGAACTCTGATTTCCTGATATTAGTCCAAGATTCTTTCTACTACATCAGCCCTTCTCAAAACATATGAATATGCAAGATGTTATGTATATACACATTCGTGTACATGTGCATGTATGCATATGTTGGGGAGAGTCAAACAAATTTATAAAGCAATATGTGCTATATTGTCCTCGTGAAGATTCTGTTATGATGCCTCCCCAAATATCACCAACACAACTAGTGCATAAGGCAAAGTTAGGTTTATTTCTTAGATACCTTCACAAAACTTGGACTGTGTTTCAGAATGGGGAGGTAAGAACAGAATTTATTAAAAACTGGAAATGTTTTTAGTGGGTATTTAAATGTGGGGGGTTGACCAAGATTATGTAAGAATCATGATATAACATTCCAGGATTGATGGAAGCAGCAAAGTAAGGATTTTGAAGCTAGGATTCAAAGAATCTTAGGACCCAAACTATCTGTTGGATGCTTTCCACTGAAGAGTTAGTGAGTATTTTTCAGGAATTTCCTGTAATAAATAATCAAACCATTTGCACTGATAGGCTGGTCCTGGAAGAGTGAAAAATGCTAATAAAGACAATGAAATAGCAAATTCATGTTAATATAGACAGTAAGGTGTGGTTTGGTTTTCAATTTATAATGTATATTAAAGCCTACAAGAAGTTCTGCGTAAATTAAAATTGTTTTATTTTATTTAATCCAGATTTTTCAACGTCTGTCTGATTTTCACTGTAAACACATTCCAGAAAACTGACTTCTATTTTGTTCTCCTAAAATTCATACTTTTTGGAACCTATTCAGAAGTTAATCAGTTGTGAATTAGCTGAAAACATTAAATGTAGGGTACCAAGTATCCTTATCCAATATTAGCAGTTGTTTTGATGGCTAATATAACTGACTAGGCTCCTTCTATTATATGCCACATGATTTTTCTCCCTGATAAGAACTGCTTGAGTTGTACAGCTTTTAATAGAGGACCCATTAGTGCTACAGGAATTAAGTGTCTGGAATGGATCATTTCATCTACCTTTTCATCACTTTGGACCAGAATAATCTTTCTTTTATATTCATAGAGCTTATACCTCATTTGTCAATGAATTGGTGTCATCATTTACATTTTGAGATAGATGGTCATGGTCACGTGGTTTTCAGATATTGCTTTTGGGCTGTGTTTTAATATAGTTGTAGAAATTTTTTCCATGCCACTTTAATTTGTATTTATTAGAGATTAATCACCTGTCAAATTTGATTTATAGAAATGACACTATTTTGAGTTCTATCAGCTGCATAATAAAACTATCCCCAAAGCTTTAATTTTTCTTTATTCAATTTTAAACCACAGTACAGTCAATATTATACATTTTGCCTCTTTTCATCATAAAATTGTGCCATATTTATTTTCTTCTTGAAGCAAGCATTTTATGACCAACCCATTTGCCTAAATTAGTCCAACACAAGCAGATATTTAGTTACATAAGTTATGCAAAACTTTGAAGACTCAATGAGTCCTAATTCATTTGTGTGAGCTCAAATGATTTGAAGGGAAACTTGAAAGTCAGGAATGTGGCTACAAAGCTGTGCTTGCTAAAAGTGCAACTGTTTAGACTTCTCCATTAGATTACATTTAGCTGAGATGTTAACCAGATAGTTTCTCTATTACAGTTGTTTTTAACAGAGCAAGGGAATTCAAGTTGGGGCCTCTGGGCCTTGCCAGATGCATTAAATGGGTCAGGAACTCACAAAGAGATGAGGAGGGTAACAACAACAACAAAATGGGCCCAGGGAAGAGAAAATAGACTGTAAATTACTCTTTAACTGCAGATATATGACACCAAGACACTTAAAAAGAATGATCATCTGATGTTTAGATGCTCCCTCATCGTGAAGTTGCACATGTCTTGGTGATATAAATCATCTTCACTGCCAAGTAATATAAGAGGTCAATTAGTAGTTGTATAGGCAACTACAGCCCACTGGCCCACAGGTTATACACATGGTTTGTGTAAATTTCATTAAATCAATTTTAATTTTTAACATTTTCTATCACTTACTATTGACTAGCGCTTTCACATATGTTTTTACAGTTGATCTGCTCAAAAAGTCTTGATTTGGCTGTTATCATGAAGCTTTAATATCATATACCCCTAATATGTATTAAATAAAGAATTTGGTACATGGTGTACCATTAACACATTTTAATTGAATTCAAACCTTGGGTTTCAAGAGTTGAAACTTTATTCTGTGTGTCAATGGCAAGCTTGTAGGCAGTGTCATCAAACTTTGCCAAATGGAATTATTTGGTTTGAAAGAGGTGATTTTACCTAAAGCGTATCTGAGTCTTAATGATAAGTCTTATAGCTGTATTAGTACTTCTGTGTATCAACATATTAGGTTAAAAATTGGATTTTATCTAGTTATCAAGATGAATTTCCTACATGATGCGAAGCATCTGAATATTCAGAACCATATATCAATCAAATTTAGAACATCTGGACATTTGGAATTATTTATAAACAAGTAACATGACATGCTTGTCTATGTACATTACTCTAACAATCAGTGTTAGACCAGTAATTATGTGCCCATAGGTTCAATCCCACCTCACCCCTTTTCTGGGATACTTTATGTGTCCCACATTAGGGAAAATAAAGAGTTCTATTTACTCCATGACTTGGTTCTTGTTTAGTAGTTCTAAATCTTGTCTAGATATTATAGTCAATATTAACAGCTTTGAAAAGTGCTGATACCTGATGTCACTCCCAGAAAGACTGATGTAGTTGGCCCAGTAGTAGTCTGGATATCAGGACTTTTTGGAAGTTCTCTATGTAGTTCTAATGTAGAGGCAATATTTGGAAACAATGATCTAGAACATTATTTTTTTCTTTTTTCCCCAAATATTTTGACATCATGCTACCACAAATGGTATATAGCATTTCTATAATGCTATATGGTAATGAATTTCTCAAGGCAAAAGTGAATAGAGGTTCACTTTACTTACAATGCATGGGAAGTCCATTGCCTTTGATATCATAGCATAGTAATGAATTCAGGGTTAAGCTGTCTGAAAGTAAATCCTGGTTCCACTATTTCCTAAATAGATGTTGTTGGATCACTTTTGTAACCTCTCCTAGCCTCAGTTTTCACATCTATACAATATTGATAATGATCAAAATTATTAGAGTTGTAAGCATTAAGTAAAATAAGACCCATAACATGTTTTACACACAGCCTGGTACAGATTAAGTGTTCAAATCCATATTAGCAGCCCTGTCTTTTTAAATGATAAAAGTTCAGTGGGTAATAGAGTTTGTTTAAATTAACAAACAGTGATTTGGCGATTACAACAAATTATCTCACCCATCATATACACCATTCATACACTAGGCCTCTCATATTTACACATCTTTCAAAACTGTGACTTTGCCTTGGAAGCAATGAATTTCTCAGGGCAAGAGTGAATAGAGGTCTACTTTACTTATAATGCATGGGAAGTCCATTGCCTTTGATGTCATAGATAAATGCTAGGATGCTGACATTATAATTGCTTTATTGCCAGGGGTTTTCAATGAAGCCATAAAAGAAAAAGAAATTATCAGCCTAATTGCCTCAAGATGGATATGCAATGCATAAATCTCCTATTTAATGGATCTAGTAATAGGCCACCTGTTTCCTATGCCTCCTTCCCAGTTCAGTATATGAATGACCAGTGTTCCTTAAGTGAACAAACTCAGACTTTGAAGTGCTGTAATGTTGTAATTTAATGATAGCTCATCTTAATTTTTCATTTTACATAATCAGATAATTCTAGATTTTAAGAAAAGATCCATGACCCGTGTATCTTGTTTTTTACAGTCATCATTGAAATATTCTCTAAATAGAAGTTCTAGGCATTAAGACTTCATTTAGAAAGTGAATAATAAGTAGACTCTGTTTGTTTTTATTTTCATTACTCTGGGAGATGGATACAAAATGATATTGATGCAATTTATAAAAAAGAGTATTCTTCCTACATTTCCCTCTAAGAGTTTTATAATATCTAGTCTTACATTTAGGTCTTTAATCCATTTTGAGGTTTGTTGTTGTTCATGGTATAAGAATGCCCTAATTTCCTTCTTTTACATGTGACTGTCCAGTTTTCCCAGCACCACTTATTGAAGAGGCTGTCTTTTTTTCCATTGTATTCTTTCCTCCTTTGTGTAGATTAATTGACCATAGGAGTGTGGGTTTATTTCTGGGCTTTCTGTCCTGTTCCATTGGTTTATAGTTCTGTTTTTATGCCATTACCATACCACTTTGATAGCAGTAGCTTTGTAGTATAGTTTAATGTTAGGGAGCCTGATTCCTCCAGTTCTGTTTTTCTTTCTCAAGATTGCTTTGGCTTTTTAAGTTTCCATACAAATAACATGATGGACCTAGAGATTATCACACTAAGTGAAGTCAGACAGAATAAGACAAATATCTTTTGAGATCACTAATATGTGGAATCTAATAAAAATGATACAGAGGAACTTACTCACAAAACAGAAACAGACTCAAAGATTTCAAAACCAAACTATGGCTACCAAAGGTGAAACACTGTAGGGAGAGATAAATTGGGAGTTTAGGATTGGCATATATATACTACTATATACAAAATCAATTGGTAACAAGGACCTACTGAATAGCTGGAGGAAATTTATTTAATACTCTGTGGTGGCCTATATGGGGAAAGATTCTGAAAAAGAATGTTTACATAAGTGTATGTATGACTAATTCACTTTGCTGTATGCCTGAAACTAACATGACATTGTAAGTCACCTATACTCCAATATTTTTTTATTAAAAAAAAGAAGAGTTCCCATCGTGGCTCAATAGTTAACGAATCCAACTAGGGACCATGAGGTTGCAGGTTCAATCCCTGGCCTTGCTCAGTGGGTTAAGGATCCAGCATTGCCTTGAGCTGTGGTCTAGGTCACAGATGCGGCTTGGATCCTGCATTGCTGTGGCTGTGGTGTAGGCCAGCAGCTGTAGCTCCAATTAGACCCCTAGCCTGGGAATCTCCATATGCTGTGGGTGTGGCCCTAGAAGAGGCAAAAAGACAAAAAAAAACCTAAAATAAAATTTTAAAAAAAGAAGTAAGTAGAGGAAAAGAGATAGAGATGGTGGAGTAGTTGCTTTGTGCACAACCAAATTCACAGCATGCTGACATAAACGAATTTAACATTCAGTTAGGTTCCTCAGCAATCATTTTCCACCATTTGACTTCATTATTTAATCTATCACAACATCCAAAGACTGCTGTACCTGATCCTATCTAGAATAAGTATAAATTAAGTCTAAATGAGCCTTGCCACTTTTAACACGTTGGAGGTTTGAGCTCTAGTAATTCAGAATATGTGATGAATCAGACTTCTGTGAACAAAAGGGGTACAATTATTCTTGGCAGATTAACAGGGTTAGCGGATGGAGGGAGGTATGTTTAAGCTACTTAAAACACATCATTTGTAAGTACCTAAGAAGCCATTTGCTACAAATACTAGATAGATAATTATAAATCATCATGACAAGCTTGATGAAACTTGCCACTGTGTTTACAGTAAAGATGATTTTTTGAGGATGTTATTATTTGCTCTACAAAACCCATGAAATATGTTTCTCTCTTGTCTCATTACTGGGAAAAGTTGTACTTACCAGGAAAATAAACAGTATTAATTACAAATTAAAATATGGGCTTTCTAGTAAGACTAGCTGTGGTTAAATCCTAACTCTAACACTTCCTGGCTATTTGAACTTTGGCAAGTTGCTTGACCTCTATGAGCCTCAATTTCCTCACCTATAAAATGAAAAGAAAATAGTTCCTCTGGTAAGGATTCAATGAATTTATACATGAAAAGTTCTTAGAACTATGCCTGAAATACATGGTAAGTGTTCAGTAAATATTAGCTATAACAGTAGTATAATGTTTTCTTTAGTAACCAGTTTATTTTTTTTTCAAATAAGCATTGTGTTGAATATTTCCGTGTTCATGTTGTTGCCAGAGAGTTTAAGGTTCACTTTGTGGCCTACTTCATACAAAGATAAAAATATGCATGCTGTAATTCCTTCTTACATTGTTGCTATTATTTTAAATTAATTTGACTTTGTTAAATTGCTTGAAGTTCTGTAATTCCTTTTTAAACAAGGCATATGTAAGTCAGCCAATCAAGAATATATAAGGCAAAACTAGCTTAGCTTCAGTTACTACTATAAAGAATCAAAGTTTTTAAAAAATATCAAAAATTGATGTTATTCAGACTTTTTATGATTTAAACTGACTTTTCCCCAATAATCTGATTTGTTAAAGAAAAAATTAACCTTTTATTATAAAAGTTTGAAGATGTGGAAAAGCAAAGAGGATAGTCCAGCAAACACTCATATAACAAGTACCTAGATTTTACAAATTGTTAACATTTTACCACATTTGCTACCTCTTTATTTTTCCATATTCATTTAACAGTAAATTACAAATACATGGTGTTTCACCCTCTAAATACTTCAGCATGTATATCTTAAAAAATAAGTCAATTTTCTTTTGTAAATGCAGCATTATCAACATGACTGACAAAATTAACAATGTGGATTAGTGCATTTAAAAAAAACTGCAGACTCACTGAAAGGCAGGGATGGGACTTCTATTATTCTTTATCTCAATAATTGACACAGATATTATGTATGGTGTGTGTATATACATATACATACACACATACATGCTCACAGCATCCTTGTGATTTGTTGCTTCATACAGTTTCATTGTATGTGCTCAGTTCTTTCTTCTGGAGCACAAAAGGTGGAAAATCCTTCTCTGCTGTTCTTGGTCCTTCATTTAAATTATTCACCCCCTGTAAATTCATACATGTTGCTCCTCCCCATTGGCATCCTGCATCTGTACACAAGTTAATCATTATCTTTCCCAACTGGCAAAAATCACTGACTTTTTAGGAACGGTGGTAGTTAATGTTTGTTACATCCTTCGTGATTCATTGGTGGAAGTTGCAATATATACTGAACTATCTTAATCCCACAGTTGAAATGAATTGTGTTTATAATAATTAAAATAGTTACCCTATCAACTCTAGCAGCAGCAGTTTTAAGACAGGCCATATTAACCTCTAGCCCCAATATCTCCCCACCTTGCCCATAGAGAATGTCTTTATCTCCTTCCTTTCTAGCTTTGAAAATTCTTCATCACTTTGGAAAATACTGAAATTCTCTGCATACTAGAAATATGAAACCTCCTTGAATTTTATCAGATATGTTCAGTTTATTGTCCATTTCAGGCCTTGCCTGTTGCTGGTTTTTTTTTTCTTTTTTTAAGAAATGCAAAAAAACGAAAAAACAAAAAAACAAACAAACAAAAAAACAGGAGTTCCTGCCATGGAGCACCGGAAACAAATCCGACTAAGAACCATGAGGATGTGAATTTGATCCCTGGCCTCGCTCAGTGGTTAAGGATCTGGTATTGCCATGAGCTGTAGTGTAGGTCTTAGATGTGGCTCAGATTCCGTGTTCCTGTGGCTGTGGCGTAGGCTGGCTGCTAAAACTCTGATTAGACCACTAGCCTGGGAACCTCCAAATGCTATGGGTGCGGCCCTAAAAAGACAAAGGCAAAAAAAGAAAGAAGGAAAGAAAGAAAGAAAGAAAGAAAGAAAGAAAGAAAGAAAGAAAGAAAGAAAGAAAGAAAGAAAGAAAGAAAGAAAGGAAGGAAGGAAGGAAGGAAGGAAGGAAGGAAGGAAGGAAGGAAGGAAGGAAGGAAGGAAGGAAGGAAGAAAAAAGAAAGAAAGAAAAGAAAGAAAGAAAGAAAGAAAGAAAGAAAGAAAGAAAGAAAGAAAGAAAGAAGAAAGAAGAAAGAGAAAGAAATGCATGATTTAATCACATCATTCTCCTCTGGGGGAACTCTGGCCAAAATAATGCTATTGGAAAGGTCAGACCCCTCAACATGCTTCACCACATGGAAACTGCTCCTAATTATTTAATAACATCTTTCATCAATGTTTTCCTTAATTCATTCTTCCTTGATTGTGTTCTCCCATGTATTAGAGATTAAATCTTGAGTCAAATATTTAATCTTGGACAAAACATCACAGTTAGAAATAGTATGAGTTCCATCATGCCTAGACAAGCACTGTGAAGCTCTTATTCCCACGCTGGTGGTTATTGACATGACTGCTGTCACTCTTTGCTATTATGAGCTCCATTAATGCTGCCAGGAAAAAGGGACTGTGAAATTTTGGCAGTTGTTCTTTGCCAGGCTCTAAACTTTCTCCTAAGCTTTACAAGTTGCCTACACGGAGATTTTAGGAGGGCTATTTAACATCTCAGCTGTTGAATTAGCCATAACTGAAAAATACACTAGGTTGTCTTTTTGTTCCCTGTTTTTTTTTTTTTCTGATTTAGTGATTTGGGGGCAGGTGATATATATTTCACATATATAAAAATCTGAGGCAAGGTAATATTTTCATATATGATAGTATGGATCACTTTAAATGCAAAAATTTGCACAAGAACTCATAGTTCCATTTTACAGATGAGCATGTTAAGAACATTTTTATTTTAATTTCCTGAGATCACAAAGGTCAGGAAAAGAGCCTAGCACTCTCTCTCTCTCTCTTTCTCTCTCTCTTTAGGCCCACACCCATGGCATATGGAAGTTCCCAGGCTAGGAGTCAAATCAGAGCGACCGGCTGCCGGTCTAGATAAGCCACAGCCACAGCAACGCCGGATCCGAACTGTGTCTGCAACCTAAACCACAGCTCACAGCAATGCCAGATCTTTAACCCACTGAGTGAGGTCAGGGATTGAACCCGCATCCTCATGGATACTAGTTGGGTTTGTTAATGCTGAGCCACCATGGGAAATCCCGAGCCTACCTCTCTTGAGTAATGTGCTATTTCATAATCTAACTTGTTTATCCTATTAATGAGAATTTGACAAAGGGCACCTAACTATAAGCCAGGACACATGATTCTAGAGTCAGTTGTAAGAACTGAATCAATGAATGACAGAAGATATAATTTAGAGCACATTGATCAGTAGCCCTTATTCATAAGATGGTACAATGAAAGGGACCCATATTTCTAGATCTCTGTTATTTAGGTCCCCATGTTGATCAGGATCTCCACCAAGTACAAACAAATGGCCAATTATTGGTCATAAGTCACAAATGTGGCTTTTTTCTCAAAGCTTACAGGAGAGAAAGGACATACAGTGAATGTGAATGTATGTCTGATTTTCCTTTATGAAATAGTTTGAAGACTTTAATTTTTTTTACCAAAAGTTACCCTTACATTATCTATAACAAATTTTGCATACCAAGGATATTTAATCAATAATTAAATAAAAAATGAATCCTGAATCATGTAATGATTATTGAAAAAGAATTAACTTGGATATTTGCAAATAGTGTGAATGAGACATTGACTCTTGGGCAGTTTTCCCACCACTAACCATATGGCAAATTCATGAGCAGCAGTAAGTGATTGTTCCAGCAAAAATTAAGAACACCCCAAGGAGAAAGATGTTGATGTATCTATCAGTGTCAAGACTCTGGTCCTCTCCTTAAAACATACCAATACTGATACTGCCACCTTTCCTTCCTCTTTTATTCCACAAACCTCCCTTCTGCTTACCATCTTCTCCAGTTACAATTGATTTAACCAGAACTACTACCACTGACTCACATGGAAAATATGCAGAACCACTGCCCAGAAAGCAGGCATGTGGCAGAATCCTCTTGGACGCCAATGGTGTCATTCAGTGCTAATGATAGCCTGCAAGGGCCATCATTTTAGGGAATACCCATATCATGGGATACAGGGATTTCAAAAGCAAAGAGGTAAATGCACACCATCAAAAATGTGCAAATCAGTAGTTGTCAGTTTCTAGAAGTGAATTAGTTAGTAGACAATGTAAAAATATTCTAAGATGACAATAACAGTGAGTGTTCTGAATTTGAATAGCAGTTTCCCCCTTGTCAGTGTACTTTCCCATCTGTTATCTCATTTAATCCTCACAACGGCCCTATAAAGTAGGCACGGCAAAGAGGTATTATCACCCCCTATTTGACCCATGAGAAAACCCAAGTGAAATGACAAGTTAATGAAAGAACCTGGACTAAAATTTGGGGCATCTGACTCTGACTATTTATCCAGCCATCCAGCCATTCCTTTCTTCCTTCAAATATAGCAGATTCAGTCTCAGCATGTTAGATGCCTTTAAAGACAGAGAGTGAGTATCTTTTTTTTTGTAAAGATTTTGTTTTATTTGGTTTTTCATAGCTTAATTTATTTAGAAAATTACAGTGAATATCTATATACCCTTTATCTAAACTCATCAATTGTTAACATTGTGCCACATTTGTTTTATTTCTATGTCTACATATGTGCCTAAGTATATCTATATTTTTTTATAAACCATTTGAAAGTTAGATGCAGATATGATACCTGGCTCCTAAATAATTTAGCATGTGCCTCATAAGAATAAGGACCTTCTCACACATAGCGGGAACACAATTATCATATTCAGTAAATTTAACTTTGATACAATATTATATCTAATGCATATTCTATATTCAGATTTCTCCATTTGTCCCAATAATATCCTTTACAGTATTTGTGTGATTCAATAGGAGATCATGCATTACATTTATTTATCATGGCTTTCACCTTTAACCTAAAACGGTTCCTAGCCTTTTTTTTTTTTTTTTGCTTTTTTTGGGGGACTGCACCTGAAGCATATGGAAGTTCCCAAGCTAGGAGTTAAATCGGAGCTACAGCTGCTGGCCTATGCCACAGCCACATCAATGCAGGATCTGAGCAGCATTTGCAATCTTCACCACAGCTCATGGCAACTCCAGATCCTTAACTCAGTGAGTGAGGCCAGGGATCTATACTCCATCCTCTTAGATACTAGTCAGATTTGTTTCTGCTGTGCCACAATGGGAACTCCTCCCTAGCCATTTTAATTTAAATTTATTTAAAATTTATTTTGTGACATTGACATCTATGAAGCAATTAGGCCAAATGTTTTGTAGAATTATACTCAATTTGAATTTGTCTGATTGTTTACTCATGAATAGATTCACATTATACTTTTTTGACCAAAATATTACTTGCATGATTCTTGTGTCATTCTTGGTGCCTAACTTCAAGAGGTAGGTACCTGATTTACCTTTGTCTTATTATTGATTATTCTGAGTTTGATCATTTGTTTGAGGAAGTATCTGACAGGTTAATCCAGTGTAAAAGCATCTTTTATCCTTTATAATTAGTGAATAATCTGTTGGTTGATACCTCGAGATAATTTAAATACCCTGTTCCTCAAAAACGTTCACTGATGATTTTTTCCTGAATCAGTTATTACAATGGCGGTTGCTGACTGGTGATTTCTCAGTCCTTCTGCATGAATTAATTGGTATTCTTCCCTCTTTTATAAGTATTACTATGGACTCATAGACTCTTTTTCATCTAATTCTGTCCATTTTGAAATTCACAAATTTTCAATGTACATTTCAATGAATTATTTTCATTACAATTTTAACCATATTTAACTGTTCATTTCAGGGCACTTAGAACATTCATATTTTTGTTTAACCACCTCCAGAATGTTTTCATCTTCCCAAACTGAAACTATATACCCATTAAAAAAAAAAAAGCTCCTCATTTCCCTCTACCCCGAGTCCCTAGAAACCACCATTCTACTCTCTGTCTCTACAAATTTCACTATTCTAGGTACCTCATGTAAGTAGAATCATAAAATATATATTATTTTGTGACTGGCTTATTTCACTTAGCATAGTGTCTTTAAGATCCATCCATTTTATAGCATGTATCAGAATTTCCTTTCTTTTCAAGGATGAATAATTTTCTGTTGTCCGGGTATGTCTCCTTTTGTTTATCTATTCATCTTTGTATGGACACTTGGATTGCTTCCACTTTTTAGTGTTACAAATACTGTTTCCATGAATATTGGTTAAAATATCTTTTTGAGTACCTGCTTTTAATTTTTTTGTGTATATATGCCTAGAAGTAGAATTGCTGGATCATATGGCATTTACATATTTAATTTAAATTTTTGTGGAATAGTCATACCATTTTCTGTAGTGGGGGCAACATTTTACATTCCCACCAGTAATGTGTAAGGGTTCCAATTTTCCCATATCCTTGCCACACACTTTTTTTTTCTATTGTTTCTTTTATACATAATAGTCATCTTAATGGATATGAAATGGTATCTCATTGCAGTTTTGATTTATGTTTCTCTGATGATTAGTGATGTTAAGTGTCTTTTCAAGTTTTTATTGTCATTTGTATATCTTTGAAGAAATTTCTACTCAAGTCCTTTGCAAATTTAAAAATTTATTTTATTTGTTGTTGAGTTGTAGGAGTTCTTTAAATATTTTGCATATTAATCCCTCATTGGATGTTTGATTGCAAGTATTTTCTCCTGTGAGTTTCCTTTTCACTCTGTTGATAGTGTCCATTGATGCACAAAAGTTTTTTTTTTTTAGCATTTATGTATTTGTTTATTTTTGGCCACAGCAAGCAGCGGCTTGATGTGAGATCTCAGTTCCCAGACCAGGGATTGATCCCAGGCCACAGCGATGAAAGCACTGAGTCCTAACCACTAAACAACCAGTGAACTCCCATTAAAAGCTTTGATGAAATACTAATTAATCTTTTTTTCTTTTGTTTTCTATGCTTTCTGTACCTAAGAAATCATGTTCAAATTCAATGTCATGAATTTTCCCTTACTTTTTCTTGTAAGAATTAATAGTCCTTTCCCTTATGCTTACATTTTTGAACCATTTTGAGTTAATTTTTGTATATGCTGTAAGGTAAAGGTCTAACTTTTTCATATGGGTATCCAGTTTTCCCAAAATCAGTTGTTCAAAAGACTGTCAGCCATTAAAAAGAAGTAATTCTACCATTTTCAATAAGATGGGTGACCTCTGAGAACATTATGCTAAATGAAATAAGGCAGAGACCACAAGTCTATTCTCCAAGTCCATGATTTTCTTTTTTGTGGAAAGGTTCATTTGTGCTGTATATTAGATTCCAGATATAAGTGATATCATATGGTATTTGTCTTTCTCTTTCTGACTTACTTCACTCAGGATGAGAGTCTCTAGTTCCACCCATGTTGCTGCAGATAGCATTATTTCATTCTTCTTTATGGCTGAGTACTATGAGAAAGAAAGTATACATGTATGTGTAACTGGGTCACCATGTTATACAGTAGAAAATTGACAGAACACTGTAAACCAGCAATAATGAAAAAAATCATTATATTAAAAAAAAGAAATAAGACAAAGAAAGACAAATACTATATGATATCGCTTATATGTAGAGTCTAAAAAACCTGAATTTGCAGAAACAGAGGATAGAGTGGTAATTGCTACAGGTTGGGTCAGAGGTGGGGCAAATGGGGAGATATTGGTCAAAGGATACACATTTGTGTTATAAGATGAATAAGTTCTGAGTATCTAATGTACAGCATGGCAGCTATAGTTAATAATATATATTATATACTTGAAAATTTTACAGAGAGAACTTAAACATTCTCACCACACACACATACACACACACACACACACACACACACGTTAACCATGTGAGGTGATAGAAATGTTAACTGACCTTGTAGTATCTTTTCACAATATATACATATATCAGATCATCACACTGTACTTTACACTGACAGCATTTTAATATCTCCATTAAATCTCAAAGCTAGAAAAAAAAAAAAGACTCCCTTAAGTTACCTCTTTTTTTTTTGGCTTTGTTTTTCAGGGCCGCACCCATGGCATATGGAGGTTCCCAGGCTAGGGGTCTAATCAGAGCTACAGCTGCCGGCCTACACCACAGCTCATGGCAATGACGGACTCTTAACCCACTGAGAGAGGCCAGGGATGGAATCCTTAACCTCATGGTTCCTAGTAGGATTCGTTTCCGCTGCACCACAACAGGAACTCCTCAAGTTACCTCTTTACATACACTCCTCTTCTCTCTCACTGTCCATAATGCCAGAGAACTGCTAATCTGCTTTTTTTGGTCTCTATAATTATGATATTTCACAAATGTTACATAAATTAGAATCATGCAATATATTTCCTTTTGAGATTGGATATTTTTCTTTGCTTAGCAAAATTTCCTAGAATTTTATCCAAGTTTTTTGTGTATTAGTAGTTTATTCTATGTTATTGTTGAGCATATTAGTAGTTTATTATGTTATTGCCGAACAGTATACTATGGTATAGATGCGCCACAGTTTAACTGTTCACTCACTGAAGGACATTTGGGTAGTTCCTAGTTTTGAGCTATGATGAATAAAGCTGCTCTGAACGTTTGTGCACAAATTGTTTTATTCTTATCCATTTTTGCAGCCACATAAAACTTCATTGTGTAGATTTCTTATATATAGGCATATAGATTGTTTCCAAAATTTCAATATTATAAACAATCCCCCAGTGAATAATTTTGTACACATTTATTTTTGTATTGTTGAAGACATATTTTCAAACAAATTACTGGAGGTAGGACTATTGAGTCAAAATGTAAATGTGTATTTAGCTTTTCAGCTATTTTAGTAATATGCTGAAGGTGGTTTATATTGGCTTTTCAGAATCAATTATTACCTTATCAGGAATTTTGTGAGCTAGTTGTAAAACACATCTAAAATTAAATAATATTAATTTACCATTTGAAAATAACATGTGGAGTACCTGTGTGGCTCAGCATGTTAATTATCCAGTGTGGTCAGGTCACTGCTGTGGCACAGGTTCAATCCCTCATGCCAAGGGTACAGCCAATTAATAATAGTAATATTTAAAGGTAAGTCAATGAATACTCTAAACTCATCACTTCTTAATTCTTTTAAACTACATTTTGCTATTAGCTATGCTCTTTCAGTTATTTATTTTAATTGTAACTGTATGGTAGGAAATCTATATAATATATATTGTCTATATTACATAAATTAGATAATAAATAATCTATTTTACATATATATATGTATATATATAAATGTATATAATTGTAGCTTGTACATAGTGGGACAAAATGGGACTATTTTCACCAAGAGAGTCAACAAATGCTAAAAATGCTACACATCAGAGCTTTTTGGTTTGGGTTTTGGTTTGTTTCTAGATAACCTGCTGTCAGACATTTACTACCACAACATTGCGTATTTTGAAATTCCCCTCAAAGGACTAATACTATTCTGCACTTTTACCAAGCAATATGTGAGAGTGCCTGTTTTCCCACAGCCTCACCAATAACAAATTGTCAACTTTTGCAGTTTTTCAAATTAGTGGACTAGAAATATTTTATTGGAGTTTTGATTTACATTTATCTTATTACAAGTAAACTTGACCTTCATATATATATATATATATTTAAAGGTATAGTTAACAGTTTTAGTGAACTGTCTGTGTTTTGCCCGTATTTCTTATACAATTTTGATAGTTTATTTTTCTCTGTTTTGAAGAGTACGAATCTCAATATCAAGGATAATAGCCTTTTTTGTGATACATGTTGCAAGTAACATTTTGAACTAGTTTACGATTTGAATGTTTGCTTGCGTATGATTTTTTTGCCCTGCAGAAAATTTTATGTAATCAAAATTTTCAATATTTTATTGCATCTGGACTTTGAATCATAGTTAGAATGATTGTGTAACTATCTCTCATATGACTTTAATTGGGAGCAATAGATCAAACAAACTCAATTAAATAGACATTAGGTGCCTATTACTTGCAGGATGCTATGGTGAATACATAGACAAAAAAACACATTCTTCATCTCAAGGAATCCATAATTTCATGGGAAACAGACCTGTACATGACTTTCTTGAACTTGCTGTTAATCATAGCTGACTAGATTTTATTTAAATTAAATCTCAAACTTAAAATAGGAGTGCAATATTATGGTAATTCTACTATATTCCTCTTTATGTTCACCTTCCCACTTGTCAAAATGGCTGTTTCATATATTTTCTTCTTTCATCCAGGCTTCTCAAATTTTGCTTGTATTTGATTACATTATCTCTTGCCTCACTGAAAAAGTAGCATATGGTTAAAAGCATGAACATTGAATCTATACTGTCTAGGTGTTAGTTACAGCTGTATATGCATATCAGCTGTATAAAACTGACCAAGTTTATTAACCTTTCTGTGTTTCAGTTTCTTCATCCACATAATAGTACTTGCCTGATAGTTTTGATTAAGTTTGTGGGGGTTGTTGGTGTGGATGTCTAATACTCTGTATATAATAACTCTCTGTTTTTGCCACCGTCATCATCATCTAGAAACTCCCTCATCTTCCCATGCCCAAATCTACAATACTACCTTTATCTGAATTTATATTCCTCCCCTTCAGTTTACCAATAATATTATATCCCTCCTTCTATCACAATTTCTTTCATCTGCTCTTTAGTTCCCACCCTTTTTAGTCTCTTCACAATTTTTGCTACTTCAATTATCTTCTCCCTTTTCTACATCATTAATTTTCTCTTCTTTACTGGATCAATTCCAATAACATTAACAAGCCTTCCTACTTCCCAGTCTATCATTTTACAAAAAGAAACAACCTTTCTTGACCTCACATCTACTCCAAGTATCTCTCTAGTTCACTGCTATTCATCCTAGTCAAACTCATTGAAAGATTTATCCTCACTTAATTTATTTAATTTATGAGCTTCCATTTTATCCTTCAACCCACTCTATTCTAGCTTCTTTCTCCACAACTCAAATGAAAATACTCTTGACATAGTCAGCAACAACTTCCATGATGCAAAATTCAGTGGATTCTCTGTCATCATCTGATTTGACCTGAATAGCCTGTGGCCCAATTTACCTCGCTATCTGTCTTAAAATATTCTTTGCTTTCATCAACATCACCATCTCTCCTTTTTTGTTTATTTTATTTGCTGCTTTAAATAAATCGTATTATGTGTAGGCTTTTCCTTCTCTACCTTCTAAATGTTAGAATTATTTAGGACTGAGTGTTTGGTCCTCTTCTGTCTTATTCTCTAAGGAATTTGATACAATTCAGAAATATTTTTCTCCATTTTGTTCTGCTCCATTAGATTCCTTATTCCCCATATCAAACTATCCAACCAATATTTTTATTTGTTGTCTAATACGTATTTCAAAATGAAAATGTCCCAAATCAAAGTATTCATCTGTCCTCTCCAAACCAAGTAGTCTGCATCTTAGTAAAAGGCAGTAGTAATTACTCATATTAGAAACTTATCATCTTTGACTATCTCTCTCACATACAATTTTTTAGTACCTCTTGACAATTCTATCTCCAAAATATATACTGAATCTGCCTTATTTTCTTCATATATATTGCCATTTCCTTAGATCAAGTAACTATTATTTTTTGCTGGACCAATGCATTAACTTCCAACATGGTCTCAGCTTAATCTACATTTCCAACTTTGTGTCTTTTACCCACCCTCTTCATGAATCTTACCTCACACTATCCCTTTTTCACATGCTATGTTTTTTTTTTCCCTCTATCCCTTTGCACATATTTGCCTCCCCTTTTAGTACTTTCTCCCAGCTCCTTTCTCTCCAGCCAGACATGACTGGATCCCCAGTAATTTGACATCATTTCTACCAAGATTTTACTGTTTTTCCACCTTCCCAAGGTGTTAGTAAATTCCCTCCTCTGAATCTCTGCAACATTTAACCTTTACTTTCCTTGTAAAGAACATTGTATTAGCCATTGAGGATACAAAGGTAAATAAGACACAGACATATTATTATTTATACTACACTACATATTAAAGGTCAAAAATGTAGGAGGACATGTGATACAGCTCACTGTCATCAGCCAGTCTAGTCTGATTAACTCTCTCCAAAGAATATAGTATAAACCTCTCTCTTCGCCTCCATGGAAAACAGGCTACACAAATAGTTTTCACTAAAGAAAGTGGATTATATATCATCTCTGTACCATGAATAGCAGTATATTCTTTCTTCCCATTTTATTGGGGTTGTCATGGAAGAGAAAGGATAGGGTCACCAACATTTACTGGATGCTTCCTATGTGTTGTTTAATCCTCAAAATAATTCTATAAAATAGAGCATGGTATGTTCATTTTATATTTGAGGTAACTGAAGCATGAGTAAATAAGTCTGGATTCAAATTCAATCTAGGAACTGGAGAAGATGGTATTAAAATCCATACAATCTGTCCCCATAGTGCTTACTACTTAACCACTGTGGTACCCTACCCAGCTAACACTGTTGAACAGAAATAAATACATTAGTTCATTGGGGGAGGCAATCCTCTTCAGACTTTTGAGAAGAATTAGTAATATTGTTTTCTTTGTAAGAAAACACTGCTCTATTATGGTACCATGAGACAATAACCCCTTTTGCAAATACATTTCCAAGGAAGTGACCGGGTATGTTTTTTCATCTGAATCCTGTGAAAATAGTAGGCTCACTTGAAAAGTTCAACCAATCAGTCAACTAGTAAATCTTGAGTACATACCTATGTAGCTAAACCCTGTAAGGAATAGGATAAATAAATATGATTGTATAAAATTATTTAGCAATATCAGAAGTATTGGATTGAATGGGTTTTGTTTTGTTTGTTGTTTTTTCTTCAAATGAGTGCTGTAGAGTTGGAGAAGAAACCCAAACATGAACACATCTGGTATTTTCCCAAACCTCACACAGTGGAACCTTCTTCCCTGGATAGCACACTGGAGCTATGCAATTGCACAGAGTGTGAGCTATGCTGAGTTTATTTGTAAGGTCTATTTTGGAAGGCATTGATGCTCACATAACCTGGAGGGCTGGCTGAGAGTGAGGGTATGAATATTCCTAGATAATCAGCATGAGACATCTGAAAACAAAAAAGTCCAGACTCTCATACTGAGTGAAGAAAGTCAGAAAGAGAAAGATAGATGCCATATGATATCACTTATATCTGGTATCAATATACAGCACAAATGAACCTTTCCACAGAAAAGGAAATCATGGACTTGGAGAATAGACTTGTGGTTGCCTGCGGGGAGGGGGAGGGAATGGGATGAATTGGGAGCTTGGGGTTAATGGATGCAAACTATTGCTTTTGGAATAGATTAACAATGAGATCCTGCTGTGGAGCACTCACAAATATGTCTAGATACTTATGACAGAGCATGATAATGGGAGAAAAAAAAGTATGTATACATGTATGTGTAACTGGGTCCCCATGCTGTACAGTGGAAAAAAAAATTGTGTTGGGGAAATAACAATGAAAAAACTACATTGAACTCAGTTAAAAAAAAAAAAAAAAGACCAGAGCAGTGACTAAACACCTACTATGAGCTAAGCTTAGTGTACTTCCTATGGAATTATGCAACGTATGGTCCCTTAGGACTAGCTTTCTTCACATACATCCATATTTTGTTCCTTTACATGGCTAAATAATTTTCCCTTGTAGGAATAGATCAGTTTCTTTATCCATTCAACAATCAGTAGGCATTTGTGTGGTTTTCACTTTTTGAATACTGTAAGGTATTTCTATGAACATTTGTATATGAATTTTTATATGGATTTTTTTCATTTCTCTTGGATATATATCTTGACATAGAATTGCTGGATGGATCATAAGGTAATGCTATGATAACTGAGGAATTTTTCAGATTTTATAATTCCACCAGCAATCCATGAATCTTCCAATTTCTTTACATCCTTATTGACACTTGTTATATCTGATTTTTCTTTATAATTATTCCAGTTTGCATATAGTGGTATCTCATTGTAGTTTTGATTTTCATTTGCCTAATGACGAGTAGTATTTAGCATACTTTCATGTGTTTATTGGCCTTTTATATATCTTCTTTGGAGAAAGGTCTATTCAAATCATTTGTTCCTTTTAAAATTGCATGACTTATTATTTTTGATTTGCAGGAGTCCTTTATATAACCAAGATACAAGTTATTTAACAGATACATGATTTGCAAATATGTTCTCCTGGTCCGTCTTGTCTTTTAATTCTAGTAATGGTTTCTTTTGAAGTGCAGTTTAAAATTTTTTGATGAAGTTCAGTTTATCAAATTGCTCTTTTATAAACTGTGCTTACTTTTCTAAATTTTTTTTTCTCTAAAAATGTCTTGCCCAATTCAGGATCACAAAGTTTATTTTATGTTTTCGTCTAGGAAATTTATAGATTTATGTTTATACCTATGATCCATTTTAAGTGAATTTTAGTCCTTATTGTGACACCTTAATGAAAAATTAATTGACAGTAAATCTAAGGGTTCATTTCTGGACCCTCATTCCTGTTCTGTTGAATCTACATATTCATTATTACGCTAATACCACATTGGTGGTTTATAAGTTTTGAAATCAGGAAGTGTGAGTACTCCATAATTACTCCTTCTCAAAACTGTTTTGACTATTCTGGGTCTCTTGCATTGCCCCATATAATTTAGGATCAGCATGTCTATTTCTATAAAAAAGCTTGCTAGTGAGTACTGTTAATAATAATATCTGTGTTGTCAACTTGTAAATTACTATTATACCTTAAGTGTTCTCATTGGGGGGGAAACAGTAACTATATGAGGTGGATGTATTAACTTGATTGTGATAAATATTTCACCACATATGTGTATATAAAATCATCACATTATACAATTAAAAATATACAGAGTTCCCATCGAGGATCAGTGGAAACAAATCTGAATAGTATCCATGAGGATGCAGGTTCGATCTCTGGCCTTGCTCAGTGGGTTAAGGATCTGGCATTGCAGTGAACTGTGGTGTAAGTCACAGACATGGCTTGGATCTGGTGTTGATGTGGCTGTGGTGTAGGCCAGTGGCTACAGCTCTGATTAGACCCCTAGCCTGGGAACTTCCATTTGCCATGGGTGTGGCCCTAAAAAAAAAAAGACAAAAAACATATATATATATATACAATTTTGTCAATTATGCTTGAATAAATCAGGAGGATAAAAAATAGCTGGAATTTTAATGAGGATTACATTGAATTTTTAGATCAATCTGGAAAGAATAGCCATCTTGGAAATGTTGAGTCTCAAAGCCCATGAACATAGAATGTGTTTTCAATTTACTTACATTTTCTTTAATTTTGCTAAAAAATGTTTTGCATGTTTTTCAGTATGTATTAAATTACATTTAATTAATTTATACCTGAATATTTTATTATTTTTGATAATATTGGAAATTAAATTATTTTTCAAATTTATTTTTGGATTATTCATTGGAATTGTTTAGATACATTTTTTCTGTTTATTAAAATCTTGAAACTTACTAAATTTATTAGTTTTGGTACATTTTTAATAGATTCCTAGTATAAATGTTTTATTTGCAGGCTAAAGACAATTTAATTTTTTTTATTTCTATGCTAGATACCTTAAATTCCTTCTTTTCTTTCTTTTTGTTTGTTTGTTTCTTCTCATTGTCTAGCCAAAATGTCTTGTATAGTGTCAAATAGACATGGCTAAAGCAAACAACTGCTTAATCCCTGATCTTCAAGGGAAAAAAGTCTTTCAACATTAGTATTATGTTAGTAGTGGCTTATTTATTGATAAACTTTAGCAGTTTGAGGATTTTCCCTTATGTTCCTGGATTTTTGAGTTTTACCACAAAAGTAACGGATCTTGTTAAATGCTTTTTCTGCATCTTTTGAGATGATCATGTTCTTTATTCTATTAATACCATATATTACATGAATTGATTTGCTGATGTTAAGCTAAACCTTTCATTTATGGTATAAATCCCATTTATCTGAGGTATATAATTCTTTTTACATATATTGTTGGATTTGACTTGATAGTCTTTAGTTGAGGATTTTTGTGTCTATGTTCATAAGGTACCTTGTGGTCTATTTTTCTGATATAACTGCAACTTTAATGGACATTGGAGGAAACATTACTTGTATACTGTGGTCACAGCTTTTTACATCATTTCATTTTCTAAATTATTTTACTAAGTTGTTTTAAGAGCTCTATTTTTTTCCATCTGTTGTATCTTACCAAAAATCCTCAACAAAATACTAACTCTCTCTAACATTACATTAGAAGGATCATACACCATGTTCAAGTGGGATTTGTCTCAAGGATGCAAGGATTTTTCAATATATGCAAATCAATCAATGTGAAACACCACATTAACAAACAAGAATAAAAACCATATGATCACCTCAATAGATACAGAAAAAGCTTTTGATAAAATTCAACATCCATTTATAATAAAAACTTCAGCAAGTGGGCATAGAGAGAACCTACTTCAACATAATAAAAGCCATATATGATAAACCCACAGCTAACATCATGCTCAGTGGTAAAAAGCTAAAATTAAGAATAAGACCAGATGCCCACTCTTGCCACTTTTATTCAACATAGTTTTAGAAGTCCTAGCCACAACAATCAGAGAAGAAAAAGAAATAAAATGAATCCACATCAGAAAAGAAGTAAAACCATGACTGTTTGCAGAAGACATACTATGCACATAAAATCTTAGATACTACCAGAAAACTACTAGAGCTCAGAGTGAATTTGGTAAAGTTTCAGGATAAAAAACTAACATGCAGAAATCTCTTGCATGTCTATGCACAATGAAAGATCAGAAATAGAAATTGAGAAAACAATCCCATTTACCATCATGGCAAAAAGAATAAAATACCTAGGAATAAAACTACCTAAGGAGGCAAAAAACCTGTGCTCTGAAAACTATGAGGCACTGATGAAAGAAATTGAAGATGATATAAACAGATAGAAAAATATACCATGACCTTGTATTAGAAGAATTAATATTGTTAAATACTCAAGGCAATTTACAGATCAATAAAATCCCTATCAAATTACCAATGACATTTTTCACAGTACTAAAATAAAAAAAAAATTCAATTTGTATGGAAACACAAAAGACCCCAAATAGCCAAAACAATCTTGGAAAAGAAAAATGGAACAGGAGAAATCACACTTCCTGGCCTCAGATTATAGTACAAAGCTACAGTAATCAAAACAACATGGTACTGAAACAAAAACAGGTATAGATCAATGGAACAAGATAGAAAGCCCAGAGATATACCTACATGCCTTTGGTCAATTAAATATGATAACGTAGACAAGAATATACAATTGGAGAAAAGACAGTGTTTCAATAAGTGGTATGGTGAAAACTGGACAGTCACACATAAAAGAAGAAATTAGAATATTCTATAATGCTATATACAAAAATAAGCGCCTCAAAATGGATTAAAGACCTAAATGTAAGATCAGATATTATAAAACTCCTAGAGGAAAACATAGGCAGAACACTCTTTGATATAAATCACAGCAATATCTTTTTGGACCTGTCTCCTAGAGTAATGGAAATAAAAACAAAAATAAAAATAAGGGACCTTATTAAATTAAAAGCTTTTGCATCCATGTCATGGCACCAAGAAAAAAAAAAAAAGAGAGAGAGAGAAAAGAAAAAAAAAAGGTTTTGCACAGCAAAAGGAAACTATAAACAAAATAGACAACCTATAGACTGGTAAAAAGTATTTACAAATGATGCTGCCAGCAAAGGATTAATTTCCAAAATATACAAACAGCTCATATAGCTTAATATAAAAAACCCATTAAAAATTGGCATAAGATCTAAATAGACATTTTTTCCAAAGAAGGCATATAGATGGCCAAATAGTATATGAAAATATACTCAATATTGCTAATTATTAGAGAAATGCAAATTAAAGCTACAATGAAGTATTGCCTCACACTAGTCAGAATGGCCATCATTAAAGAGAATATAAATTAATGCTAGAGAGGGTGTGGAGAAAAGGAACCTTCCTATACTATTGTTGGGAATGTAAGCTTCTGCAGCCACTATAGAAAACAGTATGGAGGTTCCTTTAAAAACTAAATGTAGAAGTACCATATGATCCAGGAATCCCACTCCTTGGCATATAATCAGAGAAACCATAATTCAAAAATGTATATGCACCACAATGTTCATTGCAGCACTATTTACAATAGCCAAGACATAAAAGCAACCAAAATATCTGTCCATCAAAAGATGAATGGATAAAGAAGATGCAGGTGTGTGTGTGTGTGTGTGTGTGTGTGTGTGTGTGTGTATACACACACATGCATACAATGGAATATTAGCCATAAGAAAGAATGAAATAATGTCATTTGCAGCAACATATATGGACTTAGAGATTGTCATATTATGTGAAGCCAGGCAGAGAAAGACAAATATAATATCATTTATTTATATACTAAAAATGATACAAATGAATTTATTTGCAAATCAGAAATAGACTTGAAGGCATAGAAAACAAATTTATGATTACCAAAGGGGATAGTGGGGGTGGTAAATTGGGAGTTTGGGATAAACGTATAAACACTACTATATATAAAACATGTAGTTTTCTTATGATGTCTTTGGTTTTGGTATCAGGCTAGTACAGGCTTCAGGAGATGAGTCAGGAAGGATTCCCCCCTCTTCTATTTTTTCAAAACAGTTTTTGAAGGCTTGATATTCCTTAAAAATTCAATAGCATTCAACAATGAAACCATCTGGGCCTGTGCTTTTCTTTAATTTGGGTAGGCTTAGGAATACATTTTTTTTTATGATTTTTATCTTTTTAAATCTATTGACTGTTTTTGTGGCCACACATATTATATATCCTGGAGAGCATTTCTTGTATGCTTAAAAAGATTATATATTATATAGTCATTAACTGTACAACTCTATATATGTCACTTAAGCTGATTAATTTGATACTGTTATTTACATCATCTGTTTTCTTCTGATATTTCTTCTAGGTGTTTTTAATCTATTGTTGAGAGAAAGTTACTGAAAACTCTCTCTTATTGAACCCTGATTTTCTCTTCAATTCTTGCTAGTTTTGATTTTTTTGTGTTTGTGGCTCTAAATAAACTTGCTTATAAACTTGCTATTGTTAAATATCTCTGATAAATTTTATCATTATAACATGTTCTTTTGTGTCTCTTTTTTGATATTAATGTAACTACTCTAATGCTTTCATGACTACTGTTTGCATGGTTTATCTTTTCACATCATTTTACTTTCAATTTATTTATGTATTTGAAGTAAAGTGTGTCTCTTCTAAACAGAAGATAATTTCAGCTTGCTTTTTATCCATTCTGAAAATCTGTGTTTCAATTTGGGTCTTTAGACAATCCACATTTAAGATGATTATTGATTTGGTTGGATTAACATTCGTAATTTCTTTATTTTATGTACATCTTCTATCTTCTTTTTATCTTTAGTTTCCCTTGAGCACTTTCTTTGGAGTTAAATATTTTTTTCATACATTATCTTAATTTCCTTGTATATTTTTATCTAATTTTAAAAGTCATTTTTAGTGGTTCCTCTAGGGATTGTGATATGCATCTTAATTTAAGGAATCTGCTTCAGGTTAATACTAGTATGATTCTAGGAACATAAAGGAACTTAGCAACAATGAAGTTCCATTCTCTTCCTTCCTTGTGCTCTTACTGTCATATATATTATATCTACATATGATAACACAATAATACTGTTATAATTACTGCTTAATATAATCTTTTATTTTTATTCTTTAAAGGTTTTTGTTGTGTTTTAAATTTAATTTTATTGCCATATAGTTGCTTTACAATGTTATATTAGTTTCGGGTATACAGCAAAGTGACTCAGACATACATATAAATAATCCATTTTTTCCCATAAAGATTATTACAAACTATTGAGTAGATTTTCCTGTACTATACAGTGGGTTCTTGTTAATTGTCTATTTTATACAGTAGAGTATATGTTGTTCCCACCCTCTCAATTCTTCCCCCTCCCCAGTGCTTTCACCTATAGTATCCATAAGATTGGTTTTGAAATCTGTGAGTTTGTTTCTGTTTTTTAAATAATTTCTTTTGTATCATTTTATTAGATTCCGCATTATAAGTGATATCATATGGTGCATGTCTTTTTTCTGGCTTACCTCACTCAGTATAATCTCTAGGTCCTTCCATGTTGATGTGAATGGTATTATTTCTCTATTTTTTATGGCTGAAAAATATTCCATTGTATATATGTACCACATCTTATTTATCCCTTCCTCTGTTGATGGACATTTAGGTTGTTTCCATGTCTTGGATATTGTGAATAGCGCTACAGTGAACATTGGAGTGCATGTATCTTTTTGAATGGTGGTTTTCTCTGGATATATGCCCAGGAGTAGGATTGCTGGATCATATAGTAGTTCTATTTTTAGTTTTTGAAGGAACCTTCATACTGTCCTCCATAGTGGTTGTAGCAGCTTACATTCTTACCAACAGTGTATAAGATTCCTTTTTCTCCAGCATTTATTGTTTGTAGACTTTTCAGAGTGTTTTATATTAACCTGTATATAACTTTCATTATTATTCTATATTTCCTCTTGTGGCTCTGGGTCTAGTATCATTTCCTTTGAGCTTTGTAAATCTCCTTTAGTATTTCTTATATGACAGGCCAGTTAATAGCTTGTTCTCTCAATAGTTATTATTGGAGCAACATCCTTATCTAACCTTCATTTTTGAAGGAGATAGAATATAGAATATATTCTAGACATATATTCTATATCAGTAGATATAGAATTCTTTGTTGAGATAAAGATATATATATATATATATATATATATATATACATATATTTCATTCTAGTATTTTAATGTCATTCATTCTTATGAGGTCAGAATTTAGCCTATTAATGCTTCCCTATATTTAATGAGTTATTTTTCCCATTTTTCTTTTAAGATTCTGCCTTTGTTTTTGAATTTTAATGGGTTGCTTGTGATATATCTAGATGTAGATTGCTTTTTGTTTTTCCTAATTGGTGCTTGTTGAACTTTGCAGATATATAGATTACATATATTAACTGTAGTCACCATTAACTGATGATGACTACATATATTAACTGATGCACATTACACCTCCAGGATTTATTTATTTTATAACTGAAAGTTATAGTTTTTGACCACCTTCATTAGTTTTGCCCACCCAGCCCTACCCCTGCCTTTGATAGCCACCAATCCATTCTATGTATGTTTGAGTTCATTTTTTAGTTATTACACATATAAGTGAGAAAATAATAGTATTCGTCCTTCATTCTTTGACTCATTTCACTTTTAACTTATCATAATGCCTTCAAGGACCATTCTTTTTGTTGCAAATGGCAAGCTTTCCTTATTTTTGTGGCTTATTAACAGTCCATTTTGTATTCATACCATGTTTTCTTTATCCATTCAGCCATCAGTGGAAACACAGGTTGTTTTCCTGTCTTGTCCATTGTAAATAATGCTGCAGTGAACATGGGCTTGCAGGTATCTTTTTGTGTTAGTATTTTAGTTTCCTTTGGATAAATACACAGAAGTGGAATTGCTGGATTATATGGTAGTTCTATTTTTAATTTTTGGAAGAAAATCATGCTGTTTTTCAGAGGATGCACCAACTTATATTTCCACCAACTGTGCAGAAGTGTTCTCTTTTCTCCACATCCTCGCTAACACTTGTCATTTGGTAATTTTTTGATAATAGCCATTCTAACAAGTGTGAGGTGATATCTTACTGTGGTTTTGATTTGCATTTCCCTGATGATTAAAGATGTTGAAGATCTCTTTGTGTAGGGGAGAGTTTGTCAGTTTTATTGATTTTTTTTCTTGTGTTTAGGTCATACTTCATGTTTCTTTGCATGTTTTATACTTTTTGTTTAAAACTGAGCATTCTAGATAACATATTGTAGCAACTCTGGGTTTTGACCTCTCCTTCACTACAGTGGCTTATTGTAGTTGCTAGTTTGTGTTCATTTTTTGTTTAATGACTTGACCAGACTAATTCCATGAAATCTGTTTTGTCACAGTTTATGGCCTAAAATCACTGCTAAGTTTTTCTTCCTTGTTCTTATTTTTAAACCTGGTTTTATAGAGGTTGCTCCTGGGTCAGCATAGCTTTAGTCGTTAGCCACAGATTGTGTTAGCACCTCCAAGCCATAAGCCTTTGCTGATATATCTGTGTGTGTGTAGTGAAGCACATTCAAGCTTAGGATTTGTAGATTTTACTTTCTTCTGGACCCTTTTTACATCTGATCAGAATCTACTTCTGATAAGTATGCAAATGTGTGCAGCCTCAGGGTTGGCCAGAAGCATGTACCTAGCTTGTGCCCTTATTCTGGGTTTGATTTGTCCCAACCATGACTTCAGCCTTGATTTAATAGAGCTATTGATCCTCCTCACTCACCTGCCTCCAAGATTGTCAGTTCCCACTGACAATAATGCTGTTCATGAGTTTTGCCAGTGATCACCTTTCCAAATCAAATGAGCCATCATTCATAGTAGTAGAGAAGTTACCTGTTCTCATGACCCACCATCCCCTGACAGAATCTCTGATTTGGCTCTGCAGGGTGAGGGAGGGAGGCTTCATCACAAGTTGCTCATTTTTTCTCACCCAAACTTCATAATTTTTTCATTAATAAATGGTATATGTCTTTAGTCAGTTTCCATATTGCTTGAATGGTTATTTTTGTCAATTTGTCCATCATTATATTTGCTTTATGGAGCGAGGATTTACCAATTGCCTTACTCAGCTATAGCCATAACTTGCATCTCCTGCATCACCTTTCTGCATTTTAGGTATCTAAATTCTTAAGTGGAAGATTGGATAATGTAAACAAGGAATAAACTAAAGAAATAGACAAAGCATGCAATGAATCTCAATGCATAGACATACAATAGACACATAATACTTTGCTTTTCACAGAATAGTTGTTTGCTATAATTTGAATATTCTAATTAACATAGTATTTTTGTAGTTGTTGTCTTTTTTGTCTTTTTGAGGGCCGAACCCACAGCATATGGAGGTTCCCAGGCTAGGGGTCTAATCATAGCTGTAGCTGCTGGCCTATGCCATAGCCACAGCAACACCAGATCCAAGCCCCATCTGTGACCTACATCACAGCTCATGGCAATGCTGAATCCTTAACCCAATGAGCAAGGCCAGGGATTGAACCCACAACCTCATGGTTCCTAGTCAGATTTGTTTCCACTGTGCCACAATGGGAACTCCAAGCATAGTATTTTAAATTCACTCATTCATTCATTCAACAAATAATTTCTTGAGAACCTAATATGTGCCATTTTTAATCCAATATTTCAAGTCACATGATTCACACATCCTCATGGAACTTGATATTTAGTTAGGAAAACAGACATGCAAACAAAAACAATACAGTAAGATAAATGGAGAGAGGGAGAAGGGAAAATAGTAGCACTTAGGTTTCCTGCCACGTAAAGGAACCCTGTGGTGAGTTTTGTAAAGCTAATGATATTCACTGTCTACTGTATACATATAGACAAGTGAAGAATTGGGTGGGTACAATGAGAAGGAAGAATTGGCATGAATTGTGTTACATCTCAGGTGATATTATGAAAACTATGAGCTTGGATCCTGACCTTTGAAGGAAGAGAAATTTAAGTTATGGCAAAAAAAAAAAAGAAAAAAAAAACATGTCCCATGAGTAATTACATTCATCTTTCAGAAGTCTAGTTATCTCTAGATACAAACTACATTTCCATAGATCCATGAGATTTTCAAATGGTTTGAAGTCTAACAGCTGATATAATGAGTAGAATTATATTCTCTCCACTTCTATTTTCTGAAATATATTACAGTTGATTATTGTCAGTGAGGTTGAGCATATGGTCCTAAAATGGCTCTAAATGATTTTATATGTTTTCTATTTTATTATTATCCATCTGATACTTTGAATGAGGCAGCATACGGCAGTTAATTTTCTCCTCCAGTCTCTTGTGCACAATATTAAAACAATTCAATGCAGTGCATATTTCAGCTATCTTTTATGGTTGAATTATACCTCCTGTAGTCTGTACATGGAGACACAGAACAGGCCATGAGACAGATTTTAGCATAAATGTTATTTTGCTTGCTAGGAAGGATTTAGAGAATGTATTTAATATTATGTGAGATTTACATACAAATCAAATACTGAAATGCTTCTTTAATTATGGAATGTATAGTAAATCCAAACGAATGGATGAATATCCTCCATGGGGCATTTTTATCACAGGGCACTTTTTAGTTGTTTCAAATGATATTTAAGTGTTCAAAAAAACATTCAGCACAATTGTAGATTTGTAACATTGAAAGGGCCATTTAAAGTCATCTAGTAACACTTTCACCTGTTATTGGAAAATCTTCTACAGCAGCTCCTAATTCAGTTATCTGTTACTGTCCAGCCAACTTTTCAAAATCTAGTGACTTAAAACAATCAGCATATTTTTTGCTCATATTTCTGTAGGTCAGAAATTTGGGCCAAGCTTGACTATACAGTTCTTGTCCTGGTTTCATCTGGGTTCACTTGTGTGACTGTAGTCATCTGGTGGCTTGCCTAGCAGTGGTCTAATATTGCCTTGCTCATTTGTCCAGTGCTTACTACCTGCTAATGACTGCATCTCTCTCCAATTGCACTCTCATTCTCAAGGTTAGTTTATACTCCAAATGATATGAACCATGTTTACAGAGAGGACAAGTCTCTACTTCTGTCACATTTTAAACTTTATTTTTAAAAATTTTACTGGAGTATAGTTGACTTACAATGTTGTGTTTCAGGTATACAGCAAAGTGAATCAGTTATATGTATATATACATCCATTCCTTCTCAGATTTTTTTCCCATATAGGTTATTACAGAATATTAAGTAGATTTTCCTGTGCTATCCAGTATGCCCTTGTTATTTATCTATTTTTATATATGGTAGTATGTATATGTTAATCCTAACCTCCTAATTTATCCCTCTCCACCCACGTTTCCCCTTTGGTAACCCTAAATTTGATTTTGAAATCTGTCTGTTTCTATTTTATAAATAAGTCATTTTATATAATTTTTATTAGATTCCACATATAAGTGATATCATATTTGTCTTTGACTTTTTTTCCATTTTTTATTACTCAAATGATTTTTTAACAGCTGCTATTTTTATTTTTTTTTAATTTTTTTTATTAAATGAATTTATCACATCTGTAGTTGTATAATGATCATAACAATTTGATTTCACAGGATTTCCATCCCACAGCTCTGTATGACTTTTAATTTAAGTATGAAAATTTCTAAGTCTATCCACATTGCTGCAAATGGCATTATTTCATTCTTTTTATGGCTGAGTAATATTCCATGGTAAATATATACCACATCTTTATTCAATCCTCTGTTGCTGGACATAGGTTGCTTCCATGTAGGTTGCTTCCATGTCTTGGATATTGTAAGCAGTGCTTCAATAAACATTGGGATGCATGTATCTTTTCAAATTATGATTTTCTCCAGATAGATGCCCAGGAGTGGGATTGCTGGATCATATGGTAGTTCTATATTTAGTTTTTTAAGGAACTTCCATAGTGTTCTACATAGTGGTTGTACCAGCTTACCTTCTTTCAACAGTGTAGGAGAGCTCCCTTTTCTCCACACCCTCTGCAGCATTTTGCAGACATTTTAATGGTGGCCATTTTGTGTGAGGTGGTACCTCATAATTTTGATTTGCAATTCTCTAATAATTAGTGATTTTGAGCATCTTTTCATGTGTTTTTTGGCCATCTATCTGTCTTCTTCATAGAAATGTCTATTTAGATCTTCTGACAATTTTTGGATTGGGTTTTCTTAATATATAAAGCTGCATGAGATGTTTATATACTTTAGAGATTAATCATTTGTCAGTCGCTTCATTTGTAAAGCTTCTGTCCCATTCTGTGGCTTGTCTTTTCAGTTTTTTATGGTTTCCTTTGCTGTGTGAATGCTTTTAAGTTTAATCAGGCCCCATTTATTTATTTTTGTTTTATTTTTATTACTCCAGGAGGTGGATCAAAAAAGATATTGCTGTGATTTATGTCAAAGAGTGTTCTGCCTATGTTTTCCTCTAGGAGTTTTATAGTATCTGGCCTTACGTTTAGGTCTTTCATCCATTTTGAGTTTATATTATTGTATATGGTATTAGAGAATGTTCTAATTTCCTTCTTTTACATGTTACCTTCCAGTTTTCATAGCACCAGTAGTTGAAGAGACTGCCTTTTCTCCACTGTATATTCTTGCCTCCTTTGGCATAGATTAGATCATAGGTGTGTAGGTTTATTTCTGGAGTTTCTATCCTATTCCATTGATCTAGAATAGAGTTCTGTTTTCATGCCAGTAACATACTGTTTTAATTACTCTAGCTTTGTTGTATAGTCTGAAGTCAGGGAGCCTGATCCTTTCAGTTTTGTTTTATTTTTCAAGATTGCTTTGGTTATTTGGTGTCTTTTGTGTTTCCATACAAACTTTAAATTTTTTTGTTCTAGTTCTGTGAAAAATGCCTGTCACTTTTGTTAATATCCCATTGCGAAAGCAAATCACATTACCAAGCCAAGCTTCAAGGGGTGGAAAAATAGACTATCTCTTCTTGTGAGGAGAGAGAAAGTTACAGTGCTTCCAAGTATGATGTAACAAATTTGTGGCTATTAAGTAGTCTATGAATTCTGTTAGTTTGGCTATATACCTTTGCTTGATTATCTCCAACGGAAAGAAGTTCAGTACCTTCCAAAATAGTTCTTTTATTACAGTTCAGTTCAGACTCCCTGTAGCTTCCATTCAATGGTCATAGTTTTTCATTCATGCACAGTTATCCAGCCAGCTAGCAAACAATCACCTAATACGTTTAGCAGTAAATAGCATAAAAAATATGATTAATAGATGAGATGTGATATTTGCTGTTATAAAAGTCATATTTACCAAGAGGAGACAACAATAAATTAATAAATAAATAAACAAACAATTATATCCTGAAAAGAGTATATATGCCTTGACTTTGTCAGGGGAACCATAAAATCATGTAACAGGAGTATTTAAATTAGTCTGAGGGAGACAGGGTCAGGAAAAGTTTACTCTAGGGAGTGACATAAAGATTAGACAGGTTAAGAGCAAGGGAAGGAGTGTCTCAGGCAGAGGAAATATGGAAATTCAAAGGATGTATTGTAGAAAGAACTTTGCTTGTTCCAAGCTAGTGCAGTTGGAGCAAAATGAAAAAGTGTACTCAAAATGGAAAGTATTTTTGTGTAGAGGTTTCTGAAGTTTTGTCATTTTATTTCTTGGAGTCACAGAGAAAAATCAAATCCCTCTTCTTATATGATGGCAGTTTAGGATAGTAGCTAAGAGTGTAGGCTCTGGAATCTGATGTTCTAGATAAAAATCCACACTCTGGCATTTACTTGTATGATCTTGAACCTGTAAAGTGGAGGTTATAATAACTCTCATGAGTTGTTATGTGAATTAAGGAGAATAATTTATGTTAAGTGATGAACACAATCTCCAACACAAAGTAAATGGCAAATAAATGGAAGTTATTATTATATTCCTTTTTTTTTGTCCCTTCACCATATTTGGTCATGATCCTCCAAATATGTTCCTAAAGAATGATTTTCAACCAGACTCCCTGTTTTGATTATCTAAAAGGATTTGGGGATAGGAAGATCACCCAGAAACCTAATCTGAGTCCCTCATTTTATCATATAAAATAAAATAAATATCTTGGATTTGGTTCTTTCTAGGTATGAAGAACATGGCAGTTAGTTACAAACCCTGGTAAAAAGTATCCTCTTATTTATTTTTCTGACATGTATAGGTGTGTATTTGTGTATATATGTGTGTGTTTACTTCTAATTAGACATAGTCACCAAGTTAATAGCAATGACTGCATTCTATTTCTCTGTAATATGGTGGTTATACTTTTCTCTCAACAACAGGATTGACATTTTAAAAAATGACCCCAAATCTGTTATGATATATGTTATTATTCTTAAAACAATCAGATTTTAGGAATAAAACAAATCTTAAACTTCATCTAATTTAACTCTTTTTTTACCTCACTGCCTTTCGGTGGTAGACAGAGATATGTGCTGCCCAGACTGCCCTTGTTGGTCCATCTGTTGGAATGATATGACCAAATAATCTCCTCTTGCAAACTGCTTTTAGATTTGTCTCAGCAACAGAGATTTTCTTATGGGCATACACCCTTCCTATCCAATGCCATATTACAGCAGGAATAGAAAGGCCCAGCCTTCTGAGCACAATGTGAAACATGCCAAGGAGCCATACGTACCCCAGAGTTCCCCATGGGGTTGCCCTGCATGGCAGTTTTTCTCGACCTGTCTGATCCTACTTCCTCCCCCTCCCATCAATAGGTGTTGACTCCTAATAAACACCAAGCATGCTCTAATAAATTCCAGCTCAGTATCTCTTTCCAGAGAACCCAACCTGTAACATCTCTTAACTCCTGTAGCTCACATTTACTTGTGGGCCTGGACCTAGAATCTAGTCTCTTACTTCCAAATCAAGTTTCTATATATTCTGGCCACCTTCTTTATTAAATCTTTCTTCATATGCTCTGTTTCTATTTCTTTTAATTCTTTTTTGTTGCTTTTCTGTACGCCCAGAAAAAAATGTAGTCTCCTTCTGGGTTCCAAAATCTCTGAGATTTTCCTGGATTTATACTGAAATGTATTTCCAAATCAGGAATGATTTCTGGGTCTGAGAATGACACTACTATACAAACCAACAGCTTTTACATTGCAATTCAGTTCTAGAAGATAGGATCTAAGAACTCTGAAATTGTCATTGATAAAGAGAGAGAGGCAAGGGAACAGGCCCTATTCAGAAAGATGAGCAGATAATTCACTGGGGTCCACCTCCCCATGTGTCTTCCACCTCAATTAGCTCAGCCATTATAAATTCCCTCATGCCTCATGTTCTATATTGTCACCTGGATCTCCCTCAGTATAATCTTTTCTCAGTGCCACTTATTAAAAATGCTGACTCTCAAAGAGCTCTATAAATCCCTTTATGCATCCCCCAACTCAATATAAAGGGATGGAATTGAACACTAGGCTATATTCCATTGTCTTGCTCCCAAGAGTGCTCAGATAAACTATGAAATAAATCTTTATGTCCTATCCAGGTCATTTCACTTGCATTAGTATTATTTACAGCCCCATCCATACAATCCCTATTCCTTACCACGAAGTCATCAGCATATTCTTTTGGTTGCAAGCTTACAGGATCTTTCAGACAGAAAATAGTTGGTGCCTTACACAGATAATGGAAAAAAATACTTCCCTGGTTGCTTGTACACTATTTCCAAAAATGAGATGTACCTCAGATATGAAAAAAAAGAGATTTTTAAAAATGGATTTGGTCTCAGAAAGTACTAAAGTGTCAAAGATTCTGAGAAGTAGTTTTTACCAAAGAACAGAAAGTTTTGGAGGTTTATTCCATGAAGAGTGGTTATCACTGCATAGTGGTATTACAGATATTTTTTAAGTTGGCTTAATTATATCCTATATGTTAAAATCATATCACTTTTATAATAAATTTTATGCAGAAAAAATAGCTTTTACATTCTAAAAAACCATCGCGCTACACTTTCATACACACACATCCATACCACTAGCATTATTCAGCATCCTTTGTATGTTCAGAGACTGAAATGAAGCAAAGTGAAATGAAGTGGCATGCTATCCAGGTTCTTATAGTAAGTACTAGTAGAACGGGACTACATTTTTTTTTCTTCTAGCGCTTAGCCTGATTTTTTTTTTTTTTAACCACAAACCCATTTCAGTTTTAAAGAAAAGTGAAGTTGCCTTAAAGAGCATTTTTCTCAAAATTTCAGGATTACATTATGCCTCTGAACGTGCTTATCATTAGCAGTCTTCTAACAGCATCACTTATGCAAATGGAATGGAAGGGAATCAATGCACTTGCAAAAAAATCAGAGTCGATGTATTTTTCCAAAGAAAAAGCATTTATACCCAGTCTTCACAGATGCCTTTTTTGCTTATGATGAAGGTAAAAGAGGACTTTGACTTTAAGAACCTTATATGTCCCATTCTTGATAAGAGCAATTTTATTATATTCATGAAGTTCTTTCTCTTTCATCTCTGGACATTTCTGTGAAACAACTCCCCATTTCCAACTGCCTTCATGTTCCTCAAAACAGCAGATCTTCAGAAAAGAAGGCCTCAACAGCTTAAAAAAATATTCTTCTATTCACTTAAAAATACTGGTAAGGCACATAAGCCGATGTTCAGTGGATGTAAAATATGCAGGAGTTTAGCTCCATAAAGTATATGTAAGTAATGGACTGCAAGTAAAAATGTCCACAATTCAGCAAGGAATTCATAAACGTTATGACTTCTCTTCTTCCTAATTACCAAATTTACACTCCTTTAATATACATTGAAAACTCATTTCCTGTTCTAAAGGATGGGTAAATGATAAATGATAAGCATTCCCTTTTCAGATAAGATTTTTGATTCCCTGAATTTACCTCTCCCATATTATTTATCACTCCGAATGGCAAAAATCAGTTTACATGTGTTTTCCCTGACTGTACCATGAATAAACAGAGGATAGGAAGAAGATTCTAGTTAAATTCTGATGCTTAACACAGTACCCAGATCATAGTAGGGATTCAGTAAATATTTGCCAAGTGGTATTCTTTAAATCTAAATGATGGTAACCAACATCACTTCCATTCCCCCCACGATTATGCCTTGTGGCAGAGATAGTATAATCACTCATTGAATTTGTTTCCATTTCTTCCTTGGCACAGAGTTAGAATACATTCACGGCCTTCCTTAACTTAGATGTGGCCATTTGACTGGATTTCTGGCCAGTGGCATTTGAATGGAAATGAGGCAAGTTACTTCCAAATCTGGCACATAAAAACTTCCCATTCAATTCTTTCCTCTCTCTCAATTCCACCATCTGCTGCTGGCTAGATGTTGAATCTCAAAGTAACTTTGGAATCCATGTGTTGAGGGTGGCAGAGCCTAGGTCTCTGAATAAGTGAGAAGTTTTTATTTTACTTAGACATTGAATTTTTTTGTTTGGTTTAACTTCTGTTGAAACTAATGTTACTTTAATTAATATATATACACATACAACACTTAATGTCGATATATTATTGTAATTGTTCACCATCTGTGAAATTTTCAGTTAGGGTTCATACCATTTGTTGGAATACTGTTGAATTGAAACTTTGTTCCATTAATTTTAAATTGGGTCAAGTATTATTTGTACTCTAATTGGTTTTATTTTCATATGTATCATATGAACATATGCATCATAATGCTTTGATATCTGGCATATTGTTTTCTGAAAAATTCATAGGAAGAAAAATAGCCTTCCCTCTTTAAGAAGTTGTTTTAACCAGAATTTCCTAGTAGACGTTTCTAGATATCTATGGCAGAGCTTAGTGAATAGGTGACCTTTAGCTATTTTGTAGAACTAGCTAAAGCTGACCTTCCTTGAAGCTCAGTCTAAGCTTCCTTGAAGAAGAAATAAGCCCATAGTGGGATGGTTGCAAAAAAAAAGAAAAAAGAAAAAAAAAAGAGATAATCATCAAAAAGCATGGCCCAGAGAATTATGGATGACTGTGTGTTTTAGGAGTATTTTTGTAATAAGTTGGCAAGAACTTGAAGGAGAAAACCCTCTATATCAGGCCACAGAAATTACCCGAGGTTGGGCATGTTGGAATATGCAGCAAGCAAACCAAGAGGAAATTCTCACTAGGACAACTAGTACTGGCAAAAGGAGAAAGTAGGTAAAAGAATTTTAACTCCACAGCTACAAATGACTTAGAGTAAGCTAAACCAAAGCTTAGGGATTTTTAAAAAAGTTATGTATTTTCTTAATAGTATATAAAAGAAAGCCCCGATTTAGTCAAGGTAATTAATAATCACTGTGTGTTTAAATAGTAAACATAGCTAATATTTATCTCTAAGTTTTGTACTTCTTTTTAAATTACTTTGTGTGATAAATGAGTTTAGTTAACCAATGTTTGTGCTATTATTTAATAATGTCCTTTTTAAAGCAAAATATGTCAAGTGTAAAAATTTCATATAGTATTGCCCTCTCAATCTTATACTAGTGAAGCAACTCCAAATATATGGTTTATATTCTATTACTGAAGGTACCACTGATAACTTGGGGGCAAGACTTGGAAATATTAGACTTAGTGCCTAAAGGAAAACAGGCTAACTCAATAGAGACTGACCTTAAAAATCCAATTCCATAAGGTTACAAGTCTTTGCCCTATTTTGATAAGTTTTCATCTTCAACACTGAGTTTCCCAATCAGGATCCTTAGTCTGAGGCTGCTATCATCCTGAGTTCAAATTTTGAAGTTGATAACATTTGTTTACTCTATCTTTTAACCTCCTTTCTTAGTAACACATCATCTGGAATTGCTCCACACACCATGGCTTATTTACATTTCTCTATCTGGTTCGCCATTGCCTAAAGACCCTACCCTTCAATAGATGTCCTACTCCAAAATAATCCTGAAACTCCTCCACAAGGTAGTTTGAATTGTAGAATGTGTTCTCTCCTCCAGAGTATTTGCATTTAATAATACTGTATTATATAGTTTAAAGTTGCTAAGAGAGTAGATCTTAAGTGTTCTCACCACAAAAATAACTATCATATATTATAGTTATTTGCCTTGATGGAAGCGTTAGCTAATGCTGTGTCTATAATCAATTTGTAATATATATGTGTATCAAACCAACATGTTATATACCTTAGACTTATACAGTATTATATGTCAGTTGTATTTCAGTAAACTGGAAAAAATGTATTTACATTTTAACCAAGGATTCTAGAAAGACAGTGCCCTTGGAGGTCAAGAAACATTTTTATCCTTTTGGCTGTCTAAAACTTGTTGTTATTGATGCTAATTTTCAGTAATTTGATGATATTTTCAGTATAGTATTGTGTTTATTCTATATGGGATTCACCAACCTCAGTTCATGGTTGCTAATTTTAATCTAATTTGGAAAACATTCAGGCAATATTTCTCCACTTGGTTTTTCTGCCTGCCCCCTTCCTAGATAATCACACATATATTAGACTGTGATATTGCTTCACAGGTCACTGATGATCTGTTCAGTTTTTTCAGCTTTTTTTATTCAATGTCTTTTAAGTATGATACTTTCTGTTGTTTAAGCTGAAGGTTCATTATCCTTTGCTTTGCAATGGTTAATTTTCTATTAAGCCCATCTAGTGAATTTTCAATCTTTTGAGGTCTAATTGTATTTGATTATTTTTTAAATGTTTTCATCTCTATCTTCATTGTGTTTCTATTTTCCTTTAAATCATTGATCCTATTTATAATAACTGTTTAAAAATTTTTGTATGGTAACTCTATTACTCTGTCATTTTGGTGTCTGTTTATATTGACTGATTTTTCCTAGTTAGGCATGACATTTTACTGCTAAATCTAGACCCTTCTACATTCTCTACTGATTGCCCTAGGCATTCAATGAAATTTTTCCACTCTGTAAGATCAGAACTCAAACATTTCATAACCCTGTGTGAGTTTCTGGAACTGTTCAGTTTACCACTCTCTGGTAGGTGTTCTTTGACTAGCCTTATAGAGCTTTACCCTATTCATATGCAGCGTAATATGACAAAGATGAAAGATGACCACATGCAGATTTGTGGAGCTATTTTTCTAAGTATCCCTATACTCTCCAGCACTCTGCCTTGCAAATCCTAGCCACTTCAGCCTACCAAATCTGCTTCTTCAACTAAGCAATACTACCATCTTCTACTTGAGTTCTCTTGCCCTACTCTGCAGTCCAAAATATTCCACAAGGCAGAAAGCCAGGGTATCAGAGTCCTGTGTTCCCCATCATCATCATACAGAAAAGTTATTCCGTGTCTTTTGTACAATTCCCTAGTTTTCTACTGTGAGAGTAAGTCTAATACCAGTTGTTCCTTCAGGGCCAAGGCATAACCCCCAAGGATTCCTTTTAAAATCTTTCAGTCATACTTTAGACATGGCTTCCTTCTGTGGCTTAGCATAATATCTGGTCTCTTGATAGTTTCAATTTGATTCAAGGGTATCTCAGGCAATAGTAATTTCTTATTAGCTGAAATATAGATGAACCCTGTATCTTATAGTATCTTGTTTTTACACACTCCTTCCCTTGTCCAACAAAACCCACACCATATTATGAGGTCACAGTGAAGCTTCAGCTTTGGAGAAAAACTTGAGAGTAAAGCCCCAAATTATAGGTATATTCAGTTGTTCTCATTTGATACCTAAACATCTGAGAGTTGTTCTTTTGTCTTAAATAGTATTAGGAGTTCCAGATGGAGAACAAGACCTTTTTATCATTAAAAAATCATTAAAAATATAAAGAGCAAACCTCAGACCTTTGTGAACTTGAAATGCAGGTCTTATTTTATTCATCTTTTATTTGCATCCTGTACCATTAGTAGTCAGTGATCAGTAAAATAATTTGGACTTCAGAGGCCTTTGCAAAAAAAGTGATTAAACAGGCCAAGATTATGTTAATCATTTAGTTTATTCTTCTTTAACACAGAGGCATTAGCTACCATTTATACCACCTTGATTTAGTAATATGCTTTACATAAAAGAGCAAATGAAATAATGACTATTGTGTTTACATTTGTCAAATTTTGCCATGCCTTAGGGGACATTACCAGAAGCTTTGTACACTACACTTGCTTTTTCCCTTTACCTATCTGAAATTGTTTTGTTAGGCCTTTGCTGAATGTTTGTGAAGATTTTTAAAAATAATTTAAAATAATGACTTATTCACAACTACTTTATAGTACCAAAATTTAAATTTCCCCCATCCCCATTAGGGAAGCTGAGAACTAAGAGGTAAAACATTTATTCAAGGTCATCCTGAAATCAAGAAATGTAATAGAACACAAAACTCAATCTCCATGAGACTTTGATCCAAACTCTTCTTTTCTCCTGAGATTTTTGATGAAAATAATGCAATGCAATGTCTCCCACCCCATCATAGAATCCCTAAGACCAGCATCCCACCCCCAATACTATCATTCCATCCAAGTTTCATATGAATTAGTACTACATCCCTTTAAGCCCCTCATTGCACTGCATAGTAATCTCTATTGAGGAAACATGTCAAATATTTTAGTTAATAATAATAATAATCTCAAATGCTATTTAAATTCAAGGACATATACATGACTGGCCTTGTAGTTAGCACTTTCTTAAGGTTCAGTCTTTTCTTTAGTTTTTATTTTGTTCACCGTATGTTATTGATGTTTAATTGAAAATTTCCTCATCACTTTTTGGAGTTCCCATTTGACTCAGTGGAAACGAACCTGACTAGTATCCACGAGGATGCAGGTTCGATCTCTGGCCTCACTCTGTGGGTTAAGGATCCAGTGTTGCCGTGAGATGTGGTGAAGGTCACAGACATGGCTTGGATCTGTCATTGCTGTGGCTGTAGCAGAGCCTGGCAGCTGCAGCTCTGATTCAACCAGTATCCTGGGAACTTACATATGCTGTAGGTGTGGCCCTAAAAAAAAGAAAAAGAAAAAAAAATTTCTTGCTTTTTAGTCATAAAAAAGTTAAAATAATTAATTTGCAAACTAAATATTCTAGAAATACAGAAAATAAATTAGTTAATAAGAAAATACAAGATAACAAAAACATATCTTTACTACTAAATCAAACTTTAGAGAATCCAGGAAATATATCACACAGTGATCTGCTTCATATGGCCTTTCTGCCATATTGCTACAAAACATGGGGCTATACAAAATTTCCTTTTAATCTCTCACATGGGAATATGGTTGTTCATTGTATGGTTGTTTGAAGTTGAAAGATTTTTCATAGCATTTTAGAAAAATGTATTATACTGTGTACTGCAGCTTAGAGAAGATTTAGAGAGCCATCCTGCAGATGTTCTAACTCCTCCTCTTCCCATCATCGCCATTAGTTGTGAGCTGTCATATTTCCAAAGAGATGAGAGACCATTGCCCCAAAGCCTATTAAATGAAATAAAGAGAGACACTGGAATGATGCAATGTAATCCTAGCCAGGAACGCTTTTGTTTCTGGAGATCCTTAAAAAAAGTACTATTTTTTGACATAAATATTATATTATACTAGATCCTGAAAGAAGTAAACAGGAGTGTACACATTTTTGAGTAAATACAAATGTTAGTAGCTTTAAAGGGAACAGAAATAACTTGATGCTTATGTCTCCATTGATTAAAAAACATGTCTTTTGAATACCATGTACTTTGGGCAACAAATTATACTGCTCTTTGCAGTTTTCTTGCTACCCCACTTTCCCTGAAATAGAAAAGGACCAATACAAAGAGCCCCCTTTCTAATTTCATCCTCAAGCACAAGTACAAACATTGACATAACTGCCCATTTTCACATCATTGGGCTTATATAATGAGTATTTCAATGCTGTATAAGGGTTAGGAAGAATAGCTCTCCCACCAACATTGCAACAAAGATTCTGGTTGGAAATTCACATAGTTTTGAATAGTTCATGACCCTGGAAAAAATTTATCTATGCTTTCATAGGAAATTGCTGTGCACTCTATAAAACTATTGATTTGCTAATAATCAGTATTTTTTTCTTAGAAAATTTTAATATTTTATTTTTTATTAAATATTTTTATTTTTTCCATTATAGTTGGTTTACAGTATTCTGTCAGTTTTCTACTGTACAGCAAAGTGACCCAGTCACACATATATAAACACTGCTTTTCTCATATTATCCTCCATCATGTTCCAAAAGTGACTAGATACAGTTCCCAGTGCTATACAGCAGGATCTCCTTGCTTATCCATTCCAAAGGCAAGTTTGCATCTATTAACCCTTGATTCCGAGTCCATCCCACTCCTTCCCACTCACCTTTGGCAACCACAAGTCTATTCTCCAAGTCCATGAGTTTCTTTTCTGTGGAAAGGTTCATTTGTGCCTTATGTTAGATTCCAGATATAAGTGGACTTCCCGTGTGGCTCACAACATAATCAGTATTTTTAAATTTATTTATTTATTTATTTATTTAGTTAGTTAGTTAGTTAGTTAGTTAAGGAAGCATGCATACCATGTTTTTGGAATGTTTTATCTTTTATTTAATATGTGTTATTACTAAAGATATTTGCTTTTTCAAAGTATTAAAATAACTCTAAAATTTAAGGATCCACAATCCAAATACTTCGGCACCTATACTGAGAGACAGTGTGGGTTGGTGTTTAAGATCAAACTGCCTGGAGTCAAGTCCCAGTTGTAACATCTACTGATCCTATGATTGTGGGAATGTTTTGTCACATCTTTTTAAATCTCAGTTTCTATTACAATAAGACAGGGCTATGGTAGTACCTGTCTTATACGTTTAGAGTAACAAGTGGTCATATGCAAAGTATTTAGTATGTCTGGCCCATGATAAGCCCTAATCTGGTACTAAAGTGTTAGTTGTAATAGAACATACCTCACAGCAAAAAATATGTCACAATTTTCCTTGCATACTAACTTCGTTTCAGAATGTTGTCTAAGTAAAGCAAATTCTGGGTTGGCCAGAAGGGAATAATGCCCTTCACTCTACTCTACTCTCACTTTTTTGCTCTCTTTATTCTTTAAGGCAAAGGCTAATTTTGTTAAATAGTTGTTTTCCTATTCTAAATGTCGTGCACATATTGATACTCAGTGAATATTTGTCCATCTGAATCAAAAGGACAACTTCAGTTTGTGTTTGTAATTTCCCAGAAACTAACTCAGGGTTTGACTCAAATGTTATATACTTTTAGAAATCTAAAGTAAAATTTCCTTTTAAATCAAGTAGAAAGTAGTTAGCAATATCTTGCAGAAATGTTCTAATCATGGTCTTCTATGTACTGAACACATTTTACATGTGTAATGAGATTTGTGTATTAGTGACATCTGCTACTGCTTAATCAGCTCCTAAGAATAATAACAAATAATCACAGAAAATGGATTTAGGAAGTCTGTGTTTTAATTAAATCTGTTTACCTCAAGTTTCTTTACATTTTTTCATTCCGAGGTGTAGGTTCCACTCTATCTCTTGGTGCAGTTTTTAATCCCTGCCCAGAGCAGACCTTTATCTTTATTTTACATTGCCTCTTCTAAGCCTAAGGCCATTGACTCAGAGAGACTTCTAATTTTTGCTCATAGCCCAACTTATCTTTATCACATTACTGAGACTATTGAGTTTTTAGAGTTCAGAAGGAAAATGTTTCCCAGGATCATGGCCAGTTAACTCAGATGGTCGGAAACTATGAGGTCAAGGTTGTGAATTTGATTCTTATAAGGGCCAGTAAGTTTGATGCTTTTCCACTAGGATAGCTCTGAGGTGTCTCACCTGTGTTCATAAATAGTATTTTCATATTCATCCACTTCAGGCTTTTTGTCAATATCTGTTCCCCAAGAAGACATTTGAAAATATCACTTTACTACTGTCATTGCTGCCATGCCATCTTGAGGGACCATGATTTCTTGCTTAGGATAATCTCTTCTTGTACTCTTCGAAGTAGCAAACTTTGCGAAGAGCCAAGAAAACACTTAAGGTCTTTTTGGGTCTTAACTGTCTCAGTACCACTCTGGGTAAAATTGGGAAAGTGTTACTCTGCCCTCAATATATAGCATTTTTCACTTGGGCATTGAAATGGTATTGATTACTTCACTATTTTTCCTTACTATTGTCAAAATAGCTCCTTTGGACTTAGTCTAGCCTTGCCCTCCACAGGGCTCGGATAGCAACTCTTGAGACTGGGTGGGACACCCGACATCATATCACCTGTTTCCCTTTATTTCCTCAAGAACCAGTGCAAAAAATGGACAAACCCCTCCATATTCCTTCAGTCCTCATGGAAATTAATTAACTTTACTAATTCACCATACTCATTCCACCTTGCTTGAACTCTAGCAGTGGACATACCAAGTTTCAGGCTGAGATCTCTACCACCTGTTTAAAGAAGGAAATCTCCTCAAGAGTCTATGTGAAGGCTGGTTTTTCTGAGCCAAGCTGGCTTAGAGTAAAATATACTCAATGGTAGGATTTCAAGGGAACAAGGAAAATACTTATACCCATTTGTGGTCCACACATGTATCTCAGTCTTCCCTCAGCTTTTGACTAGATGCCTGGACTTTACTCCCAGTGATGTCTCCTTTCACTTAAGTCCTTAGATCTTTAAAAAGAAGTCTTCCTGGAAGAGGGAACATGGCACACTGTTATCAGCCATCTACAACTGAGAGAAAATGAAGAAACTGAGCAGGTTTTGATAGGAAAAGATCAGGATAGAGTCAATGTCAGAGAGGTAAGATAGAGTATAGACTCTAGAGGGAAGGAAAAACATGAAAAACAGGCTGTCAGTTTGAAGATAGACCTTACTAAGTTTACAGTGTTTTCTGAGCACCACATATTTGACTGAGTACAGTGCCTGAAAAGCAAATCTCTGATACTGCATTCTTCATCCTACTCTATGAAGTGAAACACCTCTTTTTTTCCAAATGTTAGTTTGGTGTCCCATAAAAAAAGAAGACAGTATTTTATCACTCTCTTGTTTAATGGCATTTTACCCATTCTTTTTCCCTCCTCTTATATTCTATTGTAATTGAAAAACCGCCACCACCAACAAAAGAAAATAGAGCAAAGATCCAACCATAAACCTGCCCTCTATGAAATCGAACAAGAGAAGCAGAAATAGGAAAAATAGAATCCAGATGTAAGCTGCCAAGTTTTCATTAGCAGATACTTCTTAGGACCCCACAGTTTTATTTCTTCTCAGGCTGGTTTTAAGTAGGCCATTTTTTTTCACAGCTGATCTATGACATTATAGAAGTTATCTCATCATAATTCACTTGAGACAGGGACTCCATCAACCCCAAACGAAGTCAATCTAAAACCTAGAAGGAAATGTTATTTTCCAGAAAAAAAAAAATGTAAGCAATAGAATGTTTTACTTCTAAAATTACCCACCACATGGACGCTTACAATGGGGTATTACAGTACTTGGATGGGACACCTTTGTATGCTCATGGAGGTATAGTTGCTAACAGTTAATAAGGATGTGGCCAAGTAAATACCATTGTGCACAGATCACCTTTAGAAGCTGTTAAGATTCAGCCTCACCTTGGATGTTAGGTCTAAAGTAAAGAAGTGCTGGCAGAAATCTTTGATCCATATTTGCTTTGAAAGCCCTAGCCTAGGTGGTAGGTGGGTAAGAATAGAGTTACCCAAACAATCTAACATGCTGAGGGGCATGTTGCCTCTTAATAAGTCACAGCTGGTAGTTATCAAATCCAAATGGACTTGAGAGTCCCACTAGCACAGAGTAATCAATATGTATCAAGAGGAAAAGTGATATTAATTACTGCCATTTGAAGGTCACACATATAAAGCATATATGAGTAATGCTAAAGCTCAGAGCTGTTTCCTCTCACAATTTGGTAAATAGAGCACCTCTGCTTCATTTTGCAACTGCACAATAGCCTGGCTTCTCCCTGAGGTAATGCCTCATCCCCTACTCTCTCCTGATCTTTCCCACAGTGTTTTTCTTATTAGTGCTATGCATAAATAAGCAAAAGGGGAGCTTTGGCAACAGTGCAGTTTCACCTGAGGAGATAGATAAGATTCAATACCAAATGGACAACATCCAGTCAGATATAATGTCAACAGACTATCTCAGGGTTAGAATAGAAAACAAGATGAGTGTAAGGAGTAGTACTTCAATGTTTCTGTGATTTACATGGAGACATGGGCAATGGAGATGGCTGGAAGCACTTGGCTAAAACCACTTGGCTTGAACCTCTATTACCCCTTCCTCTTATTGCATATAGAGTTTCATTGCCTCTCAGTAACCTGTCATATTTGCTTTGAAACTATACTATGAAAAAGGAAAAGGCAGGGTTTGAGATCCAGGTTCACTCTATGAAGGTAATAAACCACTTAAAATATTTTATGACCTGGGAATAAAATGTAAAGGAAACGGAAATTTTAAAAAGACTCATAATACAAGACATCTTAGGGAGCTTAATTACAGGCTTCATAACCAGACTGCCAGGTAAGAAGGAGTTTATTCTGCACTTGAAAGAAGTAATGAAGTGTTTCAATTACCCAAAGGATCTGTCTCAGCTTTTAAAATGCTCTTCCTAGGAAAAGGATTGATAGATGATAGGAAGGCTCCCACACTCAGGTTATGGCTCCCCTCTTCTTGAAAGAGCTGATATTCTCCTCTTATTGGGGTGCCTTAGGTAGAATGCATTCATCCAGTCAATGGATGTTTATTTAGTGCCTGCTATGTTCTGGATTCTCTTCTAGGCATTGGGTATTAAAGAAAATAAAGAGCTTGCTTTCATGGAGTGAATGTTCTAGTGGTAGAGGGAGCAAAATAAAGTTAAGCAAATACACAAACAGATAAATATATATTTAGTCAGATAGTGATATTGAAATAAAGCATGGTAAGGTAAATGAGAGTAAGAATAATGGCTACCATTTTGAATAGGTAGTCAAGGAAGGCCTCTCTGAGAAGGTAACATTTGATTTTTAACAATGCACATTTATTGAACACTTATTAAGTGCCAGAAACATGAACTCATTCTGTCGTCACTGAAATCCTATGGTATAGGAGTATTATTATTCTTGTTTTACAAATGGGGAAATTGAGCCTGAGAGAAGTTAAATAACTTGCCTAAGGAAACACAGCCAGTAGCAGAGGTGGGGATTGAACTAAAACAGTCTTCCAGAAAATCCCCTTCTTGGAATCACTGTGATACTTGACATTTTGGACTCAGTATACAATCTCATTAGCCCTGTGAGGAACCAACAGGACTATGCAAAAAGAAGCAGAATAAGGTTGGTACCTGACAGAGCACAGAAAGAGAAGGAGAAATAAAATGACTAATATTCGAGTATTTTCTATGTGTCTATTTTACTCATACAGGTTTATTTAACTGTCCAACAAAACTCTGAGGTAGTTATAAGCATACCTTCTTTTTTCAGATGAGAAAATAGCAGTACAGAGTAGCTAAGCAAACTGCCCAATATGTTATGGCCACAAAGGACCAAGATTCTAAATTTGGGTCAGCTTATCACCAAAGTCCACGCGGTTTCTAATGTACCATGCTGTCTCCTGAGAGAAAATAAAGGCAAGGAATTCCAGAGTGAAATACATGAAAAAGTGAGGGAATAGAAGACAGCAAAATAATGACAATAGTTTTGGAGAGCCAGAACTGACAGTGGCTTAAGGAATTTTAATGACATCTTCATCCCGAACCTCTTCTCCCATACCAAGTTAGGTGGATTCTTGAGAGTGTCTATGATTTGGGGGTTTTAGGAATTGGCATATCCAGCTTCTCACCAAGATCTGGTGTTTCTATGTGAAATACCCCTTGAGCATGCATAATTATCAGTAACTACTGTCATTGAATCAGCTGCTCCAGGAAAACATGGCATGTAAACTTGGTAAAGCTATGAAGGAAAATTTAAGACCCATTGGGTATTTGAGGACTAATATGTGTGTGTGTGTGTGTGTGTGTGTGTGTGTGTGTGTGTGTGTGTGTATACATACATATATATATATTGTCTTTTAGGGCCATGCCTACGGCATATGGAAGTTCCCAGGCTAGAGGTCGAATCAGAGGTACAGCTGCTGGCCTACGCCACAGCCACAGCAACACCAGATCCAAGCCATGTTTGCAACCTATACCACAGCTCACAGCAACACTGGATTGTTAACACATTGAATGGGGCCAGGTATTGAACCCGCATCCTCATGGGTACTAGTCGGGTTCATTACTGCTGAGCCACAATGGGAACTCCTGTAGTTATTTGATAAATAATTTTTCCTTCAGAAATACATTTTCAAGTTGTTTGCTTTAATAAAGTAACTTTAGATATGCTTTTCCTGCCACCTTTCCCTTTCTAATAGTACAGTAGTAACACTGTGGGAATGTCAGAATAATAGGCTGATGGGCAGTGTTGACAAAGAAAGCCAAGTGGAGCAGTGCCTGTCTTGTGTCATAGCTTTTGTGTGGTATGGCGAAGCCAGGATGTGGTCAGATCGCTTGCAGGATGGGGCCAATTCACCCATTCATTATTCTCAACAAGCAGCAAGTCTGCCTCTGACCTCATACCTGCTCTGCCTTACTTTGCCTTTTTCTTCCCTCTCCTCCCGTCCCTTACACAAAGTCTTTGTTTTTTGCTGAATATTAGACAAACAAATAAAGCAGCAGAAATTTGCCTGTTTTATCTTTAACAGGGCTTTAGGTGGCTCCCTACAAAGGGAAGCTGAGGAAGGCCTGATGTGGGAGACCAGCCTACTCTATCATTTGTATTCTTTAGGTAAATCTTTTAAGCCTCCATTTTTTTCTTTCAGTTGTAAAATGCTATGTTAGTGGTAATTGCTTCCCTAAAACTTCCTAAAATTCATTACACATCATTGAGAATTAGGTATTTGTGAATTCATTAGGTATTGGGAAAACTGGTATTTTAAAAGGGAAGTGTTGTTCATTTTAGTATACACTCAGGGGACCAGAGAATTCATTGAAATTCACCTTTGGTTCTGTAGAGCCAGGCAATTGGCTTATAACCTATTTTCTGTTGAAAATGGAATTAGAACTGTAAGTTGAATATAAATAAATTGTAAATGAAATTGACTCAGAGGAGATTCTTAGCAAGTACATAGGCTCTGAGGACCAAGAAACCAAGGAGTCTATTCTAGTATGTATTTTCTAATTTAGTTATGAGGGACTTCTGTGACATCTCTTCTCACCAGTGGCCCATCTGTAAAATGGGTTCAATTCCACTTTAACCATAAATAATCAGAGCCAATGTAATTTTAATCTGAACTTTACAACAAAGAACAGGAGTTCCCCTTGTGGCTTAGTGGTTAGCAAACCCGACTAGCATCCATGAGGACTCGGGTTCAATCCCTGGCCTTGCTCAGTGGGTTAAGGATCTGACGTTGCTGTGAGCCGTGGTGTAGGTTGAAGATGCGGTTCAGATTCCATGCTGCTGTGGTTGTGGCTGTGGCCGGCGGCTACATCTCTGATGAGACCCCTAGCCTGGGAACCTCCATATGCTGCTGGTGTGGCCCTAAAAAGACAAAAAATAAATAAAATAAAACAAAGAACAGAAAAACCAAGTTAACTTTTAAGGGACTGACATGGTGTGGTTGCAAATATGAATATCACTGTCTCTGTACCACTTTTCCATATTATATCACTCCACCCTCAGCCCTGGCCATCTACGCAGTCAGTAAGGAAAAGCCTAGTCTCCCATCAAAGTCTATGCTTGGAAAATAGGAGTTAATTGAATCACAACTTCTGTTACTTCAGGTTGAATTTATGCCAGGCTCTCTTTCCAAGACATCACTGACCACCAGCTGTCAGCATGGGAAAGGAAATGGGGCAAAGAAAGAAGGAGAAGTAAAGGCTATAGGGTAGTCAGAAGAAAAATGTGATTATGGAACATGTTCCACAAATTAAGTGGAATCTACGGAGAGTAATTTGGCTGGTGAAGATCTTCAGAGTGTCATGTCAGCTTCAGAATCCAAGAGCTGCCATTCTAATTTGGCTTGTAGTGCTTTATGTAGGAATGGTGGGGGTAGGGGAAAAGCCATTATGGATGGAGGCGGGATAAGAGGAAAACAAAACAAAGTGCTTTGTCTACAGAAACCTCCTCAGAGGAATAAAACCATTGCCAACTCTACAACTGGTACATGTATATTCTTAATGGTAGAAACCCAGGAAGAGCCTGGCATATAAGTCTAGTATGAAGCCTCAGAGGTCACTTGAAAGTAGTGAGACAGGAATAAAGGCCCCAGAAATAGGTACCTGCACGTAGCCATCTCTTTTACTCTGTTTCTTGGTCACAGTCTTTAAATACCTTTAATTTTCTGCCTTTGACTACTTAGCCATCCATGGGACCCTGGCCTTGATATTCTTTCCTAATAGACCTTAGTGTCTATTTCTAGTTAAACAAAAGAGTATCCATGCACTTAGATTGTGTTAAGAACTTCAAAAACTCAGGTTCCCTATTTCCCAAACTGACACAAGGCAGCCTTCCTAACAAAAGTACATTTATCAACTGTGAGACATGCTCCAATTTGACCATCTATCACAAACCCCTCTCTTCATTCTCAAATATTTTCATCCATTCACCTGTCCTAAAGTCTTCAGTGGACTACATCTACCATAGACATTGCACCAGGCATTGAAAATACAAGGTGAATAAGATACAGTTCCTCTCAGTCTAGTAGTAGAGGTATAGGTATAAATAAATTGTCAAAATATTATGAGTTAAGAGTTAAAAATAGGCACGTGAAATACTATGCTTGGGAGATTGGAGACTGTTCCACATATATGATAATGTTTAAGCAGTTTAAAGGCAGAAACATGAGAGAAAAATATTCTAGACAAAGGAGAACAACAAAAGAAAAGGAACAAGGCATAAAATTATGTGGCCTGTTTAAGAAACCAGTTACACAGTAGAGTGGGGGGGGCACATATATGAATGGAGAAATGCTAGTTATTGGAGCCAAAGAAATAAGCTAGAGCAAGCTGATGCAAAGCCTCCTGTGATTAGATTAAAAACAAAAATAGATTTTGCTCTTAGGTGATAGTGACCATCTGACAATTTCAAGCAGAAGAAATCATGTTCAGATTTATATTTTAGGAATATAATCTTGCAATACTGTCTGGGAGATGAACTGGATGGCAAATTAAAAATAGACTGGTTGGAATTCCTGTTGTGGCTCAGCAGTAATGAATCTGACTAGTATCCATGAGGATGCAGGTTTGATCCCTGGCCTTGCTCAGTGGGTTAAGGATCTGGCATTGCCATGAGCTGAGGTATAGGTAGCAGCCATGGCTCAGATCCTGCATTGCCATGGCTGTGGCATAGGCTGGCAGCTGCAGTTCCCATTTGACCCCTAGCCTGGGAATTTCCACATGCTGTGGGTGAGGTTCAAAAAAGCAAAAAAGAAAATAGACTAGTTAAGAGCTATTGCAGTGATTCCCATTAAAACTGCTGAAGGTTTTGAGTTGTAGATAGGGTTTGTTTACATGTTGGGGTGGGGCGGGAGAGTTAGCCAGAGATGGTGGAAAAGTAGTGAAGGGCTTGATCAGAGATAGGAATTGAAATGACCAGGCTTGGTAACTGATTGTATGTATGGCATGAAAGAGAGGAAGGAGTACATGTTGATATCCAGGTTTCTGATTTTGACTAACAGATGAATGGTAGTGCTGGAAAAGCACATGCCTTCCCAAGATGTTCCCTCTCTTTCTCTATTTACCTTTCCTTTTTTTCAGTAGTTCGGCCTTTCTTTCTTCTCTTACCTCATAATCTCTTGACAAGCAGTTTTCTTTTTTTTTCCTTTTGCCTTTTCTAGGGCCACTCCCATGGCATATGGAGGTTCCCAGACTAGGGGTCTAATCGGAGCTATAGCCAACAGCCTATGCCAGAGCCACAGCAATGTGGGATCCGAGCAGCATCTGCGACCTACACCACAGCTCACAGCAACGCCGGATTGTTAACCCACTGAGCAAGGCCAGGGATGGAACCTGCAACCTCATGGTTCCCAGTCGAATTCGTTAACCACTGAGCCACGATGGGAACTCCGACAAGCAGTTTTCAATGAGGTTTGAGAAACCTAAAACACTACACATTTAGGACATATGAAATCTCACAGAGCCTAAGAAGTTGTGACTTGAAGAGTAAGCAAAATAATGTCTGTATATATAAGAAATATTTTAGGGGAGATTTTTAAGCCTTTGCTTGCTATCTATACAGAAGAATAAACCACGAAGTGGGATAAAATTATAGAAAAAAATATTTCAGTGGGATATAAGGAATATGGTTTTTAGCTATTCTAGTGAAACAGAGTAGAATAAAACACCTGGATGGAAATGATGTAGATCTTCAAGGAGAGATACAATAATCCTGAGACCTAAATAATTTTACAGCAGCTTAAAGGCGGGGGCCTGGAATAAATGGTCTCTCCAACCATCCTTTCAGCAAATATCCTATTTTTCCCTAGATATTTTCAGAGGAACTCTTTTCCCATTGATCTGGCTGGGTAGATGCATTGAGGAAATGAGCACAGCAAATAATTGAAACTATCTACTTTGGTAACTCTAGAAATGAAGATAGAGATGAGAGAGGGAGAAAATTGATAACTTCAATTTTGAAAGTATTTTTTAAGTGTAATCTTTAAGGTCACCTCCTTTTCGGGAGGGAAAATGCACCTAAGATCAAGAACTTAAAACTTACTAACTATTGAAGACAAAGAGGGAATGGAGGGGAGTGGTATAGATAGAGAAATGCAAAGCAATGAATCAAACACTTCACTGAGCATGAAACCAGAGCAGAACACTCCCCTAAGGCTAAAGCTGTAGATTTATGTGGAAAGTAGCTTAGATGTCAGGTCCATAGGCTATGAAAGGCATGAGCATTCTCCACACTTTGACACACAGACAGGGAACATTCATACACAAACAGTGTACATATGTACACCATGGGTCTAACAGAAAATCAGAATAATTTATTTTAAGGATTAGAGATGAGCCAGACCCCCAGTGGAGAATTATGCCAAGAATACAAGAGGACCAGAGAACTTCCAACTAAATAAAATAGCATCTTACCAAAAGTATAGATTTCCAATTAATGGGTTATCTTTTTCCCTTTCTTCTTAAGAGTTTATTTATATTTGAATCATTAATTCCATTACAATGGATTATGTCATTGTGAGTTATTTGGTATCTTCTACCACACCATTATTTGTTTGTGAATCTGGGAGACTGATATATAAAATCTCATTTATCAATTTGTTTTGGATTTTCTTAGCCTGGAAAGTTTTACAGACTTCATTAAATATAACATTATTGATGCAGTAGAAATTTCATACTTTTTCCCCAGAGCATTTTTACTGAATATCTATAGCCTATGGCATTTATTCAGGGATTTGTAGAGAGTTTTCTTGAAAAGAAGATAAAGCCCTAAAAAAAGAAAAAAATTTCAGAAAGTTCCCCTCATGAAGTCACTTCTTTTTAGTACTTTTACTCATTTGTTAGGTTTTACAAAGGGTACCCTCTGCTACCAGTCCCCAGGACATATTAACATAATTTGAGTAGGAGAATAGGAGAAGATAATAAAACTGTCAAAACTGTATGTGTGAGTATAAGAAAGAGACAGTCAGAGACACAGAGAAACACAGACAAAAATTTAAATAAATGCTATAAACACAGTAGTCACGAAATTGTTTTGTTATTGCTATCTGCTCAGAAAAAAAAATCTTGCTCAATAAAATGAATCCTTAGTGATGATATCTGCCTCTTTCTTCAAGCAGTATTCCCTATAATTGTAACTTTAATTTTGTGACATTCTCTGTCTCTCCTCCATGTGCCCTATAGCATAGATTTATTAAGAAGAAAAACAAGCATATGAGTTATATCTCAATAAAGCTGTTGTTTAAAAAAAGAAAATCAGAATATAGTTAAAAATCCCTTTAACATAACATTTAACAGAATCTTAGGACACCTTTTGAGGTAATTCAAAGCAACCTTGGTGCAGGTGATGGAAAACTGGGGGTGTTAGGCAGGCTTGACATAATATGTGACTGATACGTATTTTAAAAAATATTCGGACATCCTTGAAGTTAGAATATTAAAAAAAAAACTAATGGTTATTTGGCTCCTTCAGAGAAACAACAAGGGGATTTTTGGTTATCACCTTGTTAAATTGCTAACCTCTTTCCTTACACATGTCAATCTGGGAAATATCAACTGAGTGAATTTCAACTAAGGTCAATTTTAATTGCAGCAATTCATTGAATTAATACTTTCCATTACTGCATTACATGGTATGCTGGCTTTTAAAAAAGAAGTTATCTGAATGTGAGAGAGGGTGCAAACTTTGTTAAATGCATAAAATAATTTGCATTGCATCCAGACCTCTCTGAACACAGACCCTGATCTCTTAAGTATGCCACTCAACCCCAAGGCTTATACTGGACACATTTTCACTTATTATAGAAAGTCAAATCCCATATCATTTCAAGGGAGTAACTGTGTATATTTTTATAAATAGTAATTTATTGCTAAATGGTTGCTGTTATTTGATTGCCATTCCAAATTCCCACAAATTGAGTTTTTACACTCTGCTTACAGAAGAAGCAGTCACGCCCTTACTTTTAGATAAAATAATCCATCATGAGATTATGGATAATTAAAAATTACATTTTATTAATGGTTTTATACTTTTCATTTTACCTCTTTGATCCTCGCAACAAACCACTGTGGAAGATTATGAAGCCTATTGAATTTAAAAGCTGTAGTTCACATATCTAACAGTATAACTAAATCTGAATTTCTGGTCACATGATTTGGAGTCTTATACTCTGTGGCAGTCAGTAAGGCTATAAGAAATATTTCAGTCCTTCTAGTCATATGGTAGGGATGTGTTTTCCTGCCCAGCTGAAATTAGGTGTGGCCAATATGACTTTGGTCATTGAAATATGACCAGAAGTGACACATGTCATTTATTGGTAGAAGCATTTAATTGCCAGTGCTTGACTTCAGCCTTTCAACTATCTTTCTTAGGTGATTGTGGAAGCACATTTCAAGGTGGATTCTCCTTCAGCTTGGGTCTTTTAGTGATTACCTTGCAGAGAGCCTCAACCCATCAAACTACATTATCCATGAAACCTAAATAATAAATAAACCTTTGCTGCTTTAAGATAATGATATTTGGATAATTGTTTTTGAGGTAAAACCTATCTTATCTTGACTTACAGATATACTCTTTCAATGGAAATGGCCAGCTTATTATCATTTAAGTTATCATTTAAGTATGTCTTCCTAATAGCTTCATATCTGTTGAAACTTTCTCCTCTGAAATCTGGGAGGGTTATGCCTCCAGCTTTGTTCTTTTTTCTCATGATTGCTTTTGCAATTCTTGGTCTTTAATGGTCCCATATAAAATTTAGGATTATTTGTTCTAGCTCTGTGAAAAATGCCATTGATAATTTATAGGGATTACATTAATCTGTACCTTGCATTGGGCAATCTGGCTATTTTTAAAATATTAATTCTTCTAATCCAAGATTGTTGGGTATCTTTCCATTTATTTCAATCATCTTCAATTTCCTTTATTAATGTTTTGTAGTTCTCAGCATATAAATCTTACACCTCCTTGGTGAGATTTATTAAGTATTTTATTTTTGATGCAATTTTAATAGGGTTTGTTTATATTCCATTTCTGATATTTCATTGTTAGTACAGAGAAATGCAATTGATTTCTGTATGTTAATCTTGTATCCTGCTACCTTGCTGAATTCATTTATCAGTTCTAGTAGTTTTTGTGTGGAGTTCTGGGGGTTTTCTATACATAGTTTATATGTTATCTACATATAATAACAGTTTTACCTCTTCCTTTCCAATTTGGATACCTTTCAATTTCATGTCATTCTTTCATTTTCTCTTGCTGCCTTTAGAATAATCTTCTACTTTTGCCATTTTAATAAAATGTAGATCTGTTTGGGTTCATCCTACTTGAGGACTCTGTGCTTACGGTACCTGATATCCATCTCATTCTTTAGGTTTGTGAAATTTTCAGCCATAACTTCTTCAAATGCATTCCTGATCCCTTTTTCTCTTTCTTCTCCTACTGGGATGCCTATTATGCATAGATTGGCATGTTTTATAGTATCCCATATGTCTCTCTTATAATGTTTTCATTTTTTTATTTGGCTTCCTGTCTGCTGTTCTGATTGGATGATTTCCATTATTCTATCTTCCAGATCTCTTTTTCATTCTTTGGCATTATTCAACCTTCTGTTTATTGCCTTTAGCTCAGCTTTCATCTCAACTAATGAGTTTTCTAATTTTTCTTGGCTCCTCTTTATAGTTTCTAGTTCCCTTTTACAGTAATCTGCATTTCTATAGAGAGCCTTTCTTATTTTCTTCAATATTTTCATTATTTGGTTTTTGAACTCAGTGCCTGTTATACCAAAGTGGTCTTTTTCATTGTTTTTTCTTTCAGGGGAATTCTCTTGATGTTTTAGTTGGGAGTGGTTACTTTGCTTCTTCATTTTACTTATACTTCTCTTACTCTATATGAGTTTAGGAAAACAATTATCTACTGTTGTCTTGAAGGGCTATTTTTACATGGAAGAATCCATGTGTAGCCTGTCTACATTTAATATTTTTGGTGAGAGGGCTGTTTTTATTATGGATGCTTGCCACCTCTTTCCTCAGTGTATGCTGGCTATTATCCCCATGATAGGAGGTGTTATTGATACTGTAGTGACCAGAGCCCTGCACTAGATTATGAGGAGATCCTGGTTACATGGAGATCTTTCTTGCACTTTTAGGTGTCTGTGATCTTCTGTCAGAGTTAATTAGGTATTCTGTGAGAACTGTTCCACATGTAGATATATTTTTGATGTGTCTGTCCTTCTATTTTACCATCTCGATTGGAGGCCCTGGTGTTACTCCCTTTGACGGCAATTTATTTCTACTTTATTTATTCTTAAAAAGAAAATCAAATGCCTTAATTCAAATAGAATATTGCCTAGAATAATTAATACACTAAGCTTATTAGGTTTTTCTATTAAAGGAGAGCACTAAAAGAGAGAGATGATAATACATGTCTACTAATGCCTGACTGTATGGTAAAGGAGATTTGGAGGCGGTTCATAAGAACTAGGCCACAGAAAGTAACTACCCACTCTGCCAATTTATAGGATTAAACTCTTGTTTTATCCCTAATTTTCTCTTTTAAACTAAGGAGAGAATCACCATAGCCTTCCTTAATTATCAGTCCCTAGATCAAACTTCAAAATCAGATATTTAAAATGTTACCTCCATCCCTAGAAATGAAGACATCCCAAGTATTTCATTTTTCATCCCCAAAATTTCAATTTTCCTTCAGAGTAAGGAAGCTCACTTTGCACTCCTAATGACATAATTAGTTATAGGAGCATTTGGTGACATCATCCTTTCCCTGAAGTGCCCAATATTGCTCTGGAGGCACAAACACCTAGAAACAAGAAACAAATTGATTTACAAGAAACTTTAGCATCAGGAAAAATAAAATGAACCACAAGGATAATTTAATATGTCAAATCCAATGAAGCAAAGAATTCTTAGAAGATTGTTTATTTTCAAAGTGAAAAAATAGACTTAAGGAATACTTAGGAAAGTTTAAATCTGTATTATGACCAGGAATATAGTTCATGGATGGAAATTAATTAATTTTTGATCCTAGATTTTTCTGAGGTTAATGTGTCTTAAGTACAGGTGTACCTTTTTTTTAAGAAAATTTAACATTTGAAATTCCCAGTTGGCAAAAAACCAAAGTTAATTTTTAGCTCTATAAAAGGATTCATGACAGTATTTCTTTATACCTATACCACGGTCCTCTAGTTTAAGAGTCAGCAAACCATGGCCAAGGACCAAATGTGGCCAGCCTTTATTTTTGTAAATAAACTTTTATTAAAACACAGTCATGCCCATTTGTTAAATTTAGGAATTATTTATGGCTGTTTTTATACACACTACATTGGCAAAGTTGTTGCAAAAGAAACTGACTTGCAAAGTATGAATTATTTACTATTTAGACTTCACAGAAAACTTTGATAACCTCTACTCTACCACACCCAAATCATTCTATTGTTATTCAAATTGCATAAATGTGATTTATTTGGGGGAATTAAACATATTTTGATATGGCTGGAGAAAAATGCACTTGTACAGAAGGGATAGAGATAAAGCTAGTGGAATGGAAAGCGGTCATGAAATACTTTGTGCGCTTAAAGAGTTTGAACCTTATCCTAAAAATAGTGAGAAACCATAGAAGATATTTATTTCAGTGGACTGACATGATTTGGAAATAAATCAATTAGGAAACTATTGTTAACCAGGCAAGAAATGATGAATGCTTGAATTCATATGATAAAGAATGAAGTCTGAATGAATCTGAAGGAAACTGATTCTAGTGTTATTAAAAAGACATTAGCAACATGACTTTGTGAATGGGTGAATGGATTTAGTAGTAAGGAAAATGGAGGAATGAGTAACAGATTTCTGACTTAGAAAACGACACATATTAGTACCATAAGAGAGGGAGAGAAATAAAATGAATTTGGTTTTGTACATGTTGAATATTATATGCTTGTGACATCTAGGTGGAAATAGTCTAAGCGATTTGAAACATGAGTCTGAAACACGAGAGTTCTGCAATATAGACTTGAAGTTGTCAGATATAACTGGAAATTTTGCCCAGGGTTTAGAAAAACCATTCAAAACAACTTTGTAGAGTAAAAACAGTATCAGGAAGAGTTCCTGTTGTGGCACAGCAGAAACAAATCCGAATAGGATCCATGAGGATGCGGGTTTGACCCCTGGCCTCGCTCAGTGGGTTAAGAATCTGGCATTGCCGTGAGCTGTGGTGTAGGTCACAGATGTAGCTCGGATCATGCATTGCTGTGGCTATGGCATAGGCTGGCAGCTGTAGCTCCAATTCAACCCCTAGACTGGGAACTTCCACATGCCCTGGGTTCAGCCCTAAATAGCAAAAATAAATAAACAAATAAATAATAAATATTTTTTAAAAACAGCATCAACAGTAACACCAGTATATAAATAACTGCAGAGGAAGTCCATGAAGAACAATGGGAAAACCATGAAAGAAATAGAAAAGGAGCTTCCAATTAGTAAGGAGTAAGAAAAGGAATATCATGAAAGCCAAGAGAAAATGAAATTTTAAGAGGGAATTTCAAATATCAAAGAGATATCAAATAAGTAATATGATGGCAGAAGATTATCCACTGAGTTTGTAAATGTGGAGGTCACCTTATCTATTTTAGAAAAGGCAATTAGCAAAACAATTTATTCAACAAAATTCCATCAAGTACCTACTATGGCAATGCATTTTTTCCATAAAGGAGGTGAAGACTGCAAAATCTCACCATCTTGTTTAATGGGCCCTGTAACATTAGTAGAAAGTTACTTCTAGAAAAATTGTAAAAAAAAAGATGTCTAAAACATACTTTAATATTCTTGTTTGATATTGCTTAATAGAGCAATTTGTGGAAGGCTGAGCCAGAGAATTTCTTCCCAATAACTCTGAAGTCGTATTTTGCCCTCATGCTAAATGTCACAAACACAGTGAATCTTGATTTACCACGATCTATGTTTTGTCACCTCTGCTAGGATGTAGTTGTATCAAGGATGATATACCTCATCTGCTTCCCTTTTCTTCCCAAATAGTATGCACTAGGCATGACTGTGCTTGATTTGGTTGATTTTTTAAAAGATATTAAATATGTCTCTCCTCAGCCAAAATTGAGGGCACTTTTTCCAGACTGCACTGATCCATGAGAAAGCATGTACCTACCCCCACCATCCCCACCCATAACTCTATATTGAAGATGTTTAAAGTGCCAGACTATAATAGTTTCCCTTCTGCTGACCACACTCCTTCAGTCCCCCACCCCCTCTCCCCACCAAATCCCATTTCTTTTTCCATTCTGTGGTGAGACCTAGGATGCAGTCAAAAATGTGGTTTCCATTGCTCTGAAGTTATGTCAGCCTTGAAGAGTTCAAGATGTTTCCAGTTGTAGGAACATTTCCCCTTTTCCTTTTTTTGTGTGAGACTTACTTTATAATCATCTGGAATAGCAGAAAAGCTGTAAGTGCTTTTGACCAGCTTCCATGAACATGCTTATAGATTAGTAAATATATATAATTGTCTTGCACTGGGGATAGGTCCTGAAACGAACTGTTTTTCAAGGGAGGAGTCATGCACTATGTTCAAGGTTAAGTGCTCAACATGTCAAACATAGGGGTTATATAAAACACAGACCATGCCTGCTGGTCTGATTTGATATTTTATTATTTACATTTGACATTTTTCTTACAAGTACCTTTAATTATGCTTTAAATCACTTCAAATCACAGTGACTAATACTTTTTCTGAAGGAATCCAGTCTGCCTCACTAGAATTAGAATATTTCCTTTTTTGTGTAAACTTCTAGAATTCCAAATACCAAAGGTAAGGAGACAGAGAAGCCAAGAAAACCCTGATGCAAGTGTTATTAGAGCACAGTGTTGGGTGAGATCCTTTCAAACTTGTTGCCCCTTGGAAGTATATCACTAATAATTACAAAGGGAACAGAAGCCAAACTCTAGTCCTAATACCCATCAGATAAATTTATCCTGTTCCTATCACTAGGAGACAATAAAAATCTATGATTTCCAAAGTCTGTATAATGGACCCTTTCCTTAGTGGCTTTTCAGAGATGTGTGATCAATAACTGTTTGTTGAATAAATGAATGAAATAATTAATCTGTGTTACCCTCAAGGTCCAGGTTGTAGGGCTGCCTTGCAATGAGATACACTTTACATTGAGGGCTATCTTCTTCTTCATGAATTGAATCCTGCTGGATAGAAACTCCAGCTACTCTAGTATCCAGCCATCTCCCCTCAGGAATAATATTAGAGGTATACTCAATATTTGCCAACTGCCTAACTTTTGCTTTATTTGGAAGTCTTGTGGATGTGCTTTACACAGGTGGGAAAAGGTTCTACTAGCTAGTTACATTTACACTTGGCATTTGAGAATATTGGTGGTCAAATAGAGTGTTTTTCCTCCAACTAAGTTTTCATGTCTGTCTTATCATACTAATGACTTCAGCTTCACTTTCAGAAAAAAAAAATGCAAACCCTATGGTGATTTTTCAATCCTTTAAATAAATTCACATGAGGGAGAGGAAATGAAATACAATTATGGCTAGAACTTTTAAAAATATTTTAAACTTTAAAAAAGACTTAGAAAATAATAAATCTGTATAGCATGTATTAATACTCCACATATCATGTAAGGAACTAAGGCTCAGGGAGGAACATTAATTTGTTTAAAATCACATAAATATGAAGATATGAAGGCCAGTACTCAATTCTACTCTAACAGCTGACTCTGTTATCCATTAGTCCATATTGCCTCAGATTATCAATAGGTTGGTAAAAACTCTACAAATCAAAATATCAGATACCTTTCCTAAGTCCAAGAGAAATGTTTTGGAGTGGTTGTAGCATCCTGACAGACTACTACACTGACAGCTAAGAGACCAAAGTAGTCTTTTTTTTCTTTTATCTTTTTAGGGATGCACTGAGGCATATGGAGGTTCCCAGGCTAGGGGGTCCAATTGCAGTTGTAAGCACTGGCCTATGCCACAGCCACAGCAACGTGGGATCTGAGGAGGATCTGTGACCTATGCCACAGCTCATGGCAATGCTGGATCCTTAACCCATGGAGCAAGGTGAGGGATCAAACCCTAATCCTCATGGATGCCAGTCAGGTTCGCTAACCACTGAGCCACGATGGGAACTCCAAGACCAAGGTAGTTTTTGAAACCCAGGTCTTATATTTTTGCATTACCATGCACGCCAATAAATAAGACCCATATTGCTCTCTTACTTGCTCCCTTTTTGAGATATTGTAATGCAGATTGATGATACAATATATTTGCTACAAGTAAAATGGACAGATAAAATCAGCTTTGCACTCCACACTTAATAGCTAGGTGTTGGTAAATAAATTTATTAGATTATTAAGGCTAGTAAATGGACCATTGATGACAAATCATCCTATGTGCTGTCCTAGCTCAAGTTCCATATTTGTATCCAGTGAAATCAGGCTAAAATAAATCAAAATGAAGAAGAGATTTTAAATAGGCCACAAACAACAAGTACTGGAGGGGCTGTGGAGAAAAGGGAACCCTCCTGCACTGCTGGTGGGAATGTAAACTGGTACAGCCACTATGGAAAACAGTTTGGAGATACCTTAGAAATCTATACATAGAACTTCCATATGACCCCACAATCCCACTCTTGGGCATCTATCCGGACAAAACTCTACTTAAAAGAGACACATGCACCCGCATGTTCATTGCAGCAGTATTCACAATAACCAAGACATGGAAATAACCCAAATGTCATTGACAGATGATTGGATTGGGAAGAGGTGGTATATATACACAATGGAATACTACTCAGCCATAAAAAAGAACAAAATAATGCCATTTGCAGCAACATGGATGGAACTAGAGACTCTCATACTGAGTGAAATGAGTCCAAAAGACAAATACCATGTGATATCACTTATAACTGGAATCTAATATCTAGCACAAATGAACATCTCCACAGAAAAGAAAATCATGGACTTGGAGAAAACACTTGTGGCTGCCTGATGGGAGGGGGAGGGAGTGGGAGGGATTGGGAGCTTGGGCTTATCAGACACAATTTAGAATAGATTTACAAGGAGATCCTGCTGAGTAGCATTGAGAACTATGTCTAGATACTCATATTGCAACAGAACAAAGTGTGGGGGAAAAAATGTATACATGTAAGAATAACTTGATCCCCATGCTGTACAGCAGAAAAAAAAAATAGGCAGCCTCAGTTTTATAGAGAGAAATATACTGGAGAAGGGTATTTCTAAACAAATGTTTTGCCTAGGTGCTGGCCAAAGAAAGATGGCTAAGAACTAATTCTAAGTGGGCCTTATGTGTTTCTTGGGATACTCTAGCAAAGGCCACTTCCCTTGTATTTACCAGCTGAATAACTAACTATACAGTTGCCAGTAGTATGTAACCCCCATTTCCCTAACAATGGCCCAGGGCCATCACCTCTACTCATCCACTATAGGGACAGCTGTGGATTCTGCTCATGTAGGACCTTTGACAACTGTAGCTAAACAGCATGAATTATGAGAGAGTAGGATCCAGTAGTAGACAGGTTTGGTAATATAAGTGCCTAAGGTTTGCAGGAAAGGGCAAGGAAACAAATTTATCAAAATATTATCAAGCCAAGACATTGAGGCTCTACCAGGAAAAGCTACTCAGAGAATAAGGCAGAGAAATATCCCTAGGGTAACCTTTAAAGAGAGAGGGTTTAGTATCCCCATTTACTGCTTTAGAATAAATTTTGCTAAGACTCATGGGGCCAATTTTGTACAACTTAAAGCATTTTTTAGAAATTTTAAAAAATATGTATTTAGAGAATATCTTAATTCCCATGCTGCTAAGAAAGAGGGAGAAGGGTAACATAATTTAAAAGTAGAGGGAGTTAATCCTAAATTATTAACATTTGTTTTGGAAAAGCATTCTGGGATTTTTTTTTCTCTTCTGTGGACTCACCTTAGTTTTTGTTCAGACTAATATCTAAAGTAGTTGAAAGTCCCTGAATACCCTCAAACTGGCATTGGACAGGGAAGCTAGGAGCAAAAGCTTAACTTAGAACCTGGGATATATGATCTGCTATAGATGAATTACAAAAGGGATTAACTGCACAAAGTTAATCTGAGCTTGACTATACTGCTATGCTCATGAAATTTCTCTTTCCACAGCTAAAAACGAACACTTAAAATTTGATTTGCTTCTATACTTTCAAAATAACATTGGCAGCTGTTTATTTGCTGATTGTAAAAATTACAAATATACATTACAGAAAATTTAGAAAGTATAGGAAGGATAAATAATGACCTATAATCCAACCATTTGAATATAATGGCTATTAAAGTTTCAGTGTATTTCTGGCCAGTTTTCATATATAATTATAAATATAGAGAGATTATGAACTTGACATCTAAATATGGATTTAATTTTTATCCCTCTTTTATTTAATATTTTATTATGAACATTTCCTATGTGGTTGACTATTCACAAGCAAATTGTATTATGTTTTATTTGGTTTTTGCTTTTTGCCTTTTGTTTTTTAGGGCCACACTCGTGGCATACGGAGGTTCCCAGGCTAGGAGTTGAATCGGAGCTGTAGCTGCTGGCCTATGCCACAGCCACAGCCACAGCAATGTGGGACCCAAGCCACACCTGTGACCTACACCACAGCTCATGGCAATGCCGGATCCCCGACCCAGTGAGCGAGGCTAGGGATCAAACCTGTATCCTCAGGGATACTAGTTGGATTCGTTTCTGCTGCACCACAATGGGAACTCCAGTTTTGTTTTGTTTTTGTTTTTGTTTTTAAAAAAAAAAACCACTTGGATATACCACAATTTATGTAATTGTTCTCCTCATTTAGGCTGTGTTTAATTTTTCGCCATAATTGATATTATTAATAATAATTTTTAAACTATATCTCTGCTTACTTCCTTGAGATAGGGTCCTAGATGTGGAGACTATTTTATCAAAGAGAATACATTATTTTTGAGGCATTTGAAAACACTGTTAAACTTCATTCCAGAAATACTGCATATATGCACAACCATATCAGCAGTAAATATGTGTGCATCTTGCCATACCCTTCAAGATCTAGAACACACGTATGCATGCATATTTTATGTGGGAAAATAATATTTCAATTACTAGTGTTTGTATTACTTTTACTTGGGTTAGGATTTCAGTTTATGGGCTATTTTTAGTTTCTCTTGAGTTATATATTCATGCATATTGGCAATTTTTACTTGGGTGTTCATCTTTTTATCATTGATTTGTACCATTTCTATATATATATATGGGATATAAACCCTTCATCTGCTATATTTGATGCAAATTTTATCCCAGCTACTCTGCGGAATGATTTACCTAAAAAATTAACCAATTTTCGGGCCAGAGATCAGATCTGAGCTGCAGTAGCTACCCAAGCCACAGCTGTGGCAATGCTGGATCCTTAACCCACTGTGCTGGGCAGGGGGTTAAACCCTCACCCCAGCACACTAGAGACGCTGCCAATCCTGTTGCACCACAGTGGGAACTCCAAAAATTAACCAGTTTTTTTTCACTTGAGAAGATATTTATTAAGAAATGTGCTTACCTGTTTCATTCTTTTTTTAAATTATGTATAATGATTTTTTTTCCATTATAGCTGGTCTACAATGTTCTGTCAATTTTCTACTATACAGCATGGTGACCCAGTTACATATACAAAGTATACATTCTTTTTTCTCACATTATCATGCTCCATCATAAGTGACTAGATATAGTTCCCAGTGCTACACAGCAGGATCTCACTGCTAATCCATTCCAAAGGCAATAGTCTGCATCTATTAACCCCAAGTTCCCATTCCATACAACTCCCTCCCCCACCCCTCTTCCTCCCCCTTGGCAACCACAAGTCTATTCTCCAAGTCCATGATTTTCTTTTCTGTGGAAAGGTTCATTTGTGCTGTATATTAGATTCCAGATGTAAATGATATCATATGGTATTTGTCTTTCTTTCTGACTTACTTCACTCAGGATGAGAGTCTCTAGTTCCATCCATGTTGCTGCCAATGGCATTATTTGGTTCTTTTTTATGGCTGAGTAGTATTGCACTGTGTATATGTACCACATCTTTCTAATCCAATCATCTGTTGATGGACATTTAGGTTGTTTCCATGTCTTGGCTATTGTGAATAGAGTTGCAATGAACATGCGGGTGCATGTATCTTTTTCAAGGAAAGTTTTGTCCGGATATATGCCCAAGAGTGGGATGGCTGGGTCATATGGTAGTTCTATGTATGGATTTCTAAGGTATTTCCATAATGATCTCCATAGTGGTTGTACCAGCTTCCATTCCCACCAGCTGTGCAGGAGGGTTCCCTTTTCTTCACAGACCCTCCAGCATTTGTTATTTGTGGACTTGTTAATGATGGCCATTCTGATTGATGTGAGGTGGTATCTCATGGTAGTTTTGATTTACATTTATCTAATAATCAGGGATGTTGAGCATTTTTTCATGTGCTCGTGGCCATCTGTATATCTTCTTTGGAAAAATGTCTATTCAGGTCTTTTGGCCATTTTTCCATTGGGTTGCTGGCTTTTTTGCTGTTGATTTGTATAAGTTTGTATATTTTATTTTATTTTATTTTTTGGCTTGTTTGTCTTTTTGGGGCCACACCTGCGATTAAGGAGTTCCCAGGCTAGGAGTTCAATCGGAGCTGTAGCCACTGGCCTACACCACAGCCACAGCAACACCAGCTCATGGCAATGCCAGATCCTCAACCCACTGAGCGAGGCCAGGGATTGAGCCTGCAACTTCATGGTTCCTAGTTGGATTCCTTTCCACTGCACCACAGCAGGAACTCCTGTTTGTATATTTTAGAGATTAAGCCCTTGTCAGTTGCATCATTTGAAACTATTTTCTCCCATTCTGTAAGTTGTCTTTTTGTTTTCTTGTTGGTTTCCTTTGCTGTGCAAAAGCTTGTCAGTTTGATTAGGTCCCATTGGTTTATTTTTGCTTTTATTTCTGTTGCTTTGGGAAAATTAACCAATTTTAAATGTAAACTTAATAAGTTTTGGTCGTTTGCAGTAACATAACCATCATAACAATCAAAATGTAGAACATTTCAATCTCCCCCTTTTTCAAAATGCCTTTGTTCCTATTTACTGTCAATCCTACTTACCTATCCAACCCCAGGAAAACAATGACCTGCTTTGCAGTATTATAGTTTTTGCCTTTTTAAAAATTTCCTAAAATGAGAATATACAGTATATGGTATTTTGTTACTGGCATGTTTCACATAGCATAATTCTTTTGAGATCATCCATTTTATTATATGTGTTGGTAGTTAGAATCATTTTTATTGCATGGATATACTACAAATTGTTTATGCATTCCCTAGTTCCTGGACATTAGAGATTTTCCTAGTTTGGGCTATTATGAAAAAAAAAAAAAAGCTGCTATGAGCATTCTTTGTGATGGTGTATCTTTCCACTGCCCTTGAATAGAATTGCTTGGCCATATGGTAAGTGCAAATTTGAAAAAAAAAAAAAAGAAAACTGTTTTCTAAAGTGCTGTACTATCATGCATTCTCTCAAGCATTTTAGTTGCCTCGCATCCTTGTCAACATATGATATTGTCAATATTTTTAATTTTAGCCATTCTACTGCATGTGAAGTAGTGTTTCATCGTGGTATTACTTTGCATTTTCTTAATGACAAAAGATGCTATATTTCACGTGCTCATTTGCCATTCATATATCATCTTTGCTTTAGTTGTAGTTGATTTACAATATTAGCTTCAAGTGTACAATATAGAGATTTGTTATATCCATTCATTTGCTTTATATTTTAGATTTAATATATGTGATAATGTACAGTATTTGTCTTTCTCTCTGACTTCTTTCACTAAGCATAGTTATCTTCCAGGTCCATCCTTGTTGCAGAGTGCAGAATTTCATTCTTTTTATGGCTGAGTAATATTCAAGTGTGTGCATTTGTGTGTGTGTGCGTAAACAGACACACATATACATCTTCTTTACCCATTCCTCTGTTGATGGTCACTTATGGTGCTTCCATATCTTGGCTATTATAAATAATGCTGCTATGAACATTAGGGTTCATGTATCTTTTCAGTTTAGTGTTTTTGTTTTCTTTGGCTATATACCCAGGAATGGAATTGCTGGATTATATAGTATTTCTATTTTTAGTTTTTTTGAGGAACCTTCGTATTATATTCCATAGTGACTGCACCAATTTACATCCCTACCAACAGTGTACTAGGGTTCTCTTTTCTCCACATCCTTGACAACATTTGTTATTTGTAGACTTTTTGATGATGGCCAGTCTGACAGGTGTGAGGTGATAACCTTATTGTGGTTTTGATTTGCATTTATCTGATTAGTGATGCTGAGCATCTTTTCATTTGCCTGTTAGCCATCTGTGTATCTTCTTTGGAAAATGTCTATTCAGGTCTTCTGCCCATTTTAAAAATTAGGTTATTTGGTTTTTTGATTTTGAATTATATGAGCCATATATCATCTTTGGTTAAGTGTTCAAATATTTTACCATTTTTAAATATCAGGGAATTTGACTTATTATTGAGTTGTAAGTGTTCTTTATGTATATAAGGCCCACACTCTTTATCAAATATTTTGCAAATTTCTTCTAGTCTGGGGCTTGTCATTCATTTCCTTAATAGTATGAGGAGCAAAAGTTTAAAATTTTGATAAAAGCCAATCAATTTTTCAAATTTTTGGTGTTTATGTTTTTATGTGTCCAATCTAAGATATATTTGCCTGGTCAAAGTTACTTGTTTTCTTCCAGAAGTTCTATAGTTTCAGTTTAGGTATAAGGTATATAAGTTTAGGTATAAGATCCAGTTTGATTTAATTTTTGTATGTGGTGTCAGAAAAGGTTTGAGGTTAATTTCTCCCACTTAGATATCCAACTGTTCCAGAATAATTTGTTAAAAGATTTTATTTTCCCCCTTGAAATACCTTGGCATATCTAATAGAAATCATTTACATCACATGAACATCATATGTGTTCTATTTCTGGACTCTATTCTTTTTCATTGATTTACACACCTGTCTTCACATGAATACCATGCTGTCTTGAATAATATAACTTTATAATATATCTTATAACCTGGCACATTTGGTATTGCATATTTGTTCTTTTATACAGTTATTTTTTTTCTTCTAAATCCTTTACATTTCATACAAATTCTAGAATCAGTTTTCCAATGTCCACAATAAGAAATCTACAAATTTGATTGGAATTGCATTTTATCTGTGTAATTGTGGTATATTAACAGTTCTAAGACCTTAACTCCAAGAACATGGTATATTATTCCATTTATTTGGATATTTTTCAATTTCTCTTAATAGTGTTTTGTTATATCCATTATAAAAACTAGCACACGTTTTATTAAATGTACACCTAATTATTAAGTACTTTTGTGCTATTATAAATATCCTTTCTTAGGGAGAAAGGCTTCAATCTTTTATTCTTAAGTATGATATTAACTATAGAGCTTTCATAGGTGCTGCTTATTAGGATAAAGGGGTTCCCTAATTTTCTGAGATGTTTTTATCATGAGGGTATTACATTTTGTCAAATGCCGTTGTGCACCTATTGACATGACAGTATATATTTTATATTTTGTTCTGCCCATGTAGTGAATTATTTGTTAATTTTCACAATGTTATAATTATACTTCATCATGAATCATAACATTTCAATTAATTTCTTGATTCAGTTATTTTTTTGTCAAAATCTGTCTATAATCATAAGCCATTTGTGCGTGTACTCAATTTTTTTGTAATGTCACTTTCTGGTTTTGGAATTCAATGATACAATTCTCATAAAATTATTTGGGAAGTTGCCCCTTCTGCTCTATTTTCTGGAATAATTTTTACATAAGTGGTTAGTTTTTCCTTAAGAAATAGGAAAAACTAACCACTGGCACTATCAGAGTCTGAAGTTTCCGTTGTGAGAAGGTTTTAACTAAGAATTCAAAGTATTTCATTGACGTAAACATGCTAAAGTGATCTATTTCTATAGAATAAGTTTTGTTAATTTTCATCTTTCAAAGGGTTTTACTATTTTATCTTTTATTACATTTATTAGCATAAAGTTGTTTATAATATTCTCTCACTAGCCATTTAATGCCTGTTCTAATAGTAATGTCTCATCTTTTGTATCTAATATAAATAATGTGTGTAATCTTTCTTTTTTTTCTCATCAACCTGCCTAGCATTTTATGAATCATATTGATCTTTTCAAAGAATTGGCTTTTTAAATTTATTTTATCTAGTTCTATTTAATTTATTTCTGTTCCTTCTTTAATTCTTTGTACTTACTTTGGGTTTAATTTCTTCTTTTACTAGTTTCTCAAGACAGAATCATGAATCATTGATTTGAAAACTTTCTATTTTTTTAATACAAACATTTAATTTTCCTTCTAAAAACTGCTTTTGCTGAAACACAGATTTTTTATACATTGTTTTTCATTTTCATTCAGGTCAGGTCAACATATTTTCTAATTTCTCATGTCCTTTCCTCTTTGACTCATGGATTATTTAGAAATGTCTTAGTCATCTCAGTGTGCTTAAGTATGATACCATACTTAAAAAAATACCATAGACTGGGTGGCTTAAACAGTAGAAATTTATTTCTCACAGTTATAAAGGTTGAGAAATCCATGGTCAAGGTGCCAGCAGATTTGGTTCCTGGTGAGAGCTCTCAGCATGCAGATGGCTGTTTTCTTCCTGTGTTTTCACATAGCTGAGAGAGAGAAGGCTGGGAGAGAGAGGAAGGGCTTGTGTGAATGCACTCTGGTCTCTCTTCCTCTTTGATGCTTCCTCTTCTAATTCTATCACAGGGGAACCACCCTCATGACCTAATTTAAACCTAATTACTTCTCAAAATATCATTACATTGGGGGGCTAAGTCTTCAAAATAGGAATTTGGGGTGGCAGACACAAACATTCAATCCGTAATAAGAAGTGTGCTGTCAAATTTTCACATATGGTTCATTTTTTTTGAATGTTCTATATGCACTTGAAAAGGAGTTGTTGCTGTTGTATGCAAGCTTCTATAAATACCAATTGGGTTACCTTTGTTGACTATGTTGTTCAGGTCTTCTATACAATTTCTGATTTTTCCATCAACTTAATCTATTAAGTATTTAAAAGAATAGTGTGAAATCTTCAAGTAAAATGGTGGATTCACCTATTTCTCCTTTCAGTTGTTAGTTTTTGCTTTGTGTGTTTTATAGTTCTTTTATTTGGTATAATATATGTTTAGGATAGTTATGTGCTTCTCTTGATGAACTGATTATTTTATGATCATGAAATGTCCTCCTTTACCCCTGATAATATTCCTTACTCTGAAATTTACTTTATATTGTTCTAATATATCCATTCCAGCTTTCAGTTGTAATTAGTTTTATGGTATACATTTTTCTACATTTTTCCATCCTTTTACTTTTAAAATTTTGTATTTCTTTCCATATAAAGAATATTTCTTAACCTTTTGAATTTTTTTTTGTCTTTTTGCCATTTCTTGGGCCACTCCCATGGCATATGGAGGTTCAGGCCAGGGGTCTAATCGGAGCTGTAGCCGCCGGCCTACACCAGAACCACAGCAACGTGGGATCTGAGCTGTATCTGCAACCTACACCACAGCTCATGGCAACGCCAGATCCTTAACCCACTGAGTAAGGCCAGGGATCGAACCTGCAACCTCATGGTTCCTAGTCGGATTTGTTAGCCACCGAGCCACGACAGGAACTCCTTGAATGTTTCTTAAGGATAGCATATAGTTATGTCTTGCTTTTCTAAATCTAGTTTGACAATCTCAATTGTCATGTTTAGGTCATTTACATTAATGTGATAATGGTTATATTTAAGTCTACCATTTTACTGTTGACTTACTTGACCTGTTTTTTTGTTCCTGTGTTGCTCCTCCCTTGCCTTTTTTGATTTGAATGTTTAAAAAATTCTACTTCATCTCTACCATTGACTTTTTGGCTCCATATTTTTTAAATTGTTTCCAGTGGTTGCTTTAGGATTTCCAATAGATCTGTTTAACTTATTAGAGTCTTAATACCATATATTGTTAAGAACCTTACAACAGCTAACTACCATTTCCTCCTTTTAACCTTTGTAGTATTATTGTTATACATTTTACTTCTATGTATGTTATAAACACCAAAATAAATAGGGATTTTTTTCTATTTTATACAGTCAATTATCTTTAAAAACAATTAAATATAATAAAAGAAAATCATGTGCACTTACTCAAGTATTTACTATTTTTTCTGACTATAAAATTCTAGATTGATGGTCTTTTTATCAGTTCTTAAATACTGATAAGAGGAGTTCACCCTGTGGTGCAGTAGGTTAGTGATCCAGCTCTGTAGCATTGGCAATTTGATCCCAGCCAGGCACAGTAGGTTAAGGATCCCGTGTGGCCACAGCTGTGGCATAAGTCACAGATGTGTCTCAGATTCAACTCCTGGCCCTTTAATCCTTGGCCCTTAAATCCCTGTCCTGGGAAAGTCCTTATGCCATGGATGTGGCTGAAAAAGGAAAAAGGAATACTGATAAGAGAACACAGACTATAATAACTTAGAATATTCTGGTTTGTATAATTTCTAGAGAGCATGCCTTTTTCTCCTTGTTTCTGTTGAGTATCTCTTTATCACTAGTGTTCAGCAATATGATTATAATTACAGATTTCATCAAATAAGGAAAAATTTCAGTCATCATTTTTTCAATTGTTTTTGCTCATTCCTTCCTTTTCTGGCATTCCAATTAAAGTTTTTTAGAATATTTTATATTATCCCACCTACCTGTTCAATTTTTCCAGTCTTTTTTCTGCATGTTTCATATTAAAGCCATAAATTTTTCTTCCACAGTATTTAATCTGCTGTTAATCTCATCCAGTGTGTTTTTCATTTCAGATATTTCTAATTTCTAGAAACTCTACTTGTATCTTTTTACATATCTTCTATTTATTATGTTTATGTTTTATGATCTTAAACATACTGAGTGTAAAGCAGTTTTATTCTTATTTGTTAATTCAATGATTTGCTTAATTTTGATATTATAATAATGATTGATTTTTTCGTGGTTATGGTCCTATTGTTCCTATTTCTTTTAATGTTTTCAATTGTGAATTTTTATGTTTAAGGTACTGGATATTTTTTATTCCTTTAAACAATTTTTCATTTTGTTCCAGGATGCATTTGTTACTTGGAATCAGTTTTATCCTTTTAAGGATTATTCCTAAAATTTTAGTTTAGGTCCAGAGAGCCTTTAGTCCAGGATTAATTTGTTCCCATGACTAAGGTGATCTTCTTCTGAGGATTCTATCTGATATAGGAGAAAAACTTTTCATTCTGGGTGTTGGGAACTTAGACTAGACTCAGCCTGGTCTAAGAGATGGGGATTTTTTTGTTTGTTTGTTTGTTTTTGTTTGTTTTTTTTTTTTTTTTTTTTGGCTACTCCATTCTGGTGATTGTTTATTTTCCTGGCCTCTGAAGTTTCTTCTCATCCATATGCAGGCAAGTGATCAGCCAAAGACTTGACAGCCACCCCTCTGAAGATCTCCAAAATTCCCTCTCTCTATGTGTACAGCTCCATCCTCTCTAGTATTTAAACCGCAAATTATAGATGCCCTAGTCTCCTACAACTCCAAATTCTGTCTCCTTAAAGATACTATTGGCCTCTGTTGGGGTTCCCTTTCCCTGTGTTGGTCTGGAAACTCTTCAAGCAGGAAGTTAGACAATCATAAGGGCTCACTGCATTTTGTTCCTTCTGCTAGAGATCACTTTTCTATTGTGTATCTTGTCCAAAACTATCATTTTATATATTTTTATCTAGTAATTTCCTTATTAAATCAAGAAGTTAAATCTGGCTGTTACTCTAGCATGGACAAAGATAATAGTCTTGTATTTCTTCTTAAATCAATTTTGTGAACGTATACTTTTCTATGCATTTATCCATTTTATCCAAGTTTTCAAATTTTTTCGCTTAAGCCTATTGACAATTTTTTTATCTTTTAGCATATACTTTATCTGTACTTAGATTTTTTCATTAAAAATATTTATATGTGCCTTTTCTTTTTTCTTGATTAATTTTTCCAAAACTCACATAGTTTTTTAGACTATGAAATAAAACAACTTTTGCTTTTGTTCAGTCACAGTATTTGTTTTCTATTTATTTTTCCTTTATCTTTACTATCTACTATTATTATGACTTCCTTCTAATATTATTACTATTATCCTTCTTTCTTTGAATTTATTCTGTTGTTTCATTTTTATCTTCTTACTTGGATATTTGCCTTATTAGTTATCTGCCAGTATTCTTTTTGTAGTATAAGCATTTCAGACAATGAATATCTCCTGGAACATGGTTTTCACTGCATCCTACATATTTTGATATACTATGTTGTTTTTATCACCAAGTTTTACATATTTTTAAAAATTCCATTATGATTTCTTATTTGACAACAAAGTATGATTTTTAAATTTGTGCTTTCATGGGGATATAATATCTTATTTTGTTTGTTTGTTTTTGTTTTTTAGGGCCATACCTGCATCATATGGAAGTTCCCAGCCTAGGGGTTGAAACTGAGCTGCAGCTGCCAACCTATGCCATAACCACAGCAACATGGGATCCGAGCCATATCTGTGACCTACACCATAATTCATGGCAACACTGTATCTTTAACCCTTTGAGTGAGGCCAGGGATAGAACACACATCCTCATGGATACTAGTCAGGTTCATAACCTGCTGAGTCACAACAGGAACTCTTCATTATTTACTTTAGTATTTTATTTATTAGTTATTATTAGTTTTATTTTAATGTTCACTTTATTTTTATTACTAGCATATAACTTGAATCAACCCAAATGTCCATTGATAGATGATTGGATTGGGAAGATGCGGTATAACTGAATTATGCTATAGGAAGAGAATATTGTTTAAATGACATCTATTCGTCAAAAATTTTTTTTGTCTTTTTAGGGCCATGCCCATGGCATATGGAAGATCCAAGACCAGGGGTCAAACTGGATCTATAGTTGCTGGGCTACACCACAGACACAGCAACATCAGATCCAAGCCACATCTGCAACCTACACCACAGCTGATGGCAACACCGGATCCTTAACCCACTGAGTGAGGCCAGGGATCAAACCTGAGTCCTCATGGATACCAGTCAGATTTGTTTACACTTTAGCCACATTGGAAACTCCCCTCAAAATTATTTAAAATTTGCTTGATGGCCTGTACATGATCAATGTATTTGAAAAAATGTACTTGGAACAATTTGTATTATCTAATTGCAGAATGGGATTTTTTACCACTGACTGTTTTAATGAGCATGCAATATATTAAACCTTTCTTTTTTGTTTTCCAAGTGATTTTATGCTCATAAATTTATACCTTTTATCATAATTTGATAAATATTCACCTATATTTTTTCTAGTTTTCTATGTGCTCCTATCTTCATTTAGCATTTCCAAGCTCTTTTGGTATAAAGTATAGGGTTAGAATCTAACTTTTTAATTGCTATATATTTAAATGACATGACCATACAACCATTAATAGAAGAAATTTTATAACCATGTCTTACTGATTTATCCTGACACATTTAACGTTAACCACTTCTTAAATATGCTTTGGTAGATCTCTGAGTTATCTATTCTTATTCACTGACACTTTTCAAGCTAATACCATATCGTTATGTCTGTTTTAACTTTATAGTTCATTTTAGTATCTGGTAAGATAAATTCTGTCATTTTCGTTTAAATTATGGTATAAACTATTCATTTTAGCTTTTTACCATAGATGAAATATATAATTGTCAAATAATAAAATCATCCTGTGATAGATTAATTAATTAGATAAAACTAGTTGAAAAAGTCTTGATTGCATCATGTTACTTCCTTGTCATTATACCACTATAACAAAAACAGAATTTTGTGTTGTTGTCAAAAAAAAGACTTTCTTTGATAATTAGAACTACAAATTATGTTTCAAATTTATATCTTTTCTTCCATTTCCCCTGAAACTAGCTTAATCTTCCAACATTTACAAAGTTTCCCAGAACTAGTTCAACTGTAACCTTGATGTAGTGTTTACTGACATGAATATTTTTCCACCAAATAAGCTAGAATTTTGGTAAAACAAGATTAAATGAGCATTTAGCACTGGACTTTTTTTCAATCCTTAATGTATTAATGAAGAGGCTATCCAATATAGAAGTATAGTAAGTGGAATTACCCAAATCTATTACTCTGACAGAGTTTCTTTAGGATCTTATCCTAATGTCATACCAATGCTAGTATCAGAGAATTGCTGTGAGGAATGAGTTAAAACCTATAAAACACTCAGAAAAATTCCTGGCATATAGTAAGTAGTGAATAGTAGTCAATACATGTTAGCTGCTCAAGATCTTCCCTCTGTATGGAATGCCTTTCTCCCCATATCTAAATATGCCAAAACTTACTTGCAACAAAATCTCCATAAATTCTTTCCTAAATCCTCAAATCTTCTCCCCATCTCCATCACCAGACATTTAATATCTTTTTTGAGATTATGTCAAAAAATCCTTCTCAACTTGTCATTTGGTCAACAAAATATATCTTTACACATTTCCAAGTTCCTATGTGGGGGCTGTACTGCTCCTAGTTAAGAATCACTGAAAGCGGAGATAAGTGAGTATTTAATAACTACCCATTCATTGATTTTTTCCCAAGATAGGTACGAAAATTCACAATGAGACATCAGTGATTTAGCTTTCAAGTAGCCCTTTATCAAAATAAAGTGGAACCAATAAATCTACCTTGAAGTCTACATAGGTTTATCATTATTCTCTTGAAGAACATGAGTCAAACCACTTCAATATTACATAATTCATATCCTATTACTTACAAGACTTTTTTTCCCCAAATCTCTCTGAAGGTGGTAAGCAATACAAAGTACAGAGTACTCTCATGAATTGTGTGCCAAGCCTAAAACTAAATTGCCAAATAGGATGTGAAGCATAGCTACGTGGAAGATATAAAAAGTACATTATCACTGTGAATTAACATAGGTCCACTAAACTAATGAACAAAGCAAAGTAAAATTTTACAAAAACTTTTATTTGGTAAACGTGGGTGTTTAGTCTAATGAGCCTAATCCTGGCTCTGCTTACTAGCTTACTAGCTGTGTAGGCTTCAACCAAACTTTCTCACCTATAAAATAAATGTGATTATATCAGACTCACAGTGTTTTTACACAGGGTTTTTTCTATGGTGAGATGAGTAAGGCACTCACCTTGGGTGCAAAATTTAGGGGTTACCAAAATGTCAGTAATCAAAATAAATAATATTTAATACAATCTTTTATAAAAGCAAAATGAATGCAAAAATCCATAATGAATTATATATCAAATATTAAAAAAAATAAAGGCAGGATCAATCCTGTACTCAGGTGACTTGATTTCAGTCACCTTTTCCTAATTAATCATGGCTCTGGTTGTTGCAGAGGAAGCTAAATGAGATAATAGAAGTAAACTCCTATCTTTGGTTTAGCCCCTGCCTTGAATAGTCTTTTTTTTTATTTTAACTTAGCTATTTTATTTTATTTTTTTATAATTTTTTTTTATTTTCCCACCGTACAGCAAGGGGGTCAGGTTATCCTTACATGTATACATTACAATTACATTTTTTCCCCCACCCTTTGTTCTGTTGCAACATGAGTATCTAGACAAAGTTCTCAATGCTATTCAGCAGGATCTCCTTGTAAATCTATTCTAAGTTGTGTCTGATAAGCCCAAGCTCCCAATCCCTCCCACTCCTTCCCCCTCCCATCAGGCAACCACAAGTTTCTTCTCCAAGTCCATGATTTTCTTTTCTGAGGAGATGTTCATTTGTGCTGGATATTAAATTCCAGGTATAAGTGATATCATATGGTATTGGCCAACAAACACATGAAAAAATGCTCAACATCGCTGATTATAAGAGAAATGCAAATCAAAACTACCATGAGATATCACCTCACACCAGTCAGAATGGCCATCATTAATAAGTCCACAAATAACAAGTGCTGGAGGGGCTGTGGAGAAAAGGGAACCCTCCTGCACTGCTGGTGGGAATGTAAACTGGTACAGCCACTATGGAGAACAGTTTGGAGATACCTTAGAAATCTATACATAGAACTTCCATATGACCCCACAATCCCACTCTTGGGCATCTATCCAGACAAAACTCTACTTAAAAGAGACACATGCACCCGCATGTTCATTGCAGCACTATTCACAATAGCTAGGACATGGAAACAACCCAAATGTCCATCGACAGATGATTGGATTGGGAAGAGGTGGTATATATACACAATGGAATACTACTCAGCCATAAAAAAGAACAAAATAATGCCATTTGCAGCAACATGGATGGAACTAGAGAATCTCATACTGAGTGAAATGAGCCAGAAAGACAAAGACAAATACCATATGATATCGCTTATAACTGAATAGTCTTATATACTCTAAGATTGAGGAAACAACCTTTTAGTCTTGTAAAAAAGAATAATTCAATGACTAATATTTAAATGTAAAGAAACCTAGTATATTTCTTACTGGTTTTAATTCTTAATTACAAAAGTAGCACATAAATATACTGTAGGTAAGGTTAGCATCCCATTAAAACAGAACTTTTTTCTAAGCACTTACACACATAGATATGTATTGATAGAAAATATACAGTTTTCATGGAATTGGCATATTCCTGTACAAAAATTTCTACTTCATTTTTGCTTCATTCACCACTATGCCTTATTAGTACCAACAACATCCTTTAAAATTACTGCATAGTGTTCCACAGTATAGATACACTACAGTTTATTCATTTAGTCTCCCTATTGATATTCATTAGGGCTTTTAATCTATCACTATAACAAACAGCACTGCAGTAAACATTCTCATACACATACATAAGTGTTTTCTAGTTTAGATACTGCTAAATATAATTGCTTGCTTTTATGCTATCATCAAACTAATTCGTAGTAAATCTGATGAGTAAAATGGCATCTTGTTAGTTATGTTAAATGTTATAAGCATTTCCAGATGTACTTATTGAGAATGAGCATCTCTTCATATGTTTATTGGACATTTGTGGTTCCTATTCGGTGACCTTTTCATATTTTCTGCCTGTTTCTGTTGAGGAGTTTGTTCTTTTCTAATTGAATTTCTGGAGTTCTTTATACATTCTGGATATTAATACCTTGTCTTGTATATTGTAAATAATTCAAAAATTCCTACCTGGGTTAATGTTTTTGTTTATTTGTTTTGAGTTTCTTTTTTTGCCTAAGCTTGTTTAGAATATCTTGTCATAGAGAAGTTTTTATTCGATGGTGTTACATTTAGCAATCATTTTATCAAAGTATTTGTTTACTTTGTAAAAGATTATTTCTCCACTAAAAAAAATACTAGTTTCTCATATTACTTTATATTTTATATAATATTATTTTATGGTTCATTTTAAAAAAATCAGTTTGGCTTTTTTTTTAAAATTGTTATTTCCCCAGTTACACGTACATGTAGACATTCTATTTTCTCACATTATCATGCTCCATCATAAGTGACTACACATAGTTCCCAGTGCTACACAGAAGGATCTCACTGCTAATCCATTCCAAAGGCAATAGTCTGCATCTATTAACCCCAAGCTCCCAATCCTTGCCAAAGGTGAGGGTCAGTTTGGCTTTTTTAATGGCTTGCAGTACATATCTTTCTTTCTCGTCATTCTTTTTGAACAAATGGCCAGTTGTTCCATCATTATTTATTTGGAATGCCTCCTTTATCTTAAACTCAATTCTCAGGTATATATGGGTCTGTTTTAGAGCTGTGTTATGTTTCATTTATATATTAGTCTATTTCTATATCAGCACCATATTCTTTTAATTATGAAAATTTTGTAATGTATTAGTTTGGCCTATGAGAGTCAGAGAAGCTTTCATAAAAGAAGTTACTCTTGACCAGATATTAAATGATGCATAGGCATTTAATAGGCAATAAAAAGAAATAATAACCAACAATGACCTACTGTATAGCACAGAGAACTATACGCAGTATTTTGTAATAACCCATAAGGGAAAATAATCTGAAAAAAATAAATATATATGGATGTATAACTGAATCACTTTACTCCTGAAACTAACTCAATATTATAAATGAACTATACTTCAATAAAATATAAATAAAGGAAATAAGATCTTCCAGTTAGAAGAAACATGTGCCAGAGCACAAAGGTAGGATGTTGTATGGCATATTTAAGTACTCTCAGTTGTATGGTATCACTGAAGGATAGTACTTATAGTTCAGGAAGGCTAGAGAAGACTGAGGCCAAGTTTTAAGGCTTTTTAATTTTTCTGTTAAATATTTTTTTAACTATCCTCAAGGCAGGGTAGACCTATTAAAGGCTTTTGAGCAGGAGAATAACATTATCAGCTGTTTTGACAGAGTATGAAGATGGTTTAAAATGAAAGAGCCCTGTAACTGCTGTAGGAATTCAGGAAAATAAGAGATCTTTGCAACCTGGATCAGTCAAATAAAGCTTTATAAGGGAGCTGTTAAGATGTGAAGGAAAAATAGGATGTGGTTAATTTGAGGACAGCATTCTGATCCTTTAATCAGGCTCAGGAGAAGAAGCCTCTTATACATTTATTTAATTTTATGTGTATTATTTTGATCCTATACCCTTTTTATAATAAGGTATATTATAAAATAAATAAACCCAATAAATTGGGTATTATCTTCCCATGTAATTTAACTTAAGCCAACATTGTCCTTGTTACAAAATAGTGTGTTATGGCTCCTTTAGATAATCAAGCCTTAAAATGTCAAATAAGATTTTTCATTCACCAAAAGAAAGCAGTTACTGAGAGTATTTTTGAAACAACTAAGGACAGACATGTTTCCAGTTTAAAAAGCAGCTTGAAAACTGCAATGAAGGAAATAGTAATGGGCAAATAAAGTAGAACTTCAAATTGAAGGCCAAACAGAAATGAGTTATTTTAGCAGGCAGGAAACGTAAAGGCTAGAGAATTAATGTTTCTGACTTGAATATTTCCGATCTCTAGTACAGAACAATAAAGTATTCATGTGACATTTAAGCTTTGAAATGTAATTGTTTAAAAACAGATTAATCTAGTATAGATAAGGTCAGAGTTATTTAAAAAATTACTGAAACAACCTGTTATAGAAGTATAACCAAAGCAAACATTAAAAACTTTACAGACGTCTATATTTTTTTCCAGTTGACCTATGTAGAATTGCAGGGTTAACTTAATTATTTATGACTGTCGCTATTTATTATATTAAAATAATTTTAAAGATAATTACAAGTGAGCATATAGTTTGAGCTATACTAGTTTATTTTCCTTAATTTGTCTGGATATAAAACAATCTAAGCTTCCATGCCTGCTATTCTAACCTGATGATTCACCACAAATTACACAGTAGCAACTTCCTGAAATAAAGGCAGAGTTCATTAGTGAGAAACTCAACTCCTCTCTGAGATTTGTTCTGAAACCTCAACTTATGAATCATGGGAGAATGTCACACCCCTTGTGCCATAATCTCTTTGTGAGTAAACTGCTGTTCTGAGCAACTGCTTAAAAATGGTTTGATTCTGTATATTAAATTATTATTATTATTATTAATTTTTAGGGCCGCCCCTGTGGCATAAGTAAGTTCCCAGGCTAAGGGTCGAATCAGAGTTGCATCTGCCAGCTTAGGCCACAGCAATGCTAGATCCAAGCCGAGTCTGTGATCTACACCATAGTTCATGGCAATGCAGGGTCCTTAACCCACTGAGCAGGTGCCAGGGATTGAACCCACATCCTCATAGATACTAGTTGAACTTGTAACCCACTGAGCCAAAAATGGAACTCCCAAAATATTTTTAAAATTCTAGAAAGAAAAAAAGAAAGAGAGAGAGGGAAGGAAGACCTGATGGATAATTTTAAAAGCCTGTTAACTGTTGACAACAAATTGAGCAGAAATTAGAGGTTTTTAAGCAAGGAGATCAATATTAATATTATTATTTATTAAAAGAGAGATAGTTTGGAATAATAAAAAAGTTCTTGAGGAGTTCCTGCCATGGCACAATGGGTTAAGAGTCCAACTGCAGCAGCTTTGTTCCTTGTGGAGGCTAAGTTCTATACCTAGCCCAGCTCAGTGGGTTAAAGGATCCAGCATTGCAGCAGCTGTTGCATACATCACAGCTGTGGCTTGGATTCAGTTCTGGCCAGGTAACTTCCATATACCACAGGTGTGGCCATAATTTTTTTTTAAAAAGTTCTTGAAATGGATAGTGGCAATAAGTGCACCACACTTGATGCATTTAATATCACTGAATTGTACATTTAAAATAGTTAAAATGGTAAGTTTTATGTTATGTATATTCCACCACAATTAAAAATTTTTAAATGTCAGAGAATTAATATATGAATGAATTAATTAATGAATGAAGGGTAAGCATGAAGAGTCCCCCCAAAGGACCTTTTTTTCAGTAGAGAAATAATCCTTCTATGTATTGCTGCCTTTTGAAAGCTTTTGATTTTTTTTTTAAATGCATGGAACCTGAGAAGGGCGAAGATTTTCTTTCTCTATCCTCTGTCCAGGAAGAATACCAGAAGTTTAAACTGAAGTGTGAACCTGTGAGTCAGGAATAGATAAGGTCTTAACAGAGAGTAATTACAGTTAGCAAGAGATTAAGGAGTTTCAGTACCCAAAGTGACCAGCTTCATGCCAAGCCTTGATGCCCCACAATCTCTATCATAGCCAATAGTTCAGGCAGGCAGCAAACAGCACTTGTGCCCAGGCCAAAACCTGTCAAAGATGGAATGATTCAAAGTGAGTTCTAATTAGACTGGGAGATAGTAGGATCTGATTCAGCTAATTAGGATTGATAACAGTATGTGATTGTGGTAGGTGTTCTTTTCACTTCAGGTATTTTGCCTATGATTTTCCTTTTGATAGATTCATGCCGTCTAACCAATAACCAATAATCACACTCATGGAGTTATTTTTAATAGAGAGCATATGTGGATAGAAACAAATAATTATATATGGTTATTTAGAGTTTATCTTAGAGATCCATGACTGCAAAGAAGTGAAGAGCAAGTAATTAGTTGGATAACCCACATCTATACCACTATATGATGGCAGCTACCTGAGTTGCATTTTTAGTCAACTAAGCTAAAATAACCCAACTCTCAAGGACATGACTGATACAGGGAATGTTTGAAAATTCTGGAAACATAAGGGATTCTTTATTTTCAAACAATATGTTAGTTTCCCTTCAACCACCAAATGTTTTGCTGGCAAAGTGCACTAAATTATGTCACAAAAACAACTGCTAATGTGGAAAAGTACCATACACAAATGAAATATCTTTCCTATGTTTCTTTTCATATACCTTGTATATATCCAGATCTTATATGTCACATTCCATGCCATAGACATTCTATCTAGTTGCCTCTATGAGTCATAAGGAGAAAGAACTCCAATTATGCCTTTTTTAAAAAATTGTGATAACATTGGTTTTTAACACGTTTCATGTGTACAACAGTATATTTTAACTTCTGTCTATACTAAAATGTGCTCACAACCAAAAGTTTAGTTTCCTTCCATCACCATTCAGTTAATCTCCTTTATCCATTTCACACTTTCCTGACCACCCCTACCCTTTGGTAACCACTACTCTGTTCTCTTTATCTATGTTTGCTTTGGTTTGGTTTGTTCACTGATATTTTTTATATTCTACATTTGAATGAAGTCATATGGTATTTGGTATTTGTCTTTCTCCATCTGACTTATTTCACTTAACATAATACCCTCAAGTTCTGAATATAAAAATACCAATTCAAAAAGATATATGCACACCTATATTCATCACACCATTATTACAATAGCCAAGATATGGAAGCAACCTAAGTGCCCATCATCTGATGAATTGATAAAGACTACACACACCCACACTTCTTTTTTATTTAAGGTCACACCTGTGGCATATGGAAGTTCCCAAGCTAGGACTCAGCTTGAACCAGAGCTGCAGCTGCCAACCTGTGCAAAAACCACAGCAAAGTGGAATCCAAGCTGAATCTGTGACCTATACCACAGCTTGTGGCAATGAGTGATCCTTAACCCAATAAGTGAAGCCAGGAATTGAACCCACATCTTCATGGATACTATGTTGAGATCTTAACCCACTGAGACACAAAGGGAACTCTGAAATCTGATTATGCCTTTTACCCAGGGTTTTGTTTATTATTTAAGGACTGTGAGCTTGAAATTAGGACCATAATTGAACTTTAGTTTATATGTCAAATTTTGAAAATGGTAGGATATTTATTACTATGTCTCAATGCTTAGTGGAAAAAACTAAGACAACTTCAGGGCCTGGGTTCAGATACTACCAGGAGAGATTAATAAGTTCCATGCTTAAACTTGCAAGAGCACCCTCTCAGAGTGTTGGTGGGTTCATCCTGAACCAACAAAGTCAGAAGCCCATTGCACAGCCTCTTGGTACATAATAAAATAACACTCAAATGACAGGGGCTTAATCTCTAAAGTGCACAAACAGCATATACAACTCAACAGCAAACAAACAAACAAACAAACAAAAACAACCCAATTGAAAAATGGGCAAAAGACCTTAATAGACATTTCTCCAAAAAAGATATACAGATGGGCAAAAGGCACATGAAAAAATGCTCAATATCACAAATTATTAGAGAAATGCAAATCAAAACTACAATGAGGTACCACCCCACACCAGTCAGAATGGCCATCATTAACAATTCAACAAGTAACAAATGCTGGAGAGGGTGTGGAGAAATGGGTAGCCTCCTTCACTGTTGATGGGAATGTAAATTGGTACAACTACTATGGAAAACAGTATGGAGGTACCTCAGAAAACTAAATATAGAACTACCATATGACCCAGCAATCCCACTCCTGGGCATATATCCAAACAAAACTTTCATTCAAAAAGATACATGCACCTGTATGTTCATTGCAGCACTATTCATAATAGCCAAGACATGGAAACAACCGAAATGTCCACTGACAGATGAATGGATTAAGATGTGGTATATATACACAATGGAATACTACTCAGCCATAAAAAGAATGACATAATGCCATTTGCAGCAACATGGATGGAACTAGAGACTCTCATGCTAAGTGAAGTAAGTCAGAAAGAGAAAGAAAAATACCATATGATATCTAATATATGGAATCTAATATATGACACAAATGAACTGACCCATAGAGAAGAAATAAGCCCATGGACAAGGAGAACAGACTTGTGGTTGCTGAGGGGGAGGGAGTGGAATGGACTGGGAGTTTGGGGTTAGTAGATGCAAACTACTGCATTTGGAGTAGATAATGAATGAGATCCTTCTGTATAGCACTGGGAACTTAGTCATTTATGATGGAGGATAATGTGAGAAAAAGAATGTATACACACACACATATATATACACACACACATATATATGACTGGGTCATTTGCTGTACAGCAGAACTTGACAGAACATTGAAAATCAACTATAATAGAAAAATCTTTAAAAAAGTCATTCCATTAAAAAAAAAAAAAGCACTGGGTGGATAATCAAGGTTGTAGGCCTAACACAAGACCAAGGGTCCTTTCCGTATGTTCTTTGATCTTTGTTGGATTAGTGCCTTCAGAGGACCAGCAAGGACCTTATTATGGATTTACTTGAGATATGTGCTCAGAGAGTCACTGATCTTTCCAAATTTCATAATACCTATGAGCTGTTTAAGAAATTAGATGGATAGTGGGGGAGACACTGTATATCCTATAAGAGCTGATAACAGGAAAAATGGCCAGGCTCTCAACCTATCTATGGCTACTTTTAGTAACAGCTCCCAGTAGGAAAACTTAAGCCACCATTCATGGGAGCACAAACAAGAATAAGATCTATTGCATATCCAGCTTTATGTAACAAGTACTTCTTTAGTGGGTTGTATTCCGTTATTAGAAGACTGCTTCTTGAACATCATTTTAGCAACAAATGACTTATTTTGTTGATTTATTGAACCAAATTTTCTTTCAATCAAGGATATTTTAAAGTCATTCTCCTTTCAAATAATTCTTAACTCTTTTATTAAATTATAATTTGTATATAAGAAAATTTACTATGTTTTAAATCTACAGATTAATGATGTTTGACAAATATAAACATTTATGTATCCACTGTTCCAATGAAAGTGGAAAATGTTTCCTTCTCCTTCAAAAGTTTCTTGTGCTCCTTTATCGTAGATCCTCAATACCTCTCCCATTTGTGCCCAGGTAACTACTGTTTTTTTTTTCTTTGTAAACTATAGATTCATTTTGCACGTTCTATAACTTGCTATAAATGGAACCATGTAGAATGTACTCCTTGGTTGTCTTCTTTTGCTAAGCATAAGGTCTACAAACTCTATCCATGCTTTTGTGGGTATCAGAAAGTTTTTTTCATCATTGTTACATGAACATAGTACAGATTTTATCAGCTCAACACCTTATGGGCATTTAAGTTCTTTCTAGTATTATGAGTTATGGTACTATGGACTTTTACATACAAGTCTTTCTGTGAACATATATTTTTATTTCTCTTAGGTAAATACCTAAGTGGAATTTATAGACTATGTGGTAAATGTGTATTTACCTTTATAAGAAACAATATGTAAGCTGGTACAACCACTACGGAAAACAGTATGAAGGTTCCTCAGAAAAGTAAGAACTACCATATGACCCAGCAACCCTACTCTTGGACATATATCCAGACAAAACTTTCCTTGAAAAAGATACATGCACCCACATGTTCAGTGCAGCACTATTCACAATAGCCAAGACATGGAAATAACCTAAATGTCCATCAACAGATGGTTGGATTAGGACGACATGGCATATATACACAATGGAATACTACTCAGCCATAAAAAAGAACAACATAATGCCATTTGCAGCAACATGGATGGAACTAGAGACTCTCATACTGAGTGAAGTAAGTCAGAAAGAGAAAGACAAATACCATATGATATCACTTATATCTGGAATCTAGTATACAGCACAAATGAACCTTTCCACAGAAAAGAAAATCATGGACTTGAAGAATAGACTTGTGGTTGCCAAGGGGGAGGGAGTGGGATGGATTGGGAGCTTGGGGTTAATATATGCAGACTATTGCCTTTGGAATGGATTAGCAATGATACCTGCTTTGTAGCACTGGGAACTATGTCTAGTCACTTATGATGGAGCATGATAATGTGAGAAAAAAGAATGTATACGTATACGTGTAACTGGGTCACCATGCTGTACAATAGAAAAAAAATGTATTGGGGAAATAACAATAAAAAAATTTAAAAAGGAAACAATAAAATTGTTTTTAAAAATAGTTGTACTCTTTTACAATTACACCAGCAGTGTATGAGAATTGTAATTACTCCACTTTCCTACCAACACTTGATATTATCAGTGTCTTAAGTTGTAGCTATTATATAATAGGTGGGAAGTGGTATCTCATTGCGGTTTCTATCTGCAATTCTCTGATGACTAATGATGTTGAGCTTCTTTTCATATACTTAATCAGTCTCATATTTTCTTTTGTGAAAAATCTATACAAGTCTTTTGCACATTTTTATTGAGTGATTTGTCTGTTCATTACTGAGTTGGAGTTCTTTATATAAACTGAGTAACAGTCCTTTATCAGATATAGGTGCTGCAAGTATTTTATCCTGGCCTATGCTTGCCTTTTTATTTTCTTAATAATGCCTTTTGAAAAGTAGTAGAAATGTTTACTTTTTATGAAGTCAGATTTATCAATTTTCATGATTCATATATATTTGGTCCTATGAGATAAATTATTATGAGAAGTATTAATAATAATAATAGAAATAATTATTTTGTTAAGAACTATTAAGGGCATGGACTTGGGAGTTACACAGACCTGGGTTCCAGTGGCACTGTCACTTACTATGCAACCCTGGGCAAGTGATCTCACCTCTCTGTTTCTCAGTTTCCTCATACGTAAAATGGGGATAATTATATTATCTTCCTTCCAAGACTGTTGTGAGGATTAAAATAATATATGTAAAACACTTGATACAGATCCTGGAATAGCAATCACTTATTAAAGGGTAGCTGTTATTATTTGCAAATGTGTATCTTTGTGATTTTGTCCTCTTTTTTTATGTTTTTGCATGGTGTCAACCTGAATATCTTGATAAATATTTTTATTTTAGTTGGTTTGCAATGTTACTGCAAATTTTATTGTACAGCAAAGTGACCCAGTCATCATCTTTTTAACTACCCCCTTTTCCTCCCCCATCAGAGGCAGGTAGTCAAGAAAGTTTCCTTACATACAATGAATGGCTAACTCTCTAAGAGGATTATAACTAAAGGTGGCTCTAGCACACGTTGACTCTTAATGAAGGAGTCAAAATGATTCTCCCCTAGAAATAAGATGATCATAGGAGTCAGTGAGCAGGGTCCTTAGTGGCCACTGACTACCTCAAAAAAATAGCCACTCAATTCTGAATACTTTCTTCTTTGGACCCAGTGCCTGATATATCTCATCGGAGACCATCAAGTTCCCTTCTTCATACATGGTTTCCTATGTTTGATTTTAGGTATCATTCTAATCTAAGTCATGTTCCTTATTTTTAATATCCTCTCAACTTCAGAAAGATATTACTGTCCTGACCTTATCATAATTAACAACAGCTATTCCTTGCTAATGAGCTATTAAGTGCAACTTCACATAATTCTGACAGGTGCATGGGCTGACTAATAAGGTTTGAACACTCTTTCAAATCAGCTGGCAAGGCTTTGGGAATTGACGCTGAAAAAGTTCTTTGCAGCTTACTTACCAATCTTACCTACTATATGTGAATAATAAATACAGTGTTGCTGAATAGGGAAGTTTGTCTTTAGCCCGTGCTTAGCATACAAAGCCATTTTAAAGCTCTTTTTAATGGATTATCTGATAGGGATTAGATGCAATCTCAACTACTTCCCCATGGATAAACACCTACTTAGAGCATTATAATTAGATAATTTTCATAAAGAACAACTGATTTTTAAAGATACCATCCAAAAATACTATTAACCAGATAAGTCTTTCCAAGATTACTTTGGAGGTTGTCTTTTCTTAAAATATGTGTCAGTTTTACCTACACTTCTAGTAAAATAAAATCACACACAAACATACGTGCACGCCCACACACACACACACACACACACACACACCCCTATGCAGAAAAAACAAATAAACAGAATATGAGAGGCCTCATCTCAGAAGCATGGTGGAACATGGAGTTTTCTGCTCAACTAAACTCTCTAATTAGGGAGGTAGTGAAGCGTAGTAAAAAGAATGATGGAGTTTAGAGTCAAAGTAAGGATTTAAGCCCCCTTTTCACTAACTATTACCTGTGTGACTTTGAGTCACAACCTCTCTGATTCATAGTTTCTTTATGTGAAAAATTGGGATAGAGATGCTTAGGTTATGGGGCCATTGAGAAAATTCAAATTAATACATAAAAAATGTATAAGATGTAAAAGTGAGATAAGAGAAGGGAAGAGAAGAGCAGAGAGCTACCCATTTATATCCTGAAACCATCTCAGTAAGGGCTTTCAATTAGGATATCCATTGTGATGAACATGGAATTGCACTGTCCAGATTCCAATTCAACAAGAGTCTTGTTACCCCAACTACTGGAAGTGTATCAGCAATCTGCAGCTTTTAACCCATTCCAGAACCTCACCTGCCCAGAGCTGCCTCATTTAATAAATGATTAAGGGAGTTCCCATTGTAGCTCAGCAGGTTAAGAACACAACATAGTGTCAGCAAGGATTCAGGTTTGATCCCTGGCCTCACTCAGTGGGTTAAGGATCCGGTTTTGCTGCAAGATGCAGCATAGGTCACATGCAGCTTGGATTCAGCATTGCTGTGATATGGTGTAGGCCAGCAACTGCAGCTCTAATTCCACCCTTAGCCTGAGAACTTCCAAATGCCATACATGCAGCCATAAAGATAAATAAATGATTAAGGACAAGATATGAAGGCCTAGCAAAAAGAAGCAGAAAATCCTGTAAGACACTTTCATAGTTTTCCAGGTAAGAAATGACAGAGGCTTGGCCAAAAACTATGGCAGTTGAGATAATGAGTAATAGGTATATTGAAGATATACTTTGGATGAAGATTCATAAAGACTCAGAAGTGAGAGGAAGAATGGAATAAAGGATACACTATAGATTTTTGGCTAGGTATGTGATGAAGTTTTATTTTTAAAGCCAATATTAATTTTGAGATTCTTAGAATTCTGGTTGGAGATATAAAGGAAATAGGCAAATATATGATTTTGGAACTCAGGAGAAATTAGGGCAGGAAATAAAGATTTATGAGTCATCTGCATGAGGGCATGGGAATAAATGAGATTATCTCCCTAGTATATGGGAACCTAGGTATCTGTATCACTTAGGTATGGAGAAAAGTGTTGATCTCACAGATATATTGCTGTAGAAATACAGCACTTAATCAACTGTATAACTTATATTCAGTAATCAGACCACTGAGAAAGAGGCCTTATTTAAGTGAACAGATTCTGGGCTTTGCTGTTATTTTATTTAAGCTAATAATTACAGGGCTCCTACTATGTGCTTAGTTATTTATATTCATCATCTCATTTAACCCTCACTACAAATCTAGGTGAGGGCTGCTATCATCCTGATGTCACAGATGAGGAAAGCGAGGTTCAGAGAAGTGAAGCAATTCAGATCAGATAACACAGTAAATGATGATGAGGTCTAATGTCTGTTTAGCTTCCAAAGACAATGCATTATAACAACACCAATAATAGCAGCCATTAATTGAATACCTAGTATGTCCGGGTCCAGTGCTACTTTACATGGCTTATCTCATTCTCATAAAAAAAAAAACCTTACTATCATCTTACAGATGATGAAACCCAGACTTAGAGATGCTAAGTAACTTAGCTAAAATCTTAGAGCTAGTAAATGTGGCTTCAAATACACTTTTATCTGATTCCAGAACTCATGCTCTTAACCACTATGTTATACTGCCTTTCATCTCCCATGACCTTAGGTAAATAGAAGGAATTTTTTTCCTTTTAGAAAGAAACAGAGCTTCCCCAAGATGTCAAACCAATTGAAAGAATAACTTTTAAAATGATGGGTATTCAAAAAAAATAAATCTTATTAGAAATAAGCTGAAGGTAATTATTAAAAAATCAACAACATATTTGCAAAGCATCTATTTAAGCTTTTTCTAAAGTGATCATCTTTAAATATGCAATGGTAAAATATGAATCAGATTTTGCTTCTGAATCTAAACTGTCTATGGCCATGAAACAGAATGAAAATCATTAACTGACATGGGTTTGAACCCATAGCCTTGGCTTGTGAGGACAGTGTTTTCAAACATTTAGTGGACTTATTCTTCTATTAGCCATTTCAGCAGGACCAGATGTCCTAAAGGCAAGACTTATTTGATTAGGTCCAAAATCCCTCAATATGACATCAACATAAAAGTATAACCTCAATTTCCCTTCTCCTGTCACTGTTTCTTAACTTCCAAGGAAAGGGTTTCTAAACATGTCATAAATATATCTAACCTCAACAGGTATTTAATAAAAACATTCAGTATCAACAGCATATAATAATTGTTTCAGGGACACCAAATTGTTTTTGAATATTTTAGATGAGGCTTGTCTGGAGACCTACTGATGGATAAATTTATCTCTGGAGATTCCTTACTAGACGCAAATATTTGTTGAATTAATAAATAAACCTTCAAAACCTCAATTCAAAGTAATGTTCAGTAGTGTGAATTTAAATCATTATGGCAAGCCCGTTGTTTTTTGTTTTTGCTTTTCATTTCTTTTTTTAAACTAAGTATGTCTCCTCTAAGTAGTGAGGCTTTCCTCTGGAATAAGGTTCAAGCCAGAGGCAAAATAGAAGACTTGTTGCCTATAATCGTTTTAAAAACAAAGTTAATGAATCCAACTAGGAACCATGAGGTTGCGGGTTCGGTCCCTGCCCTTGCTCAGTGGGTTAACGATCCGGCGTTGCCGTGAGCTGTGGTGTAGGTTGCAGATGCGGCTCGGATCCCGCATTGCTGTGGCTCTGGCATAGGCTGGTGGCTACGGCTCCGATTGGACCCCTAGCCTGGGAACCTCCATATGCCGAAATAGCAAAAAGACAAAAAACAAACAAACAAACAAAAAAAAAAAAAACGAAGTTATAAAGGGGCCAGTAAAGGATTTTGTTAATATAGAACAGATGAAATTAAAGCTTAAAACTTAACACACAACAGAGTCCTGCTAGTCAACAGGGAAGGAACATGTATAGAATGTCTATCTTCTTGTTTTGAAGCTGTTGTCAACCTTTCATGGCAATAATTGATTTTAGGTGTTTGACTTAAAATAATTGTAAGTGAAGTGTGAATATTGGTCAACGTTTATGTCCCCAATTTAGAAAAAGCTTTTGTTTTCTGATTCTCTAAAGCTACTACCCCCCACCACACACACACGTATCTTCAGACACTGCTTTTTTTTTTTCATTTTTTTATTACTCAAATGAATTTATCTCATCTGTAGTTGTATAATGATCATAACTATCTGATTTCACAGGATTTCCATCCCACAGCCCAAGCACATCCCCCCACCCCCCAAACTGTCTCCTCTGGAGACCATAAGTTTTTCAATGTCTGTGAGTCAGCATCTGTAATGCAAAGAAGTTCCGTCTGTCCTTTTTTTCAGATTCCACATGTCAGTGAAAGCATTTGATGTTGGTGTCTCATTGTATGGCTGACTTCACTTAGCATGATAGTTTCTAGGTCCATCCATGTTGCTAAAAATGCTGGTATTTCACTCTTTTTGATGGCTGAGTAATATTCCATTGTGTATATGTACCACATCTTCTGGATCCACTCCTCTGTCGATGGACATTTAGGTTGTTTCCATGTCTTGGCTATTGTAAATAGTGCTGCAATGAACATTGGCGTACATGTGTCTTTGCGAGTCATGGTTTTCTCTGGATAGATGCCCAGGGGTGGGATTGCTGGATCAAATGGTAGTTCTATGTTTAGTTTTCTCAGGCATCTCCATACTGCTTTCCACAGTGGCTGCACCAATTTACAATCCCACCAACAGCGTAATAGGGTTCCTTTTTCTTCACATCCTCTCCAGCACTTCTTGTTTGTAGACTTTTGGATGATGGCCATTCTGGCTGGTGTAAGGTGGTACCTCATCATGGTTTTGATTTGCATTTCTCTAATAATGAGTGATGCTGAACATCTTTTCATGTGTTTCTCGGCCATCTGTATGTCTTCTTTGGAGAATTGTCTCTTTAGATCTTCTGCCCATTTTTGGATGGGGTTGTTTGTTTTTTTGGTATGGAGCTGCAGAAGTTGTTTATAAATTTTGGAGATTAATCCCTTGTCAGTCGATTCATTTGCAAAGATTTTCTCCCATTCTGTGGGTTGTCTTTTTGTGTTGTTTAGGGTTTCCTTACTACTACTAATGGGGGCATTCAACTGACTCATTTGTGTAGCTTGCCACATTCACTCAGACAGGTGCTCCAGAGAAGCATCCAAGTATTCCCTCTGGTCTAAATATATGTGTACGTGGGAAGAGTGGGGAGTAATTAAAGCTCAGTTCAGTGGCTCTCACTCCTCTGTCATCACTACCAAGCGTATTGAAATGCTCCTTACAAGTATTCTTCGAGGGTGCTCCAGATTGGAAGATTCCACTTGATTAATTTCAAGTCCTATGCTTTTTTAATCATATCACAATTATACCAAATTTGATAATGGCCTGATAATCTAATGGTTTAAAATATCCTTTTAAGAGCTTATATACATTTAATATATGCATTCAGCAGAAGCATGGTAAATAATGTCTATTTTCATGAGCTGAATTAAAAGTAATAACAATTACAATAATAGAAGCAGAGAAACTTCTTAGGATTTTCAAAATACCAGTTCATCCAAGCATCATATCCTGTGGACAAATGCACCACTAAATACATAGCAGCTGTCAGATACCAGCTAGAACAACAGGAGTGTGTTTCTCAGCAGGAATTTTTCTGTATTCCAACATGATGTTCTGGGTATTGTAAATGGTATGGGTTGTCCTATTTCTTTCAATTATAGAATATGAGAGTACATGAGATTCTTTGAGGTAGTCTCTTCCAGCTTATTTCTCAATGAAATTATCCTTTCTGTAACACTTATGATAGATGGCCTTTTTGACTTTCTTTGAATGTGTACAATGACAAGGAACTTACTTTATCCTAAAAAAATACATTATTTTCCATTGTTGAAGGGTGCTAACTTTTAGATAAGTCTCTTTCTGTGTTGATTATAACCCTAACCATCATAGTAACTTTTAATCCCTTGAGTTATTGAATAATCCTAATCCTTTTCTACATGACAGTTGTTTATATTTTTAATATGGTTAACATTGCCTAATCACCTATGACAACTCCTATCCCCAGTAAACCCAGTTTGAAAACCCATAGATTCCACATCTGTTCCTCACTGAGTCCATCTTAAAACCTGCCCCCTTTTCTTTTGAACTATATACACCTGGGTTCAAATGCTGGCCTTTTATGTGAATTATGAAATAGGGGAAATTGTTACTACCACACAGAAATTAAATTGACAGGAAATACTTATTTAATAAACATTATTTTACCTGTATTACACATTTTAACACATTTAATTTTAATAACAAATCTATAAGATAGATATTATTAATTTCCCCATTTTACACAAAATAATATTTCAAAAAATTAATGCTTGCCTGAGGTCACATAACTAATTTTGGCAGTGTAAGGATTTGAACCCAGGCAATCTGGTTGTAGAGACTTCACCTTTCACCATCACAATTTACTACCTTTACTAACTGAGGATAGATAGCTAGATAGAAAAACCTAGTGAGGAGTCTGATGTAGCACTTGAAAATTTTTCATTGTCTTTCCCACTCACCATTCTGCTACCTATTTTCTTTTTCTGAAAAAATATTTGCTTTTCTTCTTCTTCTCCTTATTTTGTTTTTTGTTTTGTTTTGTTTTGTTTTTTAAGGTCACACCTGAGGCATATGGAAGTTCCCAGGCTAGGGGTCAAATCAGAGCTGCAGCTGCTGGCCTACACCACAGACACAACAACATGGGATCCAAGCCATGTCTGCCACCTACACCACAGTCCATGGAAACACCGGATCCTTAACCCACTGAGCAAGGCCAGGGATCAAACCCACAGCCTCCTGGATACTAGTTGGGTTCATTACAGCTGAGCCACAATGGTACACATTTTCTAAGTACTCTTCATTTACTCAAAATCCCAAATGTAGGCCTGATATTTCAGATATAAGCTAATAAAATAAAACATAGGGGTAGCTTCTTCCAGTTCTAGAACCAGATTTCATTTGGTCACTCTTTAGATTAGATGGATCTAAGTAAATTCTCCTGTCTCGGCTACGATCATTCCCTAAGTTGTGACTCCATTTATTCAACAAACATGTATTGAGCACTTGTCACAAATTACACACATTGGTTAAGCATAAAATAGATTATGAACAAATAGATTTAGTCCCTGCCTTCATGGAGCTTAGAGTCTAGTTTTAAAGACAGACATAAATAAATAAACACGAAAAATTAAACATGATGACTAATAGTAAGAGGTAATTAAGTAAAAGAATAAGGTGAAACAAGAAAGAATATTAAGGGGAACATATTCTAAATTGGGCCAGTGGTTGCCTAAGGAAAGATCTTTATATGAAAGGAAATTTAAGCTGGGACTCAAAGGGTGTGTTGTAGTTAGCAAGGAAAATGTGGGGAAAGAGCATTCTATGAAGGACTTAAAAACAGGTTGAATGCCTGAAGAGGGAAAGAGCTTGGCCTGATCAAAGACCTAAAAGAAGGCCAGTGTGGTTGGGGAAGAGTGAAAGAGAAGCGGAAATGCTCCAAATGAGGTTGGAAAAGTGGGATGGGACGGCAACATGCCAGGTGATTATTCTGATCTAATGCTTCCAGTGGGACTAAGTGGTATAGTGTTGCAGAGTTTGGAGATGCAACTTGAAAGGAAGCAACTCAAAATGATGCAGTGAGGAAACACCATGAGTTGTTCTTGTAACTCACCTGAGGCTTATGCCCAAACATTCAATCAACTGGTGAATCCTTCTCCTTAACACCTCTACTAACCTATCACCTGAATCTACAACTCCCACCTCAAGTTGCCCTTTTATGCCTAGATTTTGCCCTTCAGTCTTTCCCAGCATGTCTTTCTAATCAGAGATCACCTATGTTATAATTGTTGAAGGAAATGTTATTCAAAGTGATTTGCACAAGTGTCATTCACCCCTAAATATGGTCCCAGAACTTATATACTGAAAGGGTTGGGTCTAGCCATGTGCCAGCTCATCTTTACAATAGAAAAAATATCAAGTCCAAAAGTTAGGCTCTAGAGTCCCACTGACACCCTATGAAATCATAACCATGCCTCTGCCACTAATTTTCTATATGACCTTAAACAAATAAGTTAACCTCTCTGAGCTTATTCAGTTTCATCATTTGAAATATAGGAATAATGATATTTATCTAGCATGATGGTTATGAGAATTAAGATATTTAATGTATGTGAAAGCACCTGCCTTAATGCCTAACATGTAATAGACACTCGATCAATAACTTTATTTATGATATGAAAGAGATTAAGTCTCTTCTATAAAGTCACCATAGGATGAACCTTCACATCCAAATCATAAAACTTTCTTTATGCCTTATTTTATTTGGACACACATGTCTTATTTGGGTTTTGCTAACTTCAATTTCTACAGTATCTTTATGGCACTGTAGTACTTGCATCTGAAAGGAGCCTTAGAAAACCATTGGCATCCTCACCTTTTAGTGAAAACAGTGATGAAGAGTCCTAATCCTGAATCATAAGCAACGTACACATGTATATGTATTACCAAATACTACTTGACTGTTTTCTTTTCTCCAGGCTCTGTACTAGGTCCCAGAGAAAATTAAAGACTAAGCATAATTCATACCCTCAAGAGGTTCATACCCAAATGGGTATGACATCTGTTTGGAACAAACTATATTACATGGCAGGATAAAACAAGTGTTAAATACATTTTGTGAGAGGACAGAGGAAGGGGCAATGAATTCTGCCTATGAGTGTGGCCATAGTGAGTTGACCTCATTATGTTTATCTGACTTCAATAGACATCTTGACAACTCTAGACTCGCTTGCTTCAAAGCCACTCAAACATTGCATTCTGTCTTTTAACTACTGAACACATTATTATTTGCAGGTATCAATTGACAAGTCTTTCCTGACTGTTCACTCTGTGCTTAGGGAGTTTGGAGGACAGAAGCAGATTATTTGGTCGCTGCCCTCAAGTGCCCACAGGCCAGAGAATGGAGAGTAAAAAGGACCCCAAGATGGCAATTAGGAAACAATAAATTACTATTCACTGTGGAGCTGCCTCAGAGTGTGTACAGAGAAGAGAGTTCAGGGTGAGTTGGAATATTTAGAAAAAAGCAGAAATCACTTTTCTTGCAGGTTCAAACATCAGTTCAGACTTCTAGAAACAACAGAGGTGTTTAGAGAGCCAATTGAATATTCTCTACTGCATACTAACTCAAAAGTGAAAAAAAATAAGCTTTCTATATCAGAATCTCTCAATGCTTACGAGTCCGAATTTATACTACATTACTTTAGGAGTGCTTTATTTAAATTCTGTTAAAAAACCTTAGTGGAATATTCTTAACCGGTCCAGAGATGGGTAGGTTAAGCATGTATTAACAAAGATAATAGACTTACAGGCTCTCAGAGCTGTATGCATTTCAGGATAGGTGCAACCTGACATAAGAAAAAAGCAGAGATGCAATGAAATGCTTTCAAACCTTGATTTTTGTCAGATGAGCTTTTTAAAAGGGTGTTTTGAATTTTTGAGGTGCCCTTACATCCTTTTGTCAGTGAAATGCCACAAGAAGATATGTTTGGAAAGAAGCTGACGGGGAGTGAGAAATGAAGAGAGCTGCCGAAAGGCATTAATGAGTTGGAAGAAGGTCAACAACCCATTTCGAGCTCATTAAATCTATTATCTGAGTTCAGAGTGGTCCCAGGTGGAACTTGTGCTGACATACCCAGCACTTCCTCTCCAGCACAGAGCAGTGGGAAAAAAAGAGGAAAATATTTAAATATGATGGTGGTTTTCAGGCTACCCTTTACTTCTAAGTATGATGAATGGAAATTTCAGACTCCTCAGATTAGGGGGAAGATTTTTTAAATATAAACATGGTCAGTGGCAGCTGTGCTTAGGAGGTGAAAAGTTTTATTAGGTCTTGACATAAAAACACAAAAAATTGAAAAGTTCTCCACACTAGTCACTTAAAATCCATGGAAATATTATTCTCTACCTATCCTTAAAATCATTCCTATCTTCTAAATCTAGCATTTCTCAGACTTCATTGTACATTGAAACACTTTGAGAAATTGTATAGAATTCAGATTCCTTCTCACCAAAGATTCTAATTGGATAAGTCTGAGGTTTGGCCTGGGAATCTACAGGACTAGTTACAAGAAAACATAAAGTATTGATAAGAAGGAAAAATCTTTTCAATTATTCTTAGAAACTCATTTTTTTTAATAAAATTGAATTGAAGAGCAGGTCTGTCTTGTACTCCAAAAGGCTTGCTTTCTTGGAGTTCCTGTTGTGGCTCAGTGGGTTAAGAACCTGAAATAGTGTTCATGAGGATGCAGGTTTCATCTCTGCCCTGTCTTAAGGGTTAAGAATCTGGTGTTGCAGCAAGCTGTGGCATAGGTGGAAGATGAGGCTCAGATCTGGTGTTGCTGTACCTGTGGTGTAGACCTCAGCTGCAGCTCTGATTCAACACCTGGACCTGGACCTTGCATATGCCTCAGGTGTGGCTGTAAAAATAGTAACAGTAATAATAATAATAGGCTTGCTTTCTTTAGGCAGGACACGGCATCTTTAAAAAAATTTTATTTTCCAAATTACGACTGTACTTTGGGAGTTCCCATCGTGGTGCACTGGTTAACGAATCCGACTAGGAACCATGAAGTTGCAGATTCAATCCCTGGCCTTGCTCAGTGGGTTAAGGATCCGGCGTTGCCGTGAGCTGTGGTGTAGGTGGCAGATGCGGCTTGGATCTGGCATTGCTGTGGCTCTGGCGTAGGCCGGCGGCTACAGCTCTGACTCAACCCCTAGCCTGGGAACCTCCATATGCCATGAGAGCAGCCCCAGAAAAGGCAAACACACACACACACACACACACACACAAAGACTATACTTTGGGCCAGAGTGACACTTAACTGCTTTATTAAGAAAAAGAAATAATTGTCATATCATCCATAATGACTTATATTTAAACATTATCTTCTAATGAACATCCTATTTTTAAGATTATGATTCTTTTTCCAATTCAGAACAAGCATTATCCATTTTACACTTACAACTCTAGTTTACAAGTAAAAACAATAAAACGGCAGAGAAGTTGTGACTAGCTTAAAATGACACAGTAACTACCAGCAGAGAAGGATAGAGTCTGTTTTCTGAATCCCAATGCAATAGTCTGTTAGGTAGTGCTGCTTTAAGCTAGAATATATGGATAGAAGTCCAATATTGACATTTGAGCCATGGATGCTGAAATCTTTCCTTGCCCCACCTGGTTGACTCATATCTCATTATCCCTACCACATCTCATCTACCTTCAACCTGAAGTTCTTTTTTTAATTTTTTGAGAATTAATTGTGTTGCTTGAAACTCTTGGTAAGTCAAAAAGCCCTTCTCTTGATGACATGAAGTTATGCTGATCACCATTTGAAATCAGATCTATCCCAGACCCTGATGAAAACAGTTTTATCACATCATTTTGTGGCTAGGGTGTGAACAGGCCCAAAGGTGTCTTCTGAGCCTGCAGCCTAGAATGCCATACAATAATTAAGCTAGTTAGCCTCACAAAGTCAGCTCTCTTCAGCCATTCTACATATGGCAGGCTCAGAAATGGCACCTAAGTTGCTGAAATCATTGACTATAGAACCTCTGTGAAAATTTACTTCCTCTGTTCAGGTGACAGCATGTTAGCCGAATCCCTTTATTTTGCTGGAACTTATGTCTGGGGATGCAAGGAGTGGAGTGTAGGTTAGAGGAGCATTTCTTGGTGCTGACTGTGCCTTTTGATCCTTTTGCAAATAGGCTTGAAGGCCTTCCTTGGGGAGCTGCTTTGATGCCACGGTGCATTGGTCTTGCTGGCTATTTCAAAAGTGAAAGCACCCAGCTTGCTTACTCTAGCTCAAAAAAGAAATTAGTCTATCAAACATGAGGAAATCACAACTTGCCAATGACTACGTCTAAAAGATATGAATTATTAGCCAAAGCCTTCCCAATTTTTTAAATCTGCTATCTCCTGTTGTCTAGATACCCAAAGCTTAGGTGACTTTTATGTCTTTGGCATTGCTGTTTTTAAAAGATAATTTTATAGAGAAATGTAAAATCATGCCTCCCATATGGATGTAAAAATGAACAAATGTTAAAGGCTTTGTTTAACTCATAGTTGAGGAAACTGTTGAGGTGCTGCACAACCAGTTTGGAATTCAAGAAAAGAGGAGGGCATTATTGATCAAGAATATTGAAATGGATATGTAAATGGAGGCTAACTGGCCTCTTTTAAAGTGTTTGTGTGTGTCTGTGTCTGTGTGTGGTGGGGGTACCATTGGACATCCAGTGCATAGAATTTGCATGTCTATGGACAAGAATTATTTTGTACTGCTATCAGTTTTCTATAGTTTTCAGAGTTGTAACATTGCTCAAATACAATGAAAGATTAGAATCAGATATAGTGGAAGGGTATGATCTAAATAATGCATAGTTTTCCATTCAAAGATATTTTTTTTTCCTGCACTGTATTGGGAGAAATGGCCCCGGCCTTGGCAAGACTAACCAGTGGGCTAAAAACCATAGCCTCCCAGCTGCCAGGTCTCCTTGATCCTGAACTGACCAATTTACAAAAATATTTCTTGAACTTTGTTTTAAGATGCCTTCAGCCTGCCACTGAGTTCTTTTTTTCCCCCTCTGTTCCTTTGAAATGGCACAATTTGTTCACAGGACAATTATAGTGTCATGGGAAGGAAACAGAAGAGATTAGCCACTTAACAGAAAAAGTAAAGGGCTAAAATCCACTTTCCCATTCAGTTTCCACCCCAGATTCTCTTTCCCCAAAGAAAGAGAATACTCTAAGGTGCTACTCTCTTCCACACTACACAGCCCAGCTTGCCTTAGCAGTTTGTGTTTGACTTAGTAAGCTTGCTTTCAGTCTTCCATTTGGTAGATCATCCCTTTTTCTTTTCTGTATATTTCACCCACCAAGATTATATTCAGGTATGCCTGATACATACACGCACACACACACACACACACACACACACATATCATGTGCACACCCTCCTTTAGGAATTAAATCTTCACATTTGCTCCCAGATTATGTTATCATCCATTTAATTATCCATGCTAAAAAGGAGGAACAGAGGCATGGCTAATTCAAAATGCTAGGTAAGATTCAAATCATGTGATCTTGCTTTGGAGGATATTTTTATTCTGATGTTTGAAATCAGATGTGACTTACGGAAACAGGCATGACAGAGAATACGTCCTGGAGAAACACTTTAAAACTCAAAGTATGTGACCAAGTGAATTTGGTTTTCTTTCAGCCTCACTTTTCAACTCTACAAAATGAGAGTTTTGAACAATGTGATCTCTAAAGCCCCTTTCAGCTCTGACAATTTTATGATATTCTAGGGCTCAGCTTTATACTAACAGTAAACGAAAAAAATCCAAACTCTAACTCAAGGGGGCACTGGCAAGCTATTCAATTTCTCCTCTTGACCCTCTGTTTAACTCTCCCCTGTGACTGTCCTGTTGAGAGTAGATCTCTCTGACTTTGAAGTACTCACTCACCCCTTCATTAAGTAATATAAATGGCCACCATTTATTGAATACTTACTACACAGACACTCTATATTAGTTACCTCGATTGTCACAACGGCCCCATGAGATAGGTACCATTATTAGTTCCATTCTATAGATGCAGAAATGAGGCTCTGATACAGAACACAACTTGAGGCTTCATAGCTAGTAAGCATCAGAGCTGAGATGAAAATTATGTTTCTCTGGCTTCAAATGAAGGGCTCTTTTTAATAAACTGTTCTGCTTCCCCATATATTTACCAAATGAGTTATGTGCCAGAACTGTAAAAGACACTATGGAGAACAAAAGTTGTACAAAATTCAACACCTGCCCTTAACAGTTTTAACCAAAGTGGAAAATTGATTATTCATTTGGGTTTCCAGGGGGAAAAACAAATAAAACTATCGAGAATATAAACATTAAGTGGATTAAATATCAATAAATTGAAAAATGAATTATTAGGAGAGTAAATTACCTAAAAAAGGAAGGCAGAGATATTAAGTATGAAAATTCTTATGACCCTATTTATTCACTACTGTCCAAATCAAAGGTCCCAGCTTTACCATTAGTTGCTGTGTGAATGTGGGAAAATCCCATTTCCTCTCTGGGTCTTGATTTCTTCACTTCTTAAGTGATTAGGATAACTAAATGGTCTCTATTTCCCTCTGGCTGAGATTATATGATTATATGTGGCTGTTTTTGCTACTTCATCTGGATTGAAGAACAGAGACTGAAGAGGATTTCAAGTAGGGATCTGATCTAGATATGGGATAAGAATTCTTTGAAAGAAATGTGTGTCTCCAGAAAAGCAGCCCAGAGAACTTGTATGGCCTTTTTGTACAAAAACTTAATTGTGATAAGGGGGAAATAGAGGTTTGTTCCATAACTATGCATCGAAATGTGTCAACAGCACCTTTTAAAATAGAACAAATTTGTATCTAAGGGAAAGTATTCAGGCATATATGAGCTGCCAGAGAGGTAAAGACAGATTTAGTCAGTGCTTCTGCTGCATCTGGTGAATTGTATAGTCCAGCTAAAGGGTTAAAGCTGAATAGCCCTAATTGCCGAGAATTCAGATTAGGCATATTCAACAGGCATGAATGCCCCAGCTATCCATCATCCTGTCTTGTCCTTCCTCACAGCAAATAGAGAGGGATGGTGAGGGCATGCTGCCCTGACACAGTCTCTAATTTCCTCAGAAAACAGCCACCCCTTCTCAGCATCCGGAATCCAATTTCAGGAGTGAATAAATAAACTCAGACCTGCTTCTCCAGGGGGCAATATAGTAGCCCAGTCACTTATTGACTGGAAATTTAGCCTCTCTAGAAGAGACAAGATGGTCTTTCACTAGTCAAGCCTCAGTGTCTTATGCAATGAAAAGTCAAAATTCATTTTCAGTGCAGGATTAGAAACTTCCAAAACCTTGACATTGTGATAGGCAGATGGAGGTATTCAAGCATGTCAAAGGCCCCTATCCTTTTTGCTTCCTTCACCCTCCTACAGTACCAAACCACAGCTATCCCGGCTGTGGATGCTGGCTTTTGACCTAAGGAATCCAGCAGTTTTAAAGTTGGTTTGGATGTTAATTAGAGTGGGGGCAGCCTAAACTTTATGTTTCCCAGGTCATCTTCACTATTCCTAACAAATGCTCCCTCATCTACCCCCCCCCATCTTTTATATCTTATTCTTTTTCAGTCTCACGGATCTTTCCTTTGTCTTCTCATACTCTCCCAGCTCCTCTTTTATTCCTCTCCCTTTCTTATTCTTTTCTGCCAGTGCCTTAAGCCTGTATGAACTCACTATGGCTTAACTCTGCTGACAGCCACACAGAACTTAAGGAGTCACTGGCCCCTGACTTTCAGGATGTTCAGGTGTGGTCTTCATTATCTCCCTGAGATTAAAGGCCCTCCCATATACTTTTTCATACTCCACTACATCTAGGGCTGGATGCTGAGGAAATGGTCAATAAATCCTTTTTAGTTAAATGTAATGGGTGAATCATTCCCCTAGGTTTCCATATATTTCTGGGAGTAAGACATTTGAGCTTTTGACAGCTGACAAAATTTTACATTGACATGAGGTCTCAGAATTTTTGCCTGCTAGAGATACCATAGATTTTTAATATTCCTATACCATCAATATCAAATAAGATTTGTTAACAGCCTCAAGAGGAAAATCAAAATTGTCATTATTAAAGGTTGGGGAGGAAGGGGCTGGAGGAACTCCTTTATAACACTTCTTGACAAGAATAATTCTGTTTTGCCTCCCAAAAATATACAGCACCTTTAGGAAACAATTCCAAATCATGCAAGATGTTAACTCAATTTTATTTATGCTGAATACGACAGGAGTTTTAATACTTGAGTTGTAATAGGCTCTGGGCCCTTCCACTCTTCCATTTATAATATGCCTTCACTGAGGCCATATAACTTCTGTAAAAAAAATTCTCATTATTTAAGAAATAATTCCAAATATAACAAATAAAAATGGTTAGCATTCTCAGTTTGGAAAGCCACAGTCCAAACAGATATAATCACACATGCCAGTTCTCCCTGAGAAGAGTTTCAGCCACACCCGGTTGTGCAAGTTTTACACAGAACTAAGTTTCTCTTCCTTGCTGCTTTGAGGAAAGGAATTTGGCAAAGAACTTTCTCTTAGTGCTCAAGTGTGAAGGTGCAGCATCAACACATTCATTCATTTCACTCTCCTCCCAGTCAGGGAAATTGCTCTCACCTCCCAGGGAAAAAAGAGAAATATGGGGTACAGTCCAAGCATGATGATAGTGGATTGAGACTTACAAAGCTTATTTCCTACCACAATTTTTAGTATTTAGTATCTTGCTAAAGATTTTTTTCCTGTCATAAGTCATTAAGACCAAGAAACTCTGTAGATAAAGAACTAAGAACTGTTTTGCCTCCCAAAATATATAGCACCTTTAGGAAACAATTCCAAATCAAGCAAGATGTTAGAACAAGAACTAAGTCAGCTAGATCTTTATGCATCATGTTATGGACCAAAGAGAGAATGAACACATTGATACATTCATAAGTCCTCACTTAAGATGTTTTTTGATAATTATTATTTGCTTTATTTCTGCCCCCAGGGACATGATGAACCCAAACTGACCTGTTGTTATTATCCTAGTTGGGCTTATTTATCTGATTGCATACTAAATTCTCCTTTGGTTGCTGATCTTCAAAGAATGTATGAACAGAGAAACAACAGCTTACACCTTGAGTCTTGAAGTTTTTAAATAAAAGGGAAAAACTGATAATTTTGTTATTGAGCCTGAACCAATTTGACAGGAAGTTTGCTAGGGTGGGACCTTCTATGTAGACTAAGCAGGTGACCTATATGATGTGGATTCAAAAGCCCTAGTAAAACGTCTCTATACTCACAGTTTATACCACTGCTTCTGCATATCAACTAATTAAAGTCTAAACAACAAATGCCATCTTTTAGACTTAAAGTTTTTATTTCTGTTTAAATGTAATATATGCATATATACACACATGTAATGAAACTCCCTAAGCTGTTCTCAGCAATATATACTTGAGCATAAATGAGAGATGGATACTTGGTTTTGAATTTGAGTTTAAGGAGAAAACATTTGGTACCCAGAACCTGAAAAGGGACACAGAAGGGGTTAAATAGAGGGACCAGGGGGCAAGAAAATAGACACATAACAAATGCCTTTGTTTCATGATTTTGCCTAGATTTAACTGTAATAATGCTTCCAAAGACTGTAGTTTTTACCCCTGGCTTCACCTTTTAGGGCTCTTTATGATAGCTCAGGAAAGAAAATACAGAGCTACACCAAGCTGTTTTTAGAATTTAGAGTATGTCTTCTGTTTTTCTTATATGCTTTTCAGTGCCTGGGGATGTGCACACCAAAATAAATTAATGTTTATAATTGACTGGCTTTCCTAGTTCAAAAACAGAACATAAATGATTGTGTCTGAAAAGTGTACAGGAAAGAAAGATAAGCCTCCCCCCTCCTTATAATCGGAGCTATAATTTTTCCCATTAACTCCAAGTCTAAGTCCCCTGCCTACTTACCCCTGGTTACCATAATCCCTAAGTAAACAATTTGGTGTGAGAGACCAAGCAAAGGAAAGCCAGAATCTATTCAGAGGTAGAAGGAAAATATTACAATTAAATGTCTTACATTCTTACACTAATCACTACTGCTTCCTTTGGAACTGAACAAAAGAGGAAAGAACAAAGAAAAATGCCAAAAGGGATCAGCAGGAAATAGGATTCAATTTACTCAAATTCAACAAAAACATATCGAGCCCCTACACAATATAATAAGGAAGACATGGTTATTGTCCTCATAGTTTAAAAGTTGGAGAGGGTTAATGACAGGTGTCAACCATGTAGATAAATAGCCCTAAGAAAAGTTAGAATTAGAAAAAGTCAATAGAAGAGGCAAAACTCAATTGCTCTGGAGTTCCAAATGAAGATGTGGTGGTGGTGGTGGTAGTAGTAGTAGGAGGAGGAGGAGAAGAAGAAACAACAACAACAGTAACTACTAACATCTGTTGAGGTTATAATATGTTAGCTGCTATGCAAAGCACTTTATACATTTTTTTTTAATCTTCATTTCAACTTGACCAGTTAGGGATCATGATTATCTTCATATTCTGAATGAAGAAACTGAAGCTGAGTGATTTAGTAACTTTCCCATCATCAAATAAAGTGGTAGAACTAATTACTATTCCAGAACTCAGGTTGATGGGGAATATTTCACAGAAGAGATAATATTTAAGACAGTCTTTGAGGAATGGGCTTGACTTTAACAAATAATCCAATACAAGCAAAACTGTGGAGGATATAAAGCATGTATGGCATATTTAGAGGGTTGCAAATGGTATAGTTTAGCTTCAGCAAAGCCATATCTGCAATAGTGATATGCAGCCACATTAGGAGGAAAGCCAGTTTAGAAGGAAAGATGATGAGTGTGGCTGTAGACTTGCAATAACCTCACTCCTAAGTCTAAGACCCATATTTCCATCTTCATTGAGGGAGAGATTGAGAAAGAAAAAAGAGTAAGTTAAGAAGAGAATCTTAAGACATAATCACACTGATGGGGTGGGTGGAGGAAGAACCATCAGCAATGTGGATGGAAACAAAGTAGGTAGAATGGTAAGAGGAAATCTGGAGGTTTCAAGTATGGTAGATGCCACAGAAAGTCAGGGTTACAGAAGAAGGTGTTTAGTCTCTAGTATCAAACACCATAAAAATTCAAATGTATCAGGATTTATAGCAGACTAAATTGCTACTACTTTTGATCACTTCTTATGCTTCAGTTACTATGCTAAGCATGTTATGGGAATTGTCCCATTTAATCCTCAGAACCATTCATGAGTTAAGGACTGTTATTTATCACCCATTTTAAAGATGAGGAAACTGAAGATTAGAAAGGGTAAGAAACTTGATCAAGGTCTCATAGCTAGTTAAGAGGTACATCCTGGACCTAAAAACAGATATGTTTAACTTTGAAGCCCAGGTTCTTAATATCTAAGATCTGCTACCATTGGATTTATGGTCACCTTTGGGAGAGAGGTTTCAGCAGAGTAATAAGGATAGGAATCAAATAGCAAAGATTGATTAGAAAGGAGAGGACAGATGTGAGAATGATTGTGGAATGAGTGGGTGGTAAAACAGTGGAGGTTACAGGTATCAATTTATTCTGTCTACAATTTAAATGGGTTCACAAATGAAGGTAAATAGTGGGGGAGGGTTCTTAAGGGAATAGAAGAGTCCAGGGAAGTTGCTTTTAGGATCAGGGAGGACTGAACCTATTGTTGACTGAAGAGTAGCCAGTGGAGAGGAATAGAAAGGGCATGCTTTATAAAATAGGAATGGGGCAGAGAAAGTAGGGGTAAGATTAAGAGGACAAGGGGACAGGTTCAACTTAGAAAGAAGAAGGAAATTTATTAGATAAGCTATTTTCTTATTTTTTTCTCCTCTCTTTGATCCTATCAAAATGTGACTACCCTGTGTCTGATTCAGTTAACACCTTACTTGATTAAGTATAATTACTTATTAATTATAATTGGTATAAATTATATGAACCTTTATTTATATAAATATAATAATTAAAATGTGAAAGTAATATGAAATCTAAATATAAGTAATTAGAAATTATAAGTAATGCACAAATTAGAGGTTCCAAGGTGTTAGATGACATCATATGTTAAAATGGAGCTCCGATCTTGGCACAGCGGAAATGAATCCGACTAGGAACCATGAGGTTGCAGGTTCAATCCCTGGACTCACTCAGTGGGTTAAGGATCCGGCATTGCTGTGAGCTGTGGTGTAGGTTGCAGACGTGGATCAGATCTGGCATTGCTGTGTGTGGCTCTGATATAGGCCGGCAGCTGTGTCTCCGATTGGACCCCTAGCCTGGGAACGTCCATATGCTGCGGGGTGGCCCTAAAAAGACAAAAGACAAAAAAAAATCATGTGTTAAATTTATGATAGTTGATTTTTTGTAGATATGTTGAAGACAGAGAAGAAATTCACACACCCACACATCCCTGCCCATGATGCTCAGACACAGACCATGTTAGAGAGAACCTGGCATTCATTCAGCAAACATTTATTGAAAATCTGTTATGTGCCAGACTCACTGTTAGGCATTGGAGATAAAGAAATAAAAGAGTTTACATCCCTAAAGCTTCCAAAGCCTAGTAGAGGAGGCAGAGAAATCAACACAATATAGGATAGCATGATGAATGCTGTGATAGAGGTAAAAACCATGAAACCCTGGAGCACTGGGTAAGGAGACAGTGGGTGGGGTGCAGGGAAGACTTCCCGAAGGAGGTGATATTTGAGATGAGTTTTGACCTTGTACTGTTGCTTTTATAGGGACCTACGCAAGGGGCCAGGCATTCCCCTAAGGGATCACATTACAGGCAACAGCTGCAACTCACCACCCTGGTTTCATCCTCAATGTCTGACATCAAGGTCACTGAGCTGAAAGTTTAAGGGGGATGGTATATAAAATGGCTCTAAATCTAACCTTTGGGCTCTTGGATAGTAGGAGATGAGGGCTATTAGTTCCAAATTATAGTCTAAATGGATAACTTTCCCTTTTCTAGGATTGGGATGGTGAGAAAGCAGAAAGTGAAAGTGGAGAGGGGCTAGAAGAAGAAAGAAAGGAACGGCTACCTTACTATTACATCTTTCTGCCTACTGGGAAGAAAACCTTCTCTCTGCATGTGTACCACTAGTCTTATTCCAGACTTTTTTTTTGCACCTTTTTCCACATTTTAGGAGTGCATTTATCTCACCTCAGTGCAGAAACATTTTAGAAATGAAAAAGCAACCTCAACTAAGCTCCATTTCCCTTTCCCTCGAAACTAGAGAGTGATTGTAGGTCAGTTTCTATTTTATCTGAACCACTTGGTCCGTTTGGAATAGTCATTCTAGGAAACTGAAAACTAAATTTAAATTTTATAAGGAGAAAATTCTGAAATGACTCCCTCTATCTGATCAGACAACACTCTTATTGCAGCCCTCTGTCCTGGCATGATGATCAGCCTCTGAAGAAACTCTGAATGGCAATTGTCTATTCTTAGTATTAAATTATTTGGCATTGCCCAATATATCATTCATTTGCAAACTTGGATACACTATAGAGAAGATGCAGCTTGTATAATTTTCCTTTTCTTAACAAAAGGGAATATCCATAAATTGAAGCAGGAAAGACTATGGTTAGACATAAGGAACATCAGGTAAATGAAATAATGGGTTTGGCAGTACTAGAAGACAGTATGGATTTTGTACTCTGAAAGAGTTTTGGTTTGGTTTGGGTTCAACTGTTTATATGATGTTGCTATTCTGGCTGTTTTGGTGAAGGATTTTTTTTGTCTTTTTGGGGGCTGCACCCATGTAGCATATGAATGTTCCCAGGCTGGGGGTTGAATTGGAGCTGTAGCTGCTGGCCTACACCACAGCCACAGCAGCGTGTGATCTGAGCTGAGTCTGCAAACTACACCTCAGCTCATGGCAACACCAGATCCCCAACCCACTGAGTGAGGCCAGGGATCAAACCCACATCCTCATGGATACTAGTTGGGTTCGTTAACCACTGAACCATGATGGGAACTCCAGTGAAGGAAATTTTAATACAAGGAAACTTCCTTATTAAAGACAATTTGAAGGTGGAAAGGGAGCCATATATCCTGGATGGTTTGCCATTGTGAAGAAGGAAGGAGGAGATCTTTCACCCTGAATATCATCCTCAAGTGATCTACAGATTCTTTAACTCTGCAACACTGACAATTATATCTTGTACCTGGGAATGTTTCCTGCTTTAAAAGTCCCCTTTATGGTGTCGAAGAAGCATAATTCTAATCAACACAAAAACATTTGAAGTGAACCACTGCTTCAAATATGCCTCCTTAAGAGAAAAGAAAAAAAGCAATACAATTCTAAATAATTAAAACAGTTGGAAGAAATTGAATTTCAATGGAGTTAAATCTTAATAAAAATAAGATATTTTAGTTTTGGTAGCAGGGATTTTGTGCATGGCGGGCACCATGTATGGTGCCAGGTAGACATTCTTTTGAAAATAACAGAGCTTTTTACTTCATATTTTGGGATCCCCTGATCTGGCTTGTGCTTTTATGTTGACCTGGCTTATATTTTTCTCTTACTCTTTGTCCAGAAATATCCAGAAGCAATGTCTTATGGAAAAGTAATACAGAAGAAAATTACATTAATAATCAAATCACTATTTCATTTCTCAACCTGAACTATCACATATAATGTTTAATTATTTAGCCATAGAAGGAATCTAAGTAGAAATACAAGTTCTGTTTTGGGAACAGATTTTTTTTTTCCTTTTCTTGTATGTTTTTCCAGTTATTATTAAGTTGTATTCAGTTTAGCATGGATTTTATCAGATTTGTGCTTAGGAGAAAAGTCAGTAATTATTTTAAAGGTGAAATCATACCGGATATCTCCATGCTATTTCAATTTACGATCTCAAAACACTTCTTTCTTAAATAAAACTAGTATCATGATCATAAATGTATTGATCCCCATGTAAGAACCATCAGGAATTTACTGCATTGAATGGGAAGCAACCTATCATAATTCTCCATTGGACATTTTCCATACACAGCCAAGTTAAACACTTGCTCTTGTGAAATCCAGCACAGAGAAGATTTGAACATTTGTGCTGCACTTGGAATGTCACCATTAAGATACTGAAAATAGAAATTCTAAAATGGTGACTAACAGAAGATCTAGAACACATTTGAAAACAGAGGAGCTTTTTTTTCTTAGAATTAAAGATAATATTTTATAGAATGGTGAAACCTCACAGAAAACTAGAGTCAATTTTCTCCCATATAAGGTTTTAAATTTTATAATTTATTCTACCTTCATACCAATAATCATCACTACTCAGCTTAATTGTAAAATATCCAGTCCCAGCTCCATTTTTCCCACTAAAATCTCCTGGTCATTTATTCCCTTTGCCTCTCCCTTTGACTCCCCTGCCCCCAGAAAAAGATAAAGGTAGGGAAAAAAAGAGAAAAGCCAAAAACTCACACAAAAAAGCCATGAGTTTAAAATACCCAAGATATGAAGCCTATTGGCAGAAGTGACAGCTACCATATGGCATTCTATTTTTCATGGCCCTCTATGGAGTCATTGGTTTCTCATTACAGCCAGTCAAGTCATGTCAAACTTGGAGTCTGCCCTTTACCATCATTTATATCTGCTAAAGCTCCAAAGAGAATCTGTGAAAAGCCACAGCCATATCTATCTATCCATACTTATCATGTTTTTTATCTGGCTGAAGACTATAGGAATTACTTATGTTTTGTGAACTATATGGGAGGAGCTTTTAGTAGTTGTTACTGTTGATATAATTCATATCAAAATTCATTCATGTTTATGTTAGGGTTTTGAATTAGGGCCAAGAACTATTCTAAAAAAATGAATTTGCAGAAAACATTTAGTGGCCTAGCTGCTCAGGAATGCCTAGTACCAGCCTGGAGCAGTTAGAGACCTACTGCAAAACACCTCCTCCTTATGCCCCTGCCTCTCTGTAACATCCACAAAAGAAATCCTCTTGCTATTTCAGTCTATTTTCTTTTGTGCAGTAACTACAAATAATGCTGCTACAGGCTCAAAATACCCACATCCACTGAGGACTCAAGAGGATCATATCAGCCAGATTTTTCTCTTAGGAGATTAAACTGCTGATAGTGTTTGCTTTCAGTGTGCACAGATATGACCCAAAAGACTGGAGTGGACTAACAAGCTATTTGCCTAAAAGCCCCAAACCATTTTAAAAGTTCTAAAAAATAATGTAAGGATTGGTCATTAAGGTACACAAAGCTTTTCAGTAAAAAAAATATTAAGACAGCCAAATAGGTTTGACATTTGTGTTCTTCTTCCCTTAAACCCTGGCTCTTGTGCTTCCCAACTAATCTGTTAATGGCTGGAACTGATTGACAGGTTCAATAATATCAGTGTAAGTGCTGTGGGAGTCCTAATTGGGTAGTTCTTTATAAAGAGAGTTGATGGCTGAGTAAATACAATATTGAAAATAGATGATAAACTTATGAAAATTAAACACAAAGTAGCTAGACTTAGGATCTAAGTACTTAAGATAGGACAACTCTAGGCTAGTGTCTCGAGTTCTGCATATTTATTCAGTCTATAAGGTTGTAAGACCATTGGGTAATAGCTTTTCTTGAGTTGATATGTCTACCCACAAAAATCCTTAATTTTCACTTTAAAGCTTTTTTTTTGCTAATTAGAATATGATATCCAAAAAATTATTTTAAAATAAATTACTCAAATTTCTTTGTTTATTCATGCATTCAGCAAACATTTACTGAGCACCGACTCTATATACCAATTACTCCACTAGATAGTGGATATAGAGATGAATCAGATGTAGCCTTTGTCTGAGGAGTTCACAAGCAAGTTGAGACACCATAAAATAACTAGAATTCTTGATACCATGGCAATGACCATAGCAGAGCTAAGCATAAAGTTCAGTGGAACATACCTCAAGTACTGGTGGCATAGTCAGAGGGAGCAGATATATGGGCTTCCTTGAGAAGCTGATACTTGGGTAAGTCCTAAAGGGTGAGAAGTTAGGTGTCTGTAATCGGGTTGAAGAGCCTGTGACGGGTAGAAGATTTTGTGAATTCAAAGGCACATGGACATGAATTATCATTGCAAGTTTGGGAAAAGATAAATAGTAATTTGATGAAAGTTAAACATGTAGGACAGTGATGAATGACAATAGTATAGAGATAGACAAATGCCAAACCATGAATTTTAAACCATGTAGTGGAATTCATGGTTTATTTTTTAAGCAAGTGGAAGCCAGTGGTGATATGCACAGGTGTGACATGATTAGACTTATGCCTTATATTACTCTGACAGCATTATCATGGGAGAAGGCTGGACATGGGCAGATCAGTTAGGAGGTGTTGCAGTGTTCCAGACATTAAGCAAAGTGGACTTGAACTAATGCAATGACAGAGAAAATGGAGAGGAGGTGACAAATATTTAAATTGTTTAAAAGAAAAAAACTTGGATCTAAGGGCTTGGTGGTGATTGCAGGGGAGATGGAATGATAAGGAAAATAAAAGATTCTGGAAGAAATTATGCATCTCTGACTTGGATGTCAAGAAGGTGGCCCCGTCAACCAAGACTGAAAATACAAAATATTTATGGCTGACAATAATACCTTCTATTTTGATCAAATCTCATTTTGTGGTGCTTGGTGGGACAGCTAGATATGGATGTTTCTTATGTAATTGAATATATGGGTGAGGGGCTCAGGATAAAGGCTAGAAACTTTATGTTGGTTTATATGCATATAACTGACATTAACAAAGTTTGTGTTTCTGCTTCCACTTTCCAACCCTTTCTGTGTATTGTTCCCTCTCTAATGCCCCAAGGTTTCTTCGAGCTCCTTATATCCCCATAATATTCACTGACTGTCTCGGGATACCTCCTAGGGAAGAAGAACAGATGTGTTACTACATCTCTATTCTAAATAGTCCCCCACATTTTGGGTCTCTTTCTCCTTCATACCAACTCCTCACCCCTGCTACCACCAATATTTAGCTATCTTGTAGTCCATGGCCTCCGAGCCCTGCCCTGTGATTGGATAATCGGAAGAAATTAGGCTGTGATCAGTTGTGAATGATCAATTCTGGCTTTATGTGCCATACTTTGCTATTAGTATATTTGCTTTCTAACAGCCATATAAAAATGGGAATTACAGTGTAATGGTAGAATAGCAGAGAAGGTACTGGACATCAACTTAGCCACTTCAGTTCCTTAAAATTAACATTTAAACATCATTACTTACAAATTCATTCACATACAGCTTCATTAAAAATCCTGTTTGGGGGCTTTTAGTCCACCAGAAGACTTTGTTCCAAATAAATTACTCCTCACCCACTGAACTCCCCTGCCCCAGAACCACAACCAATGTCCAATTCCTGATCTCTATTATTTAGCTTTTCAATTTCCTTTTCTTATTTTCCAACAATAAAGCTGCTTCATTGGCAATCAGATTTCAGGCCATCCACAAGGAATAATTTCTGCCCTCTCCACTTGCCTATTAAGCAACCAATTAGTCCTAGATGATGAGATATGGACTTGACCCTAGAAGGTCATTTAATTGGGTACTTTATTAGAAAAGAAAACCAAGGTTCTGAGAGGGGACAGGACTGACCCAAGTTCACACAACTATTCATGGTTGATTTTGGCGAGAACTCAGGTCTCCTGATACTTAGGCTAGTTTTCTTTCCACTATATCACAACTGTCTCTGTGGGCATGCTGCCATCATCCGCTCTGCTTGAAACACAATCCCCTTTTACACCTTAGAATTAATCATCTTGACTGACAAGGCTCTGTCACCCTAATTCCCCTTTGGGCCTTTAAACACCTGAGCATGCCACCAAATACAACTTTGGGGTTTTTTAAACTGCTTTTTCAATGGAGAAATATTCCTCTATGCCAGGTGTCCCATCTCCTATCTTGTCAAGGATTCCAAAAAAGCTGGCATAACTAGCATGGGCCCTACAGGGCTGGGGTGGGTGGCAGGACTGTCTCTTACCCATACCTGCAGGGTTTTGTGATGCTTATGAGGTGTGCAGAGGTGAAAGTTGAAATTTGTATATAGAGAGCTGATATAAATAAGCCAGGGAATTACGTCTAAATAGATTGTCAGAGCAAAGAGACCTAGGCAAACATTAGTAGCCAGAGATTAGGCCCATCCATTAGGGTATGAGAGTTAGACAAGAGAAAATCTGGTTGAAATGGAGACAAGTGGGAGAGTAAGAAGATAAAGACCTGAGGCAGAGGGTTGCTGCTTACACCTGGGCTTCTGTGTGTTCCCTTTAGTATATTACAGAGATGGGCCAAATCCATGTAAAAGACCAAGGACAGAGGATAGAAACAGTACCTCAGGCTGATAGAAAACAATTCAAATAGGTGCTCTCCCTCGGTCCTGCCTCTGGCTCTTTGCTTCATTGCAAGAAAACTGGATTCAAGTTGATGGTCCCAGAATTCTACCTATTCTGTCCCAGAAAACGTTTCACAGCTGGACAGAGTTTTACATAGTGTCAGCAGCTGGGCAAGCTCCATTTTGGCACTGCCCATCTGCCACCTTCCATGCCCAGTCAGTCTTTGGCATCTTAGCTGAAACTGCTCAAGAGGGTGCCATTTGTGCTGGTTATTTGATCCCACCAGTGGCACCACTTTCTGATGATGACTCGTCTGGCTCATATGCATAATGTTGTCCTATGGCACAATAATATACTCAAGCAGGCTTTTCCATCATTACCTCTTGTTTGGAAACAAGTTCTCAGGCCTAATGTCTGAGTTTTCAGCACTGCTTTTCCAGGCATCCCTACACCAAGTCCTGCATCATTTATTCTCACACAACAATGGCAGATTTCTGTCCTAAATGTCAAATCATCCTGTGTCTTCTCCATTCTTTGATTGTATGGCTTAAGGTTGCCACATCCTTAGGAAGGTTTGCCCAATAGACACAGTCCAGTCTTCGACCTGCCATAACAATTCCATTCTCTCAATACACTTTTGTAATTGTTGGAAACCTGGGTTGCTTTGGGGTGTTCTATTTGAGGGATTGAGTTATTTTCTCTAAAATTTGATAAATGATAAATTTGTGGTCTTTGATAGGATGGACCATGTCTAATCTTAGCTAATGACCCAAAGTCTCAAATACAATGTAATATAAATATCTTAATAGTATAGATAGTCTTGATAAGCAAGGGAGTGAAGTAGTATAGAGGGCCAATGCATCTGACAGAACTGAATTCCCATATGAGCTCTGCCATTTATTAGCTGTGTGACCTTCCACAAGATAGTTGATATATCTACAGGTTTAGTTGCTTCATCTGAAAATGAGAGAATATTCGTGTTTACTTCACAGGGCTGTATTAAAATAATTATTTGAGATGATTCAGGTGAAGTGCTTCACACAGAACCTGATGCATAAGTGTTCAACACATGATCATTAATACTGTGGTTGGTATTCATCAGGTGAATTGCCTAATCGACTGACTTCCTGTGTCTATAGTCAATGGAAGGGATAATCTGCAGCCAAGGCCTACCCCATCAACCCCAAGTTCATTGTCATAGACATGCTACGATCTTCAGCATAAGTCCAATTTTATCTCCTTTCCCTCTCCTCTTTTTTATTTTTTTATTTTTATTTATTTATTTATTTTGTCTTTTTGCCTTTTCTAGGGCTGCTCCCACGGCATATGGAGAGTCCCAGGCTAGGGGTCTAATTGGAGCTGTAGCCACCGGCCTACGCCAGAGCCACAGCAACGTGGGATCTGAGCTGCATCTGCGACCTACACCACAGCTCACGGCAACGCCGGATCCTTAACCCACTGAGCAAGGGCAGGGATCAAACCTGCAACCTCATGGTTCCTAGTCGGATTCGTTAACCACTGCACCACGACGGGAACTCCCCTCTCTTTTGTTCCCTCTCTTGCCCTTCTTCAACTCTCCCAGATGCTTTACTTCTCTCTCATTCCCATCTGTTCTTACTATCCTGCCCACAACATAGACTTCATTTCACCCTGGGTACCCAAGTGCTTTCTTAAGTTCTTTCTCTTGTTTCATAGTGACCTTGGGGGTGAAGGAAAGTCTTCTGTGCATTTAGAGCTGCTTTGCACTCCAGAGTGAAGGCACAGCTGGATTATATGAAGTTGAAATTAGATCACATCAATATCTGGAAGGGTGAATGTGTGTGCATATGTCAGTGTCTATCTGGGTTTGTGTGCATTGGTTATCAGTGATTTTCTAAGGCTTTGTTCAATAGTTCAAATATTGTGGTTTTACATCCTGTGAAGAGGGGCTAGATTAGAAAGGGCAAATAATAATTATTTATCTTATTCTTTTAAAAAATTGGAATATAATTGACTTACAATCTTGCCTTAATTTCTACTATACAGCAAAGTGACTCAGTTTTATATATACATATACACATATATACATTCTTTTTCATATTCCATTTCATACTTTCCATTATGGTTTATCACCAGATGTTGAATATACAGTAGGACCTTCTATATATAATAATTTGCATCTGCTAACCTCATACTCCCAATCTATCTCTCCCCGACTCCCCCTACTGCTCTTATTCTTATTGATAGTAATCATAATTAGCACTATTTGTCAGCTTTGCTTTTTTAGGGCTAGTCATTTTAGCAGCCATTTAAGGAAATCATCATCCCATTTTTGCCAAGTGTCATCAAATCATTTGTATTGCTTCACAAGAGGGGAGACTGCTGGCCAAGTCATGTTCATTCCATATCAATCACTGAGCTCCTATTTTGCACCTAATCAGGTGCTATGAAAGGCACAGAGATTAGTAAACAAAAACCACTATCCTAAAAAGAACTTGATTAGTAAAATGTGGGTAAATGGACTTTCCTAATTAGGTCAAAGGCCTCTAATAGACCCCCGAATCTAGCCCAGCCCATCTCCCCATGGCAACAATAAAAATCTGCCTATAACAGAAAGTAATCGACAAATAGCCCCAGCTGCTGTGCTTTACCACCGTGCTAGGAGCCACATTTCTCACAGGCTGTCCCCAGCCAACAACTGAGCATGGCAAGGACATCAGGGCAAACCTGTTCCTGGGAGATGCAGAACTCCTTAGATAGATCTTTAGCTTAAGAATTCCCCTTTGGCTTTACCGAAACTTTCTTAGAATTTATCTGCAATTTAAAACTCTTATTAACTAACCCTCATCCCCTCCTTCTTCTCCTCCACAAAGGTCAGAACCATATCATAGTCTACTGGCTCTCCCAACCCCATTTGCCACTCCCTCTCCCAATGACACTCTGGCATGTCTGATCCTGCCATGGCATCTGCTTCTCAGAAGACCTGAAACAACACATCTCACAACTCAGTCAGCTGATTTTCACAAGCTAGACCAAATGATCATTCCAGTGCTTCAGCAGCATAGCATATAGTGTAAGAAAAAGAACATAAGCTTTTCACTTGAGTTCTCTGATCTTGTCATATCTATGAAATAGGCTTCATAAGACTACCTTGGAGTGTTGTTGGGGAGAATCATAATCGAATCCCTAGAACATGGTAATCACGTGATAAATTTATTCATATTAATTAGAAAATAACTTCTGTAATAATGGGAGATCTTATGCAGCAGCTTAGTAAATGAATGACAACACATCTAATTAGGAAAAAATAATCCACAAAGGGGAATCAAGAAATTTTCTGGAGCTCAGAATTGTATTCTTTGTTCTTTTCTAGTAGAAATTGTGAGAAGTAGAAAATATTCAGTATAGGAGTCTGGGCTCCTAGAAATTGACTATGGCCTAAAATGCTAGGAACGTGTCCTGTTTGCTTCATGCAGGTTGTCTCAGGATGGGAGGGGATAAGAAAAGAATAAAAAAAGTAAGTAAAAAAAAAGAAATGAAAAGCAAGAAAGTGAATGTCAAGTTCTAAGATGCAAGTCAATAATCACATGTGCATATGAGGCTATGTTTAACTATCCTCAGCAAATTCACCAGGTCTTTGATACTACTAGGAATATGTAGAGTAGTGAAGCACTCTGCCCGAAGAAAAAAAGTGGGGAAAGGGCAAATTCTAATCCCCTTGGGGCTGCCATCTCTCTGACACTGTAACATCTGCTGGACTGAGGGTAAAGCTGTTTTTAACATACATGTTGTCCAGGTATTATAGTGTATTCTCTTTTCCAAGGCAACAAAACACAACTGTGATCTCTCCTAAGGCAAAAGGCACAGGCAACCTGGTCACCAAGAACATGTACTTGCCTGTGTGAAGAATTCCTAAGTCTGCAGAAGGGTCAGGGAAAGCATAATAGAGTGGGGCTTCCAGTCCAGTCAGTCCTCAAGTACTTGAGGTTTCACAGCCCTAAGCTGAAGGCAAAGCAGAGTAAGTACTTGCAGTTACCATTTGGCTCAGCAGGTTGGAAACATGACATAGTGTCCGTGAGGATGTGAGTTTGATCCCTGGCCTGGCCCAGTGGGTTAAGGATCTGGCATTACTGTGAGCTGTGGTATAGGTCTAGGTTACAGATGCGGCTCAGATCCAGCCTTGCTGTGACCGTAGCATAGGCCGACAGCTGCAGTTCTGATTTGACCTGTAGCCTGGGAACTTCCATATGCTGCATGTACAGCCCTAAAAAGAAAAAAAAATAAAGAATATAGTGACAGTGGTTGGTGAGGAACGGTTGTTTAAATAAAGCTAGGGTTAAAGTCTTTCAGATTGCAAAAGTACCATTTTTTCTGAGTTACTGGTAGATGATAATAGGAAATTAAACTGAGAGGAAATCCAATATGTATCTGAGAGTAGCATTCATTTTTAGCTCTCTGCTTTCCATGTTTTCAATGTTTCTAGATTTTTTTTAATTGTCAAGATTTAGGTAATAGATTTCCACAATGGGGTAGCCTCTATCTGTTTGCATTAGTCAGCCAATAATATTTACTGAGGGTCCAATTCTGTTTCCCAGAATTCCTTAATTGAACTAATTTCTCTACCAAGCATCAGTCAAGCAAATGAGACAAAGAGAGAGAGAATTCTAATAATGACTGTAGGGCAATAAAAGATCCTAATGAGCCATTTAAATTGTCAAATAAAGATTAAATGATGTTCGCTATAGTTTTCGTGTTTAGTGTATTTGGTTTCTTTCCAACTCCTTGATAAAACATTCAGTGGTTCTGGCATGGTATCTCTAATGACTCTCAGTTAACCAGAGTGTTTGATTAACCAGAGAGACTCATATTGCTTCCAGTACTAAATTATAGTCATTAGGAACTTGAAAACCTATTAGCCAAGATTAAATCACTTTCCAACTTCTACTTGAGTTGAGTACATACAAGTGTAGCATAACATACAAAGAGGTAGCAGCCAAACATGGGGGATATAGGAAATCTGCCTTGGGGTAGAAATGGAAGTATTCAAGGAATTGGGCAGAACAGCTTGGCCCCTGTGAACTTCAGAAGAACATTCCTGTCATCTCGTAGGGGAAAGGGCATATGCTTCCTCTGGTATTTTCCACAAAACTAGAGATTGGAGAATAGGCAGTAGGAAGTACACAGCCCTTGGGGGTAGAACTTGGCACTGTCTTCCCAAAGAGATAAGGAAAGTTCTTCTAAGGTCTTCCCATCCTTCAGAAGTAAGGAGGAGGAGAGAGGTAGCAGGGATAAGCATGCAGCACATTGGTATAGAAGCAACATCCTGAGTAAGGCAGACTGTAACACAGGGTCCAGAGAGCAGCAAGAGCTGTCCTCCCTTAGACAGTGGTGTAGGACAGGGGACCACACCAGGATTTCTTAACCCCAGAACTCTTGACATTTGGGGCTGTTTTTTTTCCCCCCTATGGGGGACTGTCTTGTGCACTGGAAGATGTTGAGCAACATCCTAGACCTCCATCTATGGGATGCCAGTAGCTCTGCTACCCCCACCTATTACAACCAAAAGCTACTCCAGTCATTATCAAATGTCCCCTGGGGGGCAAAATGGCCCCTAGTTGAGAGCCACTGGTTTAGGGTCATTTAAAGGGGCACCTCTTAGTGATGGAAGGCAATGTCACTCTCACAGGGTAGTTGAGCTGCAGCTATTATTCTATTAGGCCAGAAGGCCAAAGTTCCTCATGTAGGTTTGTTTCTTTGTTTGTGACCAGTTTTACTGAGACTCAGATTTGTCAAATTTTTACTAAATCAAACTGATGGGGTATGGGGAAAATGCCTGCTATTTGTTGAAAAACATGACATTTCTCCCAAATCTTCTCTTTATAGAAATAATAACACTGTATTGTCCTTAAAGGAAGATAGCATTTTACCCTGAATGGAATTCCTTGCCAACCTCTTCTCTAAACAGCAGCACGTTTGTACACCATTTGGTCCAAACTGTGAATTCATGAGGTTGCCAGTGTCCACATAATAGAATAAAGCTAAAAAATGCACGAAGAAACCAGATTACAATCTTAACTTCTAGTATGATACATACGCCTAAATTCTAGCAGGGGCTCAAGGACTCAGCTTCCAAGTGAAGAGAAAAACCAACAAGACTTTGGAAATGGCATAATGTATGATTAAGTTGGTAAATTCTATGGCCTTAGAAACAATACATAAAACTTTCATCTGAATTGCAGGGGTGAGGTAGCAGTTCAGAGTTGTCTTTCTATATCTTCTGGGTCAAATGTTCCTAAAATTGGTTATGACTTTATCAACCCTCTAACAGTACTTTTCCCTTAGGTTTTGGGAAACTTATTTTATCATTTGAAGTCCTGAAGATTTTTCACTATCATTAGCTCTATTGGGTTACTGAGGAAAACTCAGAAAGGTGGGTTCAGAGTTCAGGAACATAACCCTTGCCTGAGGCTATGTAAGTTGGTAAAACTCCCTATGTCAGTGGCACTTTGAGTAATTTTTCCTTTTATGTAACTACACAATTTACCCATGAAAACAGAAAAAAATAAGTTGATCTCTGTCCACAGCAGAAATAATTCTTCTGCACAGTTCAACTCCTTAGAGAAATACTGTTTTTTAGGTTAAGTAAGATTTTCCACTGGCATTTGTCATCGAGAATAGGAAAAGAGGCTAATTTTTAAAATACTCTTGGCCTTAGCAGCTGAGGCGGATATATGCTCTTTTTTTAAGTTAGAGCTTTAATTGTATGATTATTTGGCATGAAAGACAGCAAGATTGTTTTTCTTATCATAAAGCTATCCCAGAGAATAGATGATAAACAGCAGGAAAATGAGTTGAAGAAAAGAAAACCAAAGGGAATTGAGATTTTTTAGTCCATAGAAGAGCTGGCTAAGAGGTGATTTAGTAATGATCTTCTAGGACCTGAAGGGCAGTCATTAAGACCAGATGCTCCCCATCTGCAGTGGGGGCGGAGCCAAAGGAAATGACACTATAGCATGAGAAAGAATTTACTGGCATTAAAGACTGTCAACCATCAGAATATATTACTGTGGAGGTTATGAAATTACCTCTGGGCTCTTTTATGTTTTAGTATCAAGCAGCATAGATTCTTGCCTGAGATGATTGAGGTGAGGTTTTGTTTGAAGATCAGGGGAATGGACAAAATGATATTTCAAGATTTTTCTTAAGTTCAATGGTTCTATGAAGTCTGTATCTTTATTTGTGCCATGTTCCCTAAGGTGCCAGTTTTACAAGTTGCTTTTTGGATCATCTTTCCTCTTTGTGAAGTTTCAATTTCTCAGTTATTCCTAGTTAGGAAAGTTTATTATTTAACTTTTCTACCCTCTTGGATTACTGAAAACCATGACTGCCTCACTGCTCTTCCTCTCCTTTCTAACTCTTTTCTCTTTTTTCTAATTCTCCCACTTCTCAGTTGTATATTCACTCCCTTGCAAAGACCTCCTGAGAGCATGTTCAGGCTTTGAATATCATTTAGCACATTGAGTATTTGAGGCCAATTTAATAGATAATTATTGTTTTATAATTTCAAGATGTGATATGAGAGAAGGCGATCTCATACAATAATAATCAGTATAATCCATAATCTCCTCACTTGGCCTTCAGTGAGTGCGCGTCTTTGGAGCCATGTTTCCTGTATCTACTTCAAAAAAAATGGTTCAATAATTCTGACAGGGAGAGAGAAGCTAGAGTTAGAAAAATTATTGATCCACTTAGTAGAAAACTTTAGATAAAAATTTTTATTTGATTGTCTGAATCTTTCTTTGTACTAGGTTGCATTGGGGAAAGGTAGGCAAGTGGTATTGTAATCTTAGTGAAAAGACCTCAAGATCCAATAGACTGCAATGAGAATCTTGCAATTGCCAATGTCGCCTCACTATCTATAGAAAAATAAGTCTTTTTTTTCTTTTTACAGCCACACATGCAGCATACAGAAATTCCCAGGAAAACTGGGAAATTTGAAGGTTTAACACAGTTTCTTAAACATGGTTAACAGTCAATTAATAGTATCTATGATGACAATGATGATGGGAGAAAGATGAGGAAAGGAGAACTATATAGATGAAGAGGCTGGTAATTTTCAGATAGTAGAAAGAATAAGCCTACAGTAGATTTTAGGATAAGCATGGTAAGATGGGAACAGTTAAGTTAAAATAAAGGACACGTTCTGAGGAATCCAAAAAACAGAGAGGAAAGTCTATGTTAAGACCAAGGAGGATGCAAATCAATCAACATCATACACCACATTAACAAAAGAAAAGTCAAAAATCATATGATCATCTCAATAGACACAGAAAAAGTGTTTGATAAAGTCCAACATCCATTCATGATCAAGACCCTCGCCAAAGTGGGTATAGAGGGAACATTCCTGAATATAATCAAAGCCATTTATGAAAAAACCCACAGCAAATATAATACTCAATGGGGAAAAACTGAAAGCCTTCTCACTCCAATCTGGAACAAGACAGGGATGCCCACTCTCACCACTGCTCTTCAACATAGTTTTGGAAGTCCTAGCCACAGCAATTAGACAAACGAAAGAAATAAAATTCATCCATATAGGAAGACAAGAGATAAAATTGTCACTGTATGCAGATGACATGATACTATACATAGAAAAACCCTAAGGACTCAACCCCAAAACTCCTTGAACTGATTAATAAATTCAGCAAAGTAGCAGGATATAAGATTAACATTCAGAAGTCAGTTGCATTTCTGTATACCAGCAATGAAATATTAGAAAAGGAATACAAAAACACGATACCTTTTAAAATTGCACCTCACAAAATCAAATACCTCGGAATACACCTGACCAAGGAGGTAAAGGACCTATATGCCGAGAACTATAAAACTTTAATCAAAGAAATCAAAGAAGATGTAAAGAAATGGAAAGATATTCCATGTTCCTGGATTGGGAAAATCAATATTGTAAAAATGGCCAGACTCCCCAAAGCAATCTACAGATTCAATGCAATCCCTATCAAATTACCCAGGACATTTTTCACAGAACTAGAACAAACAATCCAAAAAATTTTATGGAACCACAAAAGACCGAGAATTGTCAAAGCAATTCTGAAGAACAAAAACCAAGAAGGAGGCATAACTCTCCCGGACTTCAAGAAATACTACAAAGCCACAGTCATCAAAACAGGGTGGTACTGGTATCAAAACAGACAGACAGACCAATGGAACAGAATAGAGAACCCGGAAATAAACCCTGACACCTAGGGTCCATTAATCTTCGACAAGGGAGGCAAGAACATCAAATGGGAAAAAGAAAGTCTATTCAGCAAGCATTGCTGGGAAACCTGGACAGCTGCATGCAAAGCAATGAAACTAGAACACACCCTCACACCATGCACCAAAATAAACTCCAAATGGCTGAAAGACTTAAATATACCACAGGACACCATCAAAATTCTAGAAGAGAACATAGGCAAAACACTCTCTGACATCAACCTCATGAATATTTTCTCAGGTCAGTCTCCCAAAGCAATAGAAATTAGAGCAAAAATAAACCCATGGGACCTCATCAAACTGACAAGCTTTTGCACAGCAAAGGAAACCCAAAAGAAAACAAAAAGACAACTCACAGAATGGGAGAACATAGTTTCAAATGATGCAATGGACAAGGGCTTAATCTCTAGAATATGTAAGCAGCTTATACAACCCAACAGCAAAAAAGCCAACCACCCAAAGGAAAAATGGGCAAAAGACCTGAATAGACTGTTCTCCAAAGAAGATATACAGATGGCCAACAAACACATGAAAAAATGCTCAACATCGCTGGTTATAAGAGAAATGCAAATCAAAACAACCATGAGATACTACCTCACACCAGTCAGAATGGCCATCATTAATAAGTCCATAAATAACAAGTGCTGGAGGGGGTGTGGAGAAAAGGGAACCCTCCTGCACTGCTGGTGGGAATGTAAACTGGTACAGCCACTATGGAGAACAGTTTGGAGATACCTTAGAAATCTATACATAGAACTTCCATATGACCCCGCAATCTCACTCTTGGGCATATATCCGGACAAAACTCTACTTAAAAGAGACACATGCACCCGCATGTTCATTGCAGCACTATTCACAATAGCCAGGACATGGAAACAACCCAAATGTCCATCAACAGATGATTGGATTCGGAAGAGGTGGTATATATACACAATGGAATACTACTCAGCCATAAAAAAGAATGACATAATGCCATTTGCAGCAACATGGATGGAACTAGAGAATCTCATCCTGAGTGAAATGAGCCAGAAAGACAAAGACAAATACCATATGATATCACTTATAACTGGAATCTAATATCCAGCACAAATGAACCTTTCCACAGAAAAGAAAATCGTGGACTTGGAGAAAAGACTTGTGGCTGCCCGATGGGAGAGGGAGGGAGTGGGAGGGATCGGGAGCTTGGGCTTATCAGACACAACTTGGAATAGATTTACAAGGAGATCCTGCTGAGTAGCATTGAGAACTATGTCTAAATACTCATATTGCAACAGAAGAAAGGGTGGGGGGAAAAATGTATACAAGTAAGGATAACTTGATCCCCTTGCTGTACAGTGGTAAAAAAATAAATTATAAAAAAATGTATTCAAGCAAAAAAAGCAAAACAAAACAAACAAACAAACAAACAAGACCAAGGAGGACTTTAAGTACCACGTTGATGCATTAAGACTTACTTTTCTGGAGTTCCCATTGTGGCTCAGCAGATTAAAAATAACATTGTTTCTGTGAGGATGCAGGTTCGATCCCTGGCCTTGCTCAGTGGTTTAACCATGTTTAAGACACTGTGTTAAAACTTTCAAATTTATCAGCCCACTAAATATTTGCAAGAACACTATGAAGCAGATATTATTGTACAGCGTTCATTTCTAATAGTGTCTCTTCTAGGAGACCTCCTTTAACCAATTGAACAATAGTAACACCCCCTTCTCCGAATTTACAATATCTATTGTCTTTACCATTTATTAAGACACTAAATCTTTAACAGTTTCTCATGGAAATATTATGTCCTGATTAAACTGTAAGCTCACTGAAGTGAAAAACAATTTTATGCCATTATAATGCAAAATATAAAAGTAGGCTCATGATAAATACAGTATTCTAAGGAATAAAGGAAAGGAAAGGAAAAAGGAAAAGCAGGAGGAAAGGAAGCAAAAGGGAAGTGATTGGGAATTAGTTAAGTTATATACTGTAGCACCAATTGTAGGTTATCACTTAATTAACAAATATTTATTGGGTATATACTATATACCCAATACCATGCTGTGATCTATGAAGGATAAAAGAGAAGGGAAATGTTTAACTCTACTACAATCTAGATGGTAAGACAAAAATAGATGCAGGTATTCAGAGGGCAGTATGATAAAGCTCAGTAAACAAAACAAGTAAACAAAACAAACCAAAAGAAGACACAATATTGAGTAGTATTCTGCAGTACTGGAATAGGGAAATAATAACTTTGGGGTTCCAAGAAAATACCCTCCTTTTGGATTTCAGTTTTCTTTAGCAATTTGGATTTCCCCTTTTTCTTTACGTTGGGCATTTTAAAAGTACACGAGAATGTGACACAATAGAATAATGGAAATAATTTGTGATACTCAAAAGCAAAGCCTCCACCCATTACTTGGCAAAGTAAAGGCACATCACAGGTGCAATATAAAATGGAACATTTTTGAACCTCAATGAGTTTATAAATCCAGGCAAAGATAACCACACCATATCTTATATAACAGTAATATTTTATACATCTCCTACTATGGGTCATTTTCTTTCCCTCCCTCCCTCCTTTCCTCCTTCCTTCCTTTTCAAGTTTTTTCTTTTAAATGATGTAGATGTGCTATTATTTCCCCTGCCACCCCCCATAGAAGTAGAGAAACTTAAAAACATAGAGAAAAATGTGTTTTCTCCCTCACCTTCAAATAAGTATTATCCTTATGAAGTTTATCTTTAGGATATGTCATTGGAATTTCTCAAGATAAATACTACTTTCTTTCTGATATTAAATATTTTGATTTGAGAGAACAGGGCAAACCAGCACATGGAAAGTATACGTATGTTTTCCTGTGCATATATTTGGGGAAATGAATCAGGAGATTGAAATCAATGTCCTCTATAAATTGATTTGGGGGCCTTAATTTTTTTAATTCCCATAATACGTATGTATACAACATTTGTATATACACACCCCCAAATATATATATATATATATACACTCCTTATGTTAGACAATCAGAGTGCTACAATTAACATGCTTCAAATGTGTCTAACTAGGTACAGGGATGAAAAAGAAACCACCAAAATGTTAAAAGCAAGCCCTGGAGATTCCAGTAACTTGGCTGTGGGGTCAGTCGTCCTTTGACCTTTGAGATGATGGCGGAAGATGGATTCTCAAATCTTTTGAACTCTTCACTCCAGAAGAACTTTGTGAAGTACTAGGAACTCTTATCTGTGTGTCTAGAGGCCAGTAGAAAACAGAAGTTAGGTCTCCCAATCTACTACCCAAAGGGGGCAGCAAGGGTTACATTTTCTTTCAGGCTATTTCTTCTCCACACCAACACTTCATAGGCTCAAATTCCCCTTTTATTTTACCTCCTGTAATCTCCTCCCTTAGATTATGAGATAGGAAGCTTTAAATATGGAATGAAGAGAAGTTTATCTCTGATATTTTGAATACAGTTCATATTTAATATCGAATATTAATTCAAGGAGAAGTTGATAAGTGTTTTGCCTTGGAAACTGTATTTTAAAAGGTCCTTTTATGTCCTTGTTTTTGAATCATACATACTGAATACTTAGGATAAAGGGCCATAATACAACTTACTTTCAAATGTTTCAGCAAACTAATAACAGTGATATTATTTGTACTCATATGAAGCATAAAGCAAATGTGTTAAAATGTTGTCAATTTGTAATTCTAGGTAAAAGATATATGCCTGTTTACAATGAAGATTTAAAATATATCAACCAAACAGTAGAAAAAACCAGATGATCCTAACAATAAAAATAATAGCAGTAGTAAAATAATAAATAAATAAAAGGTCCTTTTCAACTATTTTGAGCCAAAAATGTCCTTATTAAACAAATAAAAGGCCCCAGACTTCCTTTCTTGTCTTCCTTCATCACTTGTGTACCAACAGCTATTCTCAAACAGACTAAAGGATTCTTACTTTGGCTTCTTATTTTGTCTGTTCTTCTGCAAATAAGCAAACTTCCTTTTAATTACATCCAATGCCATGTTTCTAGCATTTATCAGTTTCCCAGTTTAGAATATCCTTTGTTTTTCAGAACATGCTACTATGGCTCCCAGAAACACAACTTCTTTTCTTGTCATCAGGATTTGGACAGAAAGAAAATAATTTGGACTGTCCATGAGACCTAGGTACAGGTCACCCTTCAGTTTAATTCTTATTCCCTGCCCTCCTACATAACCCATAGACAGAAAATTGCTGGAGTAGAGGGTAGGCAGAAGCACAAGGGAAACATACAAATTCAAAATAATTTTTAAAATGATTGAAATGGTGGAAAACTCTCCTGTGCTTTTGAGAGTGAAGCTTTTTTCTATAGGACCACGTAGGCTGACTTCTTTTCATTAGAATTTTATTTGCATGTTTCCCACTGCTGCAAGCCCAACATAAGGAAAGTAACATTATGTCAAACCCTTAATCTATTGAGCCAGTGATTCTATTCCTAACAAGTGTCCAAATATCACTTTTCTGTACTGAAGACAAACATGTATCTTGGGATCTAAGCCAGCACCAGGCACCAAGCACCAATCTTAATCACAGTTCTAGCTCCTGGGCCACCCCATCTTACCTACCATATTGCATTCCATCCCATCTCTTTCCAAACCATCCTATTATATACACATATATATATATACACTTTCTTTAATTATGAAATAAGTGTTTCTCTTCTAATTCTGAATTATCTTCTTTATTCCCAATTACTTTGTAACCTTTGGCTTGTTGGACTTTATAATACTGTCCAGGCCATGTTGTTCCTCTTATATTCTAATGGACATGTTTGGCTACAATATGCTATGAATAGACTGATCCTATTTTGCAACTATCTGTGTTACTTCAATGTCAGGTTACAAAATAGAACACATTTTTTTTTAATGGAGAGAATCCATTTTCTATTTCATCCATAAACCTGGGCCTTTGAAAAGGCATGAATCAAACAGTAGAATATGTAGAAATGAACTCATTATTTTCTGATTTTAATTATTTAAACAACTATGTTTTGTTGATTAAGAAATTAGATCATTAGTATCGACATGGCACATCTGTCAGGAGTTTTTCCTCATCATTGAAATCACATTATTGTCTGAGTTGAAATTTGTGGAGGCTGACCTATGTCTTTGATTTTTTTTGTCCTAATTTTTCATCTTTTTCTGTTGTCAAAGGGAGCAGGTAGAGAAGAAAGAAGCAAGTGACCTGTACACATACATGCCCCTATTATTTATTTTTTTGTTTGAGTGTTAAGAGTAGACATGGGAGGAAAAGAATCACCATACTTTAATAGCAAGTCCTCATATGACAAATTATATTTTAATATTTTTCAACAGAAAAGACAAGCCATATTTACTGAGTACCTGTTTTATACAAAACACTTCATCAAGTGCTCTGGAAGACCTAAAATTACTAAGGTATATATATGTATCTCCAAGAGTGTATTGTCGAGTGCTTATCACATTTCTTCTCTTTGAATACATTCTTTTTTTTTTTTGTCTTTTTGCTATTTCTTGGGCTGCTCCCGCGGCATATGGAGGTTCCCAGGCTAGGGGTCCAATCAGAGCTGTAGCCACCGGCCTACACCACAGCCACAGCTACGTGGGATCCAAGCCGCGTCTGCAACCTACACCACAGCTCACGGCAATGCCGGATCGTTAACCCACTGAGCAAGGGCAGGGACTGAACCCACAACCTCATGGTTCCTAGTCGGATTCGTTAACCACTGCGCCACGACAGGAACTCCTGAATACATTCTTTATCTTTGTTTTGTTTCCTTGAAAAGTGAAGACCATAAGACCTAAGCCATCACTCTTTGAGGTCCCTGTCAATAAGTGGCACCATGGTTTCTACTAAATTTTGTGGCAATATCTTTTCTTATGAGGTCTCTAGGTTTTTCACCTCTCCTTTCACAGGATGTATAATTGAAAAGTTTTGCGAAGGATATCACCTATTTCTCTCTCTCTCTCTCAAACCAAAAGTCCTGGATTTAGCTCACAAGAATCACATTATATGTTTTAAAGAAAGAAAAATTCACTATTTAGAATTATTTGTTCTACTTCTGGTTTGCCCTAGACTCATGGATCACAGCTAGTTTATACATAACTTTCCACTAATATCCTTAACCATGAAAAACAATTTAGGATTTTTTTTTAACTTTTGCAATTAGAGTCAATTTCCTCCTCACATTTATAGGCCTAAAATTATCACCCCTACTACTTCTACTGTACACAGACACACAGACACATACACACACACACAAAGAGGCACATGCACACGCTATTCCTGACAAGACCATAAATATAAATGGGTGTGGTATGATAATGCTACCTGTGATGTCAACCTCAAAAAGGATGTACCTATGTATTTCTATCTGTTCTTAGTTTATGATGAATCTATAGTCAAGGAATTTATTTTATTTTATTTATTTATTTATTTTTGTCTTTTTGCCTTTTCTAGGGCCGCACTGGCGGCATATGGAGGTTCCCAGGCTAAGGGTCCAATCGGAGCTGTAGCCACCGGCCCATGCCAGAGCCACAGCAACACGGGATCTGAGTTGCATCTGTGACCTACACCACAGCTCACGGCAACACTGGATCCTTAACCCCCTGAGCAATGTCAGGGATCGAACCCGCAACCTCATGGTTCCTAGTCATATTCTTTAACCACTGCGCCACGACAGGAACTCCAGGAATTTATTTCAAATTCTCCTTGAGCCTTCATAACATTTTAGGCCAGCTCTACCTCTTGATGTAACAAGCTCTATGTGTCTACTATCCACTGTGGGAAGTGTAAGTGCTCTGCTTAATTTTCTGAAAATTATTTATAAAACTGTTTCTCTCTTTTCAGTTGTCTTGGATAATTTAGTCACCAATGTTATGTTTTCTCATTCATCTTTATCATGATATTGTAAACATCAACCTTAATCAGAGCCATCATACTATTGTGGACTCAAGAAGTATGTCTTACTCTGCTTCTAGCTTTCAGTAGAATTTAGTAGTGATATAGTAAAAGATTTAAATCAACTTCAGCAACATTGTCATTCTAAAAGCCTTGTAAAGTGGGGAATCTATTATGGTTTAGATTATCAAATAAGAAAATCAGTTTTCCAAGTTGCATCTGATAAGCCCAAGCTCCCGATACCTCCCACTCCCTCCCTCTCCCCCTGGGTGGCCACAAATCTATTCTCCAGGTCCATGATTTTCTTTTCTGTGGAAAGGTTCATTTGTACTGTATATTACATTCCAGTTATAAGTGATATCACATGGTATTTGTCTTTCCCTTTCTGACTTATTTCACTCAGTATGAGAGTTTCTAGTTCCATCCATGTTGCTGCAAATGGTATTATTCTTTTTTATGGCTGAGTAGTATTCCATAGTGTATATATACCACATCTTCCTAATCTAATCATCTGTCGATGGACATTTAGGTTGTTTCCATGTCTTGGCTATTGTGAATAGTGCTGCAAAGAGCATGTGGGTGCATGTGTCTTTTTTAAGGAAACTCTTGTCCGGATATGAGATCCTGCTGAGTAGCATTAAGAACTATGTCTATATACTTATATTGTAACACAACAAAGGGTGGAAAAAAATGTATACATGTAAGTGTATCTTGGCCCCCATGCTGTACAGCAGAAAAATAAATAAATTAATTTAAAAAAAAGAAAATCAATTTTCTAGAATCTACTAAAACAGATATGTTTACTTGATAAGATTATTATTACTTGCTTGGCCAAGCACACCTAAGAGTGTAATACTATTAACCAATGTGAACTATTAAAGTAAGTTAATAATATATGAGGCCCATTCTTCTACCAGAAAGCTACATGGGCTAAGAAGTCATAAATAAATTCACTCCAGATAAAGAAAATGTAAGTAAGTAAATAGGTAGGGAGGTAAGTAAAGGCGTGTGTGTGTGCCTTAAGAAAAAGATAAATTCTGTCATTTGTAACAACGTGGATGGACCTAGAGGACATTATATTAAGTGAAATAAACCATACAGAAAAAATAAATACTATATGATACTATATGGTATCACATACACTTGGCAACTTCAAAAAAAAGGTGACAACAGAGAGGGAGAATAGACTATAGAATACTGGTTGATAGGGGCTGCATAGAAGATACAGGTCAAAGGGCAAAACCTTTCAGTTTTAAGATGAATATGTTCTAAGGTTCGAATGTACAGCATGGTGACTATAGTTAAAAATATGGTATGTATACTTAAAGTTTGCTTAGAGTAGATCATTAAGCATTCTCATCACACACACATACAAAGAATTAACTGTACAAAGTGGTGAATGTGTCAATTATCTTCATCTTTGTAATCATTTCACCATGTATATGTAAATCAAATCATCACATTGTACACTCTACATAAAATTATATTTGTCAATTATCCCTCTATAAAGCAGAAGGGGAAAAAAGGAAATGCAGATTATCAGGCCAATTCCAAATATACTGAATCAGAATCTACATTCTACAAAGTTAGAATGAGTTATTTATACAAAATCTGAGAAGCAACACACATGAAGCTGTTAACCATGACTTCTTTTGGTAAAAGAACCAGGATTAGTTTAGTGGCCAACTTCTGAGCTTCATACTAGATTCATATGTAATGTCTGAATTTTTACAATGAGTATTTCTTAATGTAATATTTCTAAAACTAGAATTGTTGTATTTTTATTTTTTTTTGTCTTTTGTCTTTTTAGGGCCATACCCATGGCATATGGAGGTTCCCAGGCTAGGGGTTGAATCGGAGCTGTAGCTTCCAGCCTATGCCACAGCCACAGCAATGCCAGATTCGAGCTGTTTCTGCGACCTACACCACAGTTCACAGCAATGTCGGATCCTTGACCCACTAAGCAAGGCCAGGGATCGAACCCACAACCTCATGGTTCCTAGTTGGATTCGCTTCCACTGTGCCACAATGCGAACTCCATATTTTTAATTTTAAAATGAAAAAAGAAGCCTTTCAAGTTCTTGGTTGTTTATACTATCTTTAGCAGTTTCCCAAATATGACTAATACGCTAGTGAGATGTTGATATTCCAAATGCTTAGTTTTGGTGTCAGTAGCAGCCTGCAGACAATGGGGTTGTCTTTTTCTATGTGCATATCAAAAGTTCTTCCAGTGATACTTATAGATCTCCAATGCTTATGAGTGGGAATTCCATCTGAGAAGTCTCTGTTAGCATGTTGTCTCTTTATGAAGTGATTCCACATGTTAGGCAGAACTCTCAGAAGTTTCAATTTTAAAATCTCACATTTTGAGTCATTAAATTTTTCATTCTTTGGCTGACACTGAGCTTTGTGGTATATGGTTTATATTCTGTGTAACTGATATCTTATTTGATGTGTGACTAAGTGAGTTTTACCAACTCTATGCAAGGAGAAACACCCAGAATAAAATAGATTTGGCCGTATCTGAGCTTTTAAAAAATATCCTGAAATCCCTTGAAACTTCTCCCTGCAAGAGGCAGAGCCTAGAGAGTTCCTACTGTGGCACAGTGGGTTAAGGATCCAGCACTGTCTGTGGCAGCATGTGTTTGATCCCCAGCCTGAGGCAGTGGATGAAGGAACCAGCATTACTGCAGCTGTAGCATAGGTCACAGCTGCAGCTTGGATTCCATTTCTGGCCCTGGAACTTCCATATGCTGTGGGTGTGGCCAAAAAAGAAATAAAAGAAGGAGGAGGCTAACTGTCCTCCTCCATTCGAGTATGGACTAATTTTAATGACTCATTTATAACAAATATAACCAAACAGAAGCATCAGTGTGTGGCCCTGGGGACTAGATCATAAAAGGTCCTATGTGTCCTTTCTCACTCACTCTCAAGTGCTAACTGTGGAGAAAGTTAGCTACCATGTTGTGAAGACATTCAAGCGGCTTATGAAAACGATGGCCATGCTAAGGACCAGAGACATCCTGCTGATACCCCTGTGAGCAAGCAATTTTAAAGTTGAACTTAAAGTCAAAATTTGTAATGACTGCAGCTTCAGCCAATATCTTGAGAGTCTGACTCTTAAGAGATGCTGACAGAACCACCCAACTAAGCCACTCCCAAATTCCTGACCAACAAAAACTGAAGTAATAAAAGTTTTTGTTTTAAGTCACTAATTTTATGGTAATTTTTTTCTGCTTTTTAGGGCCGTACCCACGGCATTCGAGGTTCCCAGTCTAGGGGTCAAACGGCAGCTACAGCTGCTGGCCTACACCACAGCCACAGCAACACAGGATCCAAGCCACATCTGTGACCTACACCACAGCTCACAGCAATCCCAGATCCTTACGTCACTGAGCGAGGCCAGGGATTGAACCTGCTTCCTCATGGATGCTAGTCAGATTTGTTAACTGCTGAGCCATGACGGGAACTCCTAGGGTAATTTTTGACACACATACACACACACACACATGCATATAATTAAATATATATGTATATAATTAATAAGATATCAATAAGTTTAAACAATTAGATTATCACACTCAGAAGAAAAGCTAATATTGTTTTCTATATAATACCCATATCTGATAGATGAGATAGTTCAAACCATAAAGTAGAATGGATTTTCATACATTGACCCCAGTCCCAAATAGTTATAACCCAAGGAACTATGTCGCAGAAAAAATAAATTGAATGAACCCTTATTGTGTGTGTGTGTGTGTGTGTGTGTGTGTGTGTGTGTGTGTGTGTGTGTAAAAGTTTGGCTACCTTAAAAGCAGTATGAGGTACTTTTTTTCCTCATATCATTTGGGAGGACAAAGCCAAACTACAAGAGCAAACCTGTCACATTTTTATCAATAGACTTCTAAAATACTTGACCTTTTAAAAATGATACCCATCATTGGAGGTTCCCATCATGGCACAGCAGATATGAATCCAACTAGGAACCATGAGGTTGCGGGTTCCATCCCCAGCCTTGCTCAGTGGGTTGAGGATCCGGCATTGCTGTGAGCTGTGGTGTGGGTTGCAGACACGGCTTGGATCCTGCATTGCTGTGGCTGTGGCGTAGGCCTGTGGCTACAGCTCCGATTAGACCCCTAGCCTGGGAACCTCCATATGCCACAGGTGCAGCCCTGAAAAATCAGAAAAAATTAAAAATAAAAATAAAAATTATACCCATCATAATTCTATTTAACGTAACTTGTTTTCATGAAAAAGACAAATAATAAGCTATTTTGTTTCATTTTGATATATTAGAAGAGATTAATTTCACTGTAAATTGTTTACTGAATTACTGAAATAAAATATTGATACACGATCTGAGTATATATTTATTGAACTGTATTTACTATCTCCTTTTTGTAGTTTTGTCAGAATGAGTTTTTGCTTCTTTGAGCAAAGATGGAGTACAATATACAGAATATTTTACCAAATTGCCCTAGCTTAAAGCAATAAAAATTGCTTAGTTTTATAATCCATTTCAAATAGTTTTAAAATTATCTAACATCACTTTAATATCAACTGATAGCTCACAGTTAGTTTCTTTATGATTTTAGAATGTTTTCAACATTAATGTCTAAATAAAAATAAAATTACTTATTTCTGTGAATGGCAGGGATTCCAAAATACCTTAGGACAAAACTAATGGGGTCTTTAACCTTGTACAAATAAGGAAAAAAGATTTTTCATGTTAGCGATTTCTCATTCATAACACATTTTTGGTTCCATTGTTCAGGTTTTCTCCATCTTCTAGACATGTACTCATTATTTTTGAGGGACAAGTAAGGGAAAAATATTTTATATCAGTTTTGTATAGAAAAGCCTAGCTTGGGATCAGGGATCAATATGGAAAAGGAGTAGGACATGGAGCTCACCTTCTTCCACAAACACATTTAAAAAACCCAACTATGTGCACAAGAATTCTCACAGAACATCTACTGAACACTGGCAGAAAATCTCAAACTTCCAAAACAGGCAAGAAAACCTCCGCATAACTGGGTAAAACCAAAAGGGGAAAAAGAGAAAAAAAGGAATCAGGATGGGACCAGCACTCCTGAGAGGGAGCTATGAAAAAGTAAAGGAATCCACGCACTAGTAGGCCCCCTGACTGGTGGGGAGATCAGCTAGGATGGAGGGAGAGCTTCAAAGCCTTGGAAAAAAGCAAAGCAGCCAGTCTTAGGAAGGCAAATCAGAGACAGCCACACAGAAAGTTGGTACAGCCACCCTGTGCAACAAAGCCTAAGATACATGGGTGGGGCTGGGTGCTTCAGCTTTCACTTAGGAGGTCAGTCCTTGGGAGAGGACTAGGGTTGCCTGTGCGGAAATATCCTGAGGGGGCTAGGGAGTGGTGCACCATAGCCCAAGGAGTGCAGAAGGGGACTGTGCTTGCCAGAGAAGCAAGGTGCCATTGTTGGTGAGGTAGGACCACCACAGGAAATTCTTTATCTACACACTCAGACTCTCAGGTGGCAAGGCACCTCTTATGTGGGCTACAGGGGCTGGTGCAAACCCATACAGCCATCTCAGACTCCAGAGGTGGTCATGGCCTGCTACCACTGTGACCTGGCACTGCCTGCCACCCCAGTCACCCCAGGGATCATTGCCATGGAGGTCTCTGCAACTGAGTACCAGCCATTGCCCCCAACTCCATGGGAATGCACATGTCCTGCAATTGCTGCCACCAAGGGCCCAAGGCACTGTCCCCACCTCCCTGTGGTCACCACTACTTCCAAGGGCATGATGACCAGGTGCTGCCTGCAGGTGCCACCCATTGTCCCCACCTCCCTGGAAGCAAATGCAGGCCATGCACCTGCACACTCCCTATCAAGGGGATAATGACCTGCACACACTGAGGAAAGAGACAGCAAACATCCAAACCAAAATCAGCCCTCACGCAAAAAAAAAAATAATAATAATAATAACAATAACAATAATAATAATCCCTCATTTAACTACCCAGGGAAACTCCCACATATAACTAGCCCTCCAAGTCTAGAATAGATAAATGTTTTCCCTAAACTCACAAAGTAAGCAAAATATAAGCAGAATGAAGATGTACACGAACCATTCCCAGTTAAAAGAAAAGGAGAATTCCCCTGAAGGAGTAAACAAGGAATCATACCTCTGCAGTCTAACAGACACTGGGTTCAAAAAAGAGGTAATAAAAATACTGAAGGAATTAAGAGTGGATGTCAACAGTAATGCAGATTACTTTAGAAAGGAACTAGAATCTATTAGGAGGAACCAAGAAAAAAATCATTTGCAGGGATGAAAGCTGAGATAAATGCAATGAACAGCAGAATGAAGAATGCAAAGGAACAATAAGTGACTTGGAAGATAGACTAACGGAAATCACCCAATCAGGACAGCAGATAGAAAGCCAACTTTAATAAATTAAAGCAATATAAGAGATATATGGGATAATACAAGGCATTCCCACATACACATAATAGGTATCCCAGAAGGAGAAGAAAGAGAAAAGGGGACTGAAAATATATTTGAAGAAATTATGGCTGAAAACTTTCCAAATCTAAAGAAGCAAATAGATATCCAGATACAGAAAGTATGGAAGGTCCCAAACAAGATCAACACGAACAGATCTATACCAAGACATATTATAATAAAAATGGCAAAAGTTAAAGGAGAGGATTCTAAAGCCAGCAAGATTTTAAAAAAGAGAACCCCCACAAGGCTGTCAGTTGATTTCTCTACAGAAATGCTACAGGCCAGAAGAGAGCAGAAAGATATAGTCAAAGTTCTAAATGGGAAAAAAATTACACCTGAGAATACTCTACCCAGCAAGATTATTATTTAAAATGGAAGGAGAATTAAAACATTTGAAAGATAAGCAAAAATTAAAAGAATATAAAATACGAAACCTATCTGAAAACAAACATTGAAAGTTCTCCTCTAAATATGAAAGAAGTAGGAAGATATAGGATGGAAGAAATTACAATTAGAAAGTTATCACTTAAATAAGCCAGTATACGGATCAAAAAGAAAAAGGAACCTACTTGTGAAAGTAATGATAAGCACAAGGAACAGCAAAAGGATAAACATTAAGATGCAAAAAAGGACATCAAAGTCATAAAATGTGGGGAAGGAGAGAAAGAAAATCTAGATGCTTTTTTTAGAATGTGTTTGAGCCTATATGACTATCAGTTTAAAGCAAGCAGATATAGGAAGGGGTTAACATATTTTAAAAACAGGGCAAACACAAATAAAAAACAAACAAAAATAGATTCATAAAAACTAAAAAGAAGAGGACACAAACATAAAATAAAAGTAAATTATCAAACCACAAAAAGAAAAAGAAATGAACAATGGATAAACACAGAATCAACTGGAAAACAAGTTTTAAAATGGCATTCTGCTGTATAGCACAGGGAACTATATCTATTCACTTGTAATGGAACATGATGGAGGATATTGTGAGAAAAAGCATATGTATGTGTATATGTGACTGGGTCACTTTGTTGTATAGTAGAAATTGACAGACCCTATAAATCAACTATAATGGAAAAAATAAAAATCATAAAAAATAAAATGGCAATAAACACTTATCTATCAATAATTACCTTAAATATCAATGGATTAAATGCTCCAGTCAAAGGACATAGAGTGGCAGGCTGGATTTAAAAAAAAAAGTGCCTATAATATGCTGCTACAATAGACCCACCTTAGGGCAAAGGACACACATACATTGAAAGTGAGGAAAAAGATATTTCATGCAAATGGAAGCGACAAGAAAGCAGAAATTGCAATATCCACATCAGACCAAACAGACTTTAAAACAAAGTCCATAAAGAAAGATAAAGAAGAACTTTATTTAATGATACAAGTATCAATTTAAGAAGAGGATATTATATGAGTCTCCATTGTGGCTCATCGGAAATGAGCCCAAATAGTATTCCTGAGGATGCAGGTTTGATCCCTGGCCTCAGTCAGTGTGTTAACGATCCAGCATTGCTGTGCACTATGGTGTAGTTTGCAGACATGGATTGGGTCTGTCATTGCTGTGGCTATAGCTTAGGCTAATAGCTATAGCTCTGATTCAACACCTAGCCTGGGAACTTCCATATGCCACACCTGTGGCTCTAAAAAAAGGGGGGGTATAATTATACTCGTCAACATTTATGCACCTAATATAAGAGAGTCCAAATACATAAATCAAATACTAACAGATGTAAAAGGAGAAATTGATGGGAAAGCAATAATAGTAGGAGATTTTAACATCCTACTTACATCAATGAGCAGAACTTCTAGACAGAAGATTAATAAGGCAACAGAGTTCTTAAATAATACAATAGAACAGTTAGACTTAACTTGTATTTTCAGGACATTAAATCAAACTCCCTCCCCTGAGTACAGATTCTTTTCAAATGCACATGGAACATTCTCTAGGATTGACCACATATTGGGGTACCAAACCAACCTCAACAAATTTAAAAGTCTAGAAATTATTTCAAACATTTCCTCTGACCACAATGCTTTAAACTAGAAATAAGTCACAGGAAAAAGAAATTTAAAAAAAATGACTACGTGGAGACTAAATAACATGCTACTAAAAAAATGGGTCAACGAGGAAATCAAAAATAAAAAATAAATATATATATATATATATATGTTTGTGTGTATACATATATCTAGGTCAGTTTGCTATACAGCAAAAATCAGCAGAACAATGTAAATCAACTATAATAGAAAAAAATAAAAACAAAAAAAATATTTTGAGACAAATGACAATGAAAACACCACCATACAAAATCTATGGAATGCTACAAAAGCAGTTTTTAGGGGCAAGTTCATAGTGATACAGGCCTTTCTCAAAAAACAAAAAATCCCATATAAAGAACCTAACCCACCACTTAAAAGAATTATAAAAAGAACTACAAAACCTAAAGCAGAAGGAAGGAATTCTTAAAGATCAGAGAGGAAATCAATAAAATAGAAATTTAAAAAACAATAGAAAAAAATCAATGAAACCAAGAGGTAGTTCTTTGAAAGGGTAAACAAAATTGACAGACCTCTGGCCAAGCTCACCAACAAGAAAAGAGAGATCCTAAATAAACAAAAAAAGAAATGACAAAAGAGAAATCTCAACTGATACTGCAGAAATACAAAAAAGCACAAGAGAATACTATGAACAGTTATATGCCAACAATTTTACAACCTAGAAAATGGATAACTTTCTAAAAATATACATCCCACCAAAATTGAACCAAGAAGAAATAGATAACTTGAACAGACCAATCACTGGAAATGAAACTATATATATGTAATAACGATTTTTAAAAAAACTTCCCACAAACAAAAGTCCAGGACCAAATGGTTTCACAGGTGAATTCTACCAAACATACAAAAAATACAAAGAACTTATACTGATCCTTCTTAAACTCTTCCAAAAGAATGAAGAAAGAACACTCCCAAAGATGACTCTCAAGACATCACCACCATAATACCAAAACCAAAGATGCTACCAAAAAAGAAAATTATAGGCTAATATTTCTGATGAATATAGGTGTAAAAACTCTCAATAAAAATTTTGCAAACTAAACCCAACAACACATAATAAACATCATACACCATGACCAAGTGGGATTCATCCCAAGTTTACAAGATGTTTCAACATACTCAATCAATCAATGTAATACACCACATTAAAAACGAAAACTCAAAAAACACATGATCATCTCCATAGATGCAGAAAAAGCATTTGACAAAATTCAGCATCCATTCATGGAAAAAAACTCTTACCAAAGAAGGTATAGAGGGAACATATCTCAACATTATAAAAGCCATTTATGACAAACCCACAACCAATATTATATTCAATGGAGAAAAGCTGAAAGACTTCCTGCTAAAATATGGAAAAAGAAAAGGGTGCCCACTTTCACCATTTTTATACAACATATTGGAAGTCCTAGCCACAGCAATGAGACACCCACCCCCCCAAAAAAAAGAAATAAAAAGTATCTAAATTGGAAGAGAAGAGGTAAAATTGTCACTATATGCAAGTCTATGACACTATATATAGCAAACCCTAAATACTTCACACAAAAACTACTTGAACTGATCAACAGATTCAGCAGAGTAGGAGGATACAAGATTAGCATTCAGAAATTGGTTACCTTTCTGTATACTAACAATGAAATATTAGAAACGGATATTTTTTTTAAAAACTTTCGAAATTACACCAAAAAAAAAAAAAACCTACCTAGGAATAAACCTGACCAAAGAGGTGAAAGACTTCTACACAGAGAACTATAAAATATTAATAAAGGGGAGTTCCCATTGTGGCTCAGTGGTTGACAATACTGACTAGGAACCATGAGGTTGTGGATTCAATCCCTGGCCTTGCTCAGTGGGTTGAGGATCTGGCATTGCTGTGAGCTGTGGTGTAGGTTGCAGATGCAGCTTGGATCCCACGTTGCTGTGGCTCTGTCATAGGCTGGTGGCTATAGCTCATATTCAACCCCTAGCCTGGGAAGCTTCATATGCCATGGGAGCAGCCCAAGAAATGGCAAAAAGACAAAAAAAATTAATAAAGGAAACTAAAGAGGATTCAAAAATTGGAAATATATATGCTCCTGAATTGGAAGAATATTGTTAAACTGGCCATATTCCCAAAGCAATCTACAGATTTAATGTGATCCCTATCAAATAACCTGTGACATTTTCACAGGACTAGAAAAAATAATAACAAAAAATTAAAAAAAAAAAAAGGAGGAGTTCCCGTCGTGGCACAGTGGTTAACGAATCCGACTAGGAACCATGAGGTGGCGGGTTCGGTCCCTGGCCTTGCTCAGTGGGTTAACGATCCGGCGTTGCCGTGAGCTGTGGTGTGGGTTGCAGACGCGGCTCGGATCCTGCGTTGCTGTGGCTCTGGCGTAGGCCGGTGGCTGCAGCTCCAATTCGACCCCTAGCCTGGGAACCTCCATATGCCGCGGGAGCGGCCCAAGAAATAGCAACAACAACAACAATAACAACAACATCAACAAAAAGACAAAAAAAAAAAAAAGAGTTCCCGTCGTGGTGCAGTGGTTAACGAACCCGAATAGGAACCATGAGGTTGCGGGTTCGGTCCCTGCCCTTGCTCAGTGGGTTAACGATCCGGCGTTGCCGTGAGCTGTGGTGTAGGTTGCAGACACGGCTCGAATCCAGCATTGCTGTGGCTCTGGCGTAGGCTGGTGGCTACAGCTCCGATTTGACCCCTACCCCGGGAACCTCCATATGCCACGAGAGCGGCCCAAGAAAATGGCAAAAAGACAAAAAAAAAATTTATAAAACCCAGCATTGCCAATGCAATCCTGAGAGAGAAAAAAAAAAAAAAAAAGAATCCTAACTCTCCTTGACTTCATACAATATTATAAAGCAACAGTAATCAGAGATGGGATTAACATGGCAGAATAGAAGGACTGGAGCTCAACTTCTCTCCTAAAAACAACCAAATTCACAACTAAAGGCTGAGCAATCTTCAACCAAACGGACTGGAAACCTTAAAAAAGATATCCTACTCCAGAAGACAAAGAGGCCACATCAAGAGGTAGGAGGGGTGATTATGTGATATAAACAATCCCATACCTCCCGGGTGGGAAGTCCCACAGACTGGAAACTAACTGGTTCACAGACTCAAGTTCTGGGCCCCACATCAAACTCCCACGTGTGGGGACTGGCACTGGGAGAAAGAGCCCCTGGAGCATTGGGCATTGAAGGCCAGTGGGACTTGTGTGCAGGTGCTCCATAGGACTGGGAGGAACAGAGACCCCATTCTTAAAAGGCACACACAGACATTCATGTGCACTGGGTCCCAGGTCAAAGCAAAATCTCCATAGGAATCTGGGTCAAACATGACTGCAGTTCTTGGAGGACATGGGTGAATAAAGGGAAAACAGGGGTGAATGTGGCTTGTTGTGAGGGAAGGACATTGGAAGCAAGGCTCTCAGGAATATGCAGCAGTGTGCCTTTCTCTGGAGGTGGCCAGTTTGGGAAAATCTGGCCCCACCAGTCAGTCAGCACTGACAAGCTCCAGGGCAAACAACAATCCAGGTGGGATCACAGCCCCACCCCTCAGTAAACAGGCTGCCTAAAGACCCCTCAGGCACACAGCTGCCTCTAATCCCAGCCAGAGACTAAGCCCCACCCACCAGAGGGATTGGAATCAGCTCCAACTACCAGTGGGCAGGCATCAGCCCCTCCCATCAGGAAGCATACAGCAAGCCCCTATACCAACTTCAGCCACAAGGGGGGCAGACACCAGAAGTAAGAGAGGCTACAACTCTATTATCTGTAAAAAGGTCAACATGCCAAAAACCTATCAAAATGAAAAGAACTGTAACTCAGATGAGGGAGAAAGAAAAAACCCCAGAAAATCAGCTAAGCGAGGAGGAGATTCTTAGCCTCCAGGAAAAAGACTTTAGACTGTTGATGCTGAAGATGATGTAAGACACTGGAAAAAAACTGGAGGCAAAGATGGATAACATACAGGAAACACTGAGCAAAGAGATACAAGATATAAAACGTAAACAAGAAGCAATGCAAAATATAGTAACAAATAAAAAATTCACTAGAAGCAGCTAATGGCAGAATACAGGAGTCAGAAGAACAAATAAGCGAGGTGGAGGACAGATTAGTGGAAATGACGAATGCAGAACAGAAAAGAGAAAAAAGATTGAAAACAAATGAAGAGAGTCTCAGAGAACTCTGGGACAATGTTAAACGAACCAACATCTGTATTATAGGGGTGCCAGAAGGAGAAGAAAGAGAGAAAGGGACAGAAAAAATATTTGAAGAGACAATAGCCAAAACCTTCCCTAACATGGCAAAAGGAACCACTCACTCAAATCCAGGAAGCACAACGAGTACCATATAAAATAAACCCAAGGAGGAACACCCCGAGACACATATTAATCAAACTGACCAAAATTAAAGACAAAGAGAAAATCTTGAAAGCAGCTAGGGAAAAGAAACAAATAACATACAAAGGAACCCTGAGAAGGTTATCAGCAGATTTTTCAGCAGAAACTCTGCAGGCCAGAAGGGAGTGGCATGATATACTTAATGTGATGAAAGGAAACAACCTCCAACCAAGATTACTTTACCCAGCAAGGCTCTCATTCAGATTTGAAGGAGCAACCAAAACCTTCACAGATAAGCAAAAGCTGTGAGAATTCAGCACCACTAAACCAGCTTTACAGGAAATACTAAAGGAACTTCTCTAGGCAGAAAAGAAAAGGCTGCAACAGGAAACAAAAATACCACAAATGACAAGGCTCACCAGGAAAGGTATATATACTGTAAAGATACACAATCATCCATGCACAATTATACCACCAAAATCAGAAATCATGAGAAGAGGAGGGTACAAATGCAAGACACTGGATATGAACTTGCAATTAAGAGAATAACAACTTAAAACAATCTCATATACATATAGACTCTTATATCAAAACTTCAGAATAACTACAAACCAAAAATCTACAATTGATACACAAAGAAAAATCAATTCAAATACAACACTAAAGATAGTCATCAAACCAGAAGAGGAGAGAACAAGAGAAGAAGGGAAGAAAAAAGAGCAACAAAAACAAATCCAAAGCAATTAATAAAATGGCAATAAAAACATACATATGTTAATGGACTAAACGCCCCAACCAAAAGACATATACTGGCTGAATGGATACAAAAACAAGACCCATATATATGCTGTCTTCAAGAGACCCACTTCACTTCTAGGGAAACATACAAATTGAAAATGAGAGGATGGAAGAAAATATTTCATGCAAACGGGGATCAAAAGAAAGCTGGAGTAGCAATACTCATATCAGACAAAATAGACTTTAAAATGAAGAATATTTTAAGGGACAAAGAAGGTCATTACATAATGATCAAAAGATCAATCCAAGAAGAAGATATAACAATTTTAAATATCTATGCACCCAACATAGGTTCACCACAATATATAAGGCAACTGCTAACAACCTTAAAAGGACAAATTGACAATAACACAATAATAGTGGGGGACCTTAACACCCCACTTACAGCAATGGATAGATCATCCAGACAGAAAATCAGTAAGGAAACACAGGCCCTGAACGATGCATTAAACCAGATGGACTTAATGGATATTTATAGGACATTCCATCCAAAAACAACAAAATACGCATTCTTCCCAAGTGCACATGGAACATTCTCTAAGAATGATCACATCCTGGGCTACAAATCCAACCTCAGTAACTTTAAGAAAATTGAAATCATATCAAGCATCTTTTCCGACCACAATGCTATATGACTGGAAATCAACAAGAAAAAAACTGCAAAAAACACAAACATGTGGAGACCAAACAACATGGTGCTAAACAATCAAGGGATCACTGAAGAAATCAAAGAGGATATTAAAAAATACCTAGAAGCAAATGGCAACAAAGACAGGACACTCCAAAACCTATGGGATGCAGCAAAAGCCGTTCTGAGAGAGAAGTTTATACCAATATAAGCCCACCTCAGGAAACAAGGAAAAGCTCAAATAAACAAGCTAACTTTACATCTAAAGCAGCTAGAGAGAGAAGAACAGTCAAGACCTAAAGTTAGTAGAAGGAAAAAAATCATAAAGATCAGAGCAGAAATCAATGAAATAGATACAAAGAAAACCATAGAAAAGATCAATGAAATGAAAAGCTGGTTCTTTGAAAAGATCAACAAAGGTGATAAACTCTTAGCCAGAATTATCAAGAAAAAAAGAGGACTCAAATCAATAAAATTAGAAATGAAAAAGGAGAAGTAACAACGGACATCACAGAAATACAAAGGATAATAAGAGACTACTATATGCAACTATATGCCAATAAAATGGAAAACCTAGAAGAAATGGACAAATTCTTAGAAAAGTACAATCTTCCAAGACTAAACCGAGATGAAATAGAAAAGATGAATGGACCAATCACAAGAACCGAAATTGAAACTGTGATTTAAAAGCTTCCAAAAAACAAAAGTCCAGGCCTAACAGGTGAATTCTATCAAACATTTAGAGAAGAAATAACACCTCTCCTTCTGAAACTATTTCAAAAAATTGCAGAGGAAGGGATACTCCCAAACTCATTCTATGAGGCCACCATCACCCTGATATCAAAACCAGACAAGATACCACCAAAAAAGAAAACTACAGGCCAATTTCACTGATGAACATCAATGTAAAAATCCTCAACAAAATACTAGCAAACCGCATCCAACAATACAATAATATGATTGTACATCATAATCAAATGGGATTTATCCCAGGGATGCAAGGGTTCTTCAATATCCACAAATCCATCAGTGTGATACATGACATTATCAAACTGAAGAATAAAAACCATATGATCCTCTCAATAGATGCAGAAAAAGCCTTTGACAAAATCCAACACCCATTTCTGATAAAAATCCTTCAGAAAGTGGGCATGGCAGGAACCAACCTCAACATCATAAAGGCAATATATGACAAACCCAGAGCTAACATCATTCTCAATGGTGAAAAGCCAAAAGAATTCCTGTTGAGATAAGGAACAAGACAAGGATGTCTGCTCTCCACTACTCTTCAACATAATTTTGGAAGTCCTAGCCATGGCAATCAGAGAAGTAAAAGACATAAAAGGAATCCAAATTGGAAAGGAAGAAGTAAAACTATCCCTATTTGCAGATGACATGATACCATACCTAGAAAATCCTAAAGACACTACCAGAAAACTCTTAGAGCTCATCAATGAATTTGGCAAAGTCACAGGATACAAAATTAATACACAGAAATGGCACAAATAAGTTTGGCACAAATAAACCTATCTGCAAAGCAGAAACAAGCTCATGGACGTAGAAAACAGACTTGTGATTGCTAAGTTGGAGGGGGTAGAGAGTGGGATGGACTAGGTGTTTAAGATTAGTAAAGTATTACATTTATTAGAGTGGATAAGCCATGAGGCCCTACTGTATAGCAGAGAGAACTGTAACCAATCTCCTGAGACACACCATGATAAAAAATAATATTAAAATATTATTCTATATATATGACTGAATAAACATATATGTATATGTGTGGTGTATAATATGTATATATACATATGACTGAGTCAATTTGCAGTATAGCAGAAATTGGCACATTATAAAGCAAACTATATATTTTTTTAAAAAAAGCCAGGCTTGTCATCCAAAAACCAAACTTGATTTCCATAGACAAATACTTCAGATTCCATTTCTTAAAAGATACATCCAGGCATTATATTATCATTGTTTTGTTGCTTTCTTTTCTTTTTTCCTACTAAAAAAAATTTTTTCTAATTAATATTTTTCATTCGAGTTAATTTTACATTCACTTGTAGGTGTAAAAAAGTAGTACAGAGAAATCCCATGTGCTCTTTACCCATTTTCCCCCAATGGCAACCTCTTGTGTAATTACAATGAAATACTATAACCAGCATATTGGTACACTAATGACAGAGAAGAGTTCTGTCACCTCAAAGATCCTTAATACTGCTCTTTTATAGCAACACACTTCCTTCCCACTCCATCCCCCCCCCACCTTAACAAAAAATCCTGGCAATCATTAAACCACTATCTATTTCTCAATTTCATTTTGAGAATATCACATAAATGGAATCCTACAGTATAAAACATTTTAATATTGGCTTTTTTCACTCAGAATAATACCCTGGAGATTCACCCATGGCATGTATTAATCTATAGATTTGTTCTTCTTTATTGTTGAATAGGAGCCCATGGTATGGATGGACCAAACTTTGTTTAACCATTATCCATTGAAGGTCATCTATATTGTCTCCAAGTTTTGGCTATTGTGAATAAAGCTGACATAAACATTCAAGTACAGGTTTTTGTATATATGTAGGAATGTAAGTATTTATAGGGGATAAATGCCCAGGAATATAATTGCTGGGTCATATGGTACTTACATGTTTTTTAAATGTCAGCTGTTCCAGAGTACTTGTACCATTTTATATTCCCTCGATGTATGAATGGTCAAGTTTCTCTACATCATTCCAGCATTTAATGCTATCACTAGCTTTTTTTTTTTCAGTCATTCTGACAGGTTTATAGCTATATCTTATTGTATTTTTAATTTATATTGACCTAATATCTAGTGATATTAAACATGTTTTATAGTCATCTATATACATCCTCTGTAGTAAAATCTCTCTTCAAGTCTTTTTCCCATTTTCTAATTTGTTATTTGGTTTTATTACCATACAATTTTGAGATACTATTTCAATTCCTAAATAATATCCTAGATACAACAATTTTATTTGAGACTATTTTTATGTCAATTATGTGGTCTGCCCACATTTTCTTCCACTCTGTGGGAGAAATTGACTTTCTGTCCTTTTAATAGGACATTACGCAGAGCAAAGCTTTCTAATTTTGATGAGGTCCAGTACATCAATTTTTCATTTTATGGTCTGGGCTTTTGGTGTCAAGTCTAACAACTCTTTTCCTAGGCCCTAGCCCTAGATTCCAAAGATTTTCCCCAATGCTTTTTTTTCATAGAGTTTTATAATTTCACATTTTACAGTTGGGTCCTTTATCCAATTTGAGATTGTTTTTATGTAAGTTGTGAGTCATTTCAAGTTTCATTATTTTTGCCTAAGGAGGTCCCATTATTCCAACGCCATTTTTTTAAAAAGGCTATGTTTCCTCCATTGGCTTGCTTTTACATTAAAATATAAGTAGGGCTTATTTTTGTCAGTCTATTTCTGAGTTTTCTGTTCTGTTTATCTGCGTTGTATCTCTCCACCAGTACCACATAGTCTTGATGATTATATACTAGATCTTAAAACTGCATAAACTAATTCCTTCCACTTTGCTCTCCTTTTTCAAGATTGTTTTAGCTATTCTAGGTCTTTGCCTTTCCATCTAAATTTAGAATAATATTGTATATATGTACAAAGTATTGCTGGAATTTTGATAAGAACAAATTAAAACTTTATATCAATTTCTGGAGAATTGACATCTTCACTATGTTAAATCTTTTGATCCATGAACACAGTGATTCTCCATCTGTTTAAATCCTGTTTTTAGATTCATCTCTTTAGTACTCTGTAGTTTTTAGCACATAAATCTTGTACATGATTTGTTAGATTTATATCTAAGCATTTATTTTAACAATTAAACTGATATTGTATTTTTATTCTCTTTTAATTTTCATTTTCTATGTTTAATTTTTATGTCTATGGATTCATAGAAATAAAATTGATCCTTGAACATTTGTATTATAGCTTGAAACCTTGCTGAGCTTTTAAATTTTAGGAGATTTTTTGTTTGTAGAGTCTTTGACATAGACAATATGTCACAGACAACATGTCATCTACAAATAGGGATAGTTTTCTATTTTCTCTAATTTATGTGCCTTTTATTTCCTATTCTAGCCACATTGCATTATCTAGAATTTCCAGAAATATGTTCAGTAAAATAAATCCTTTTCACCTATAGGTAAGGTGCCACTTTGTCTGCTTTTAAAATTGTATCTCTTGGTTTAGTTTTCAGAAGTTTAAACATAATGTGTCTTGGTCTGGATTTCTTTATTGTATGTTTTTCCTGTTTGGGATTCACTCAGCTTCTTGAATCTGCAAGTTTATGTTATATATGGGACATTTCAACCCTTATTCCTTTGAGTACTTTTTCAGCCTCACCCTTGTTTTTCCTCTCATCTCAAAGCTCCAATGACATGAAAGTTAGATATTTTGTTATAGTCACACATATCTCTCTTAATTTTGTGCGGTCTATTTTCTCTATGTTGTTCAGAATTGATTCTTTCTATAATTTTATTTCTATTTCACTGATTCTTTCCACTTTCCCCTCCATTTTGCTGTTGAGGTCAACAACTGAGCTTCATATTTTAGTTACTGTATTTTTTCAGTTCTAAAATTTCTATTTGTCTCTTTTTTACATCTTCTAATTTTCTGACACTATTCTTTGCTAAAGCTTCCTATTTTCCATTTATTCAAGTGTGTTCATAATTACTTGTTGAAGCATTTTTATCAAGACTATTTAAATCACTGATAACCTAAAATCTCTGTCATCTTAATATTCTGTCTATTGACTAGGTTTTCATTTAGTTGAGACTGTCTTAGTTTTGCTATAACTAGTAGTTTTCAGTTTGAATCTATTTTTCTATATTCTTATTTAAACCTTTTGTTTTAGCTAGGTTTGTCTGACATTGCTTTATCAAAGGAAAAGGGAGGGTCATCTCATTATTGCCTGGTGAAGGTAGAAGTCTAGGTTCACTACTTAGCTTCCATTAACACCCAAAGTGAGCATCTTATCACTAATGCTATATGGATGAGAGTGCCATGTTCTACCATGGTCTCCATGGACACCATGGTGTGAGTGACCACACTATCATTTGGCAATGGTGAATGGCCTCCTCCAATGGAAACCCACTATAAAAGTGAGGGGTGCCTTATTATAGCTGGGTGGGGGGCAAAAGTCCAGGCTCCTCACATCATCACTGACACCACAGAGGGAGGGGAACAGGGTCATCTAATAATTGTAAGGGGAAAGTCTCGGCTTCCTATTTAACTGTCTCTGATACCACCCCAATGAGGATATTAGGACCACTTTGCTCTAGCATCATAAGATTAGATGCCTAGGCTCCCCATTCAGTTTTGCCCACATATGTGCGAGTGGGGCCATAGCATTTTTTCTGTGATGTGTGGCTAGAGTAGGATAATTATTGTCTGTAAGTTTTATATCTGTATGGGCTTCCTTTCTTCCCTTTTCCTGGTCCTTTAGCAAAGAGAATAAGTCTTCATTGGACATTTTTTTGTGTGTGTCGGTCCTGGTTGACATTTCTAAGTTCCTGGCTTGTCAGCAACAAATCTGGAATATGTGAGGCGAACACACACACACACACAAAACCCAGAGGACTCACCACCATGTCATTCCATGAGTTCTGAGGTCCCTATCATGTGTGTCATCACTTTGACTTTAAGAGTCTTCTTATGTAATTTTATACATAATATCCAGAACTTAGCTGTACTTAGCAGGAAGAATAGGAGAAAGTACATCTACTCCATCTTTCCAAAAGCAGAAGCTTCCTAAGGCAATTTTTAAAGATAAACATTGTGTCCACATGGGTATCTCTCCCATTGTTAAAAGATAATGAGCTTTTTCAAAGTCCCTGAAACATCACAGGCTAGACTAGAGTTCATTCCCATTAACTCCATCACCTCATAGTAGACAGAAATAGGATGTTTTTGATGATAAATATTCTCTCAGACAATTGCTCTTTTATTGGTCAGTTGGAAAGTAGGAGGGCTGCTCAGAATCACCCCAGCTGGTCAGAGTTGATTATGAAGAGACCACGCAGAAAACTTTCTCTTGATGGCGTTAGGGTCACTAGAAGCCACTTAGGAACTACTCAAAGGCTAGCAAGATTGGGGCTAACTAAAGCACCCTTGTACCCAAAGACTCTCACTTTAGCCAAAAGGAATTCCTATCACTTGAAAACCTACATCAGTGAAGGGGTCTGTTTTTTAAAGATTATTGCTACTAACCTTGGGAGATTTGTTTCACCATTAGACTCTGCTTGGTACCATATTGCAGGGGCTGCTGCCCAAGGCACAAAAAAAGTTAGATAAATGGCCTCCTTAGTAATTACATAGCAACAACTGAATATGTAACTACATGGTACTTTGTCAAAACTAGATAATAATTACACAGCACTTTTCATTTCCCTCAACAAATGCTCTTACATCAGAAAAACAGCAAGATACCAAATCATAATGCTTTGATGACTACATACTTATTTACTAAATAATCAGGTAGGACATAAAATTCTATTCTTAAGTAATATTTGACAAGACATACAGTAATTTCATTATTTTCTTCTGTTTGCTGTATAAAGTAAATCTCCCACTTTTTAAAGTTTCAAATGTCTCAAGTTATTATTGTTGTTTGGATTATTATACCTTTTTATTAAGATGGGTGTTGCATTAAATAGACATTTTACTCTGTAATTGAATAATATAAATAATTTAGTATTTTTTCTATCTTCTAGTTTCCAGTTTTATGCATTGAAGATTTTTTAAAGTAAATAATTTATATTACAAGGGAAAATTATCACTAAGTAGTGCCAGATGACAGAACGTATCATCAGTTCTAACAGTCCCTGATAAATTGGCCCTGTTTGTATTATGTATAAATATTGGATTTCATAGGATACATAAAACCTGCTTAACTTTATAGAATTATTTTTTTTCAATATACATCTACATTTATTTCACATTCCTAAACTCACACTACTTCCCTCATTCTATATTACTTAAACTTATGCAATTTCCCCACTCCTTATCATGGGGCACTAAAACAAGAAAAGAGAAATACTGGGGTTAAGGTGCAGACATTAACATTAATAGTCTTATTCTAAGAAAGTCAGTAATGTGTGTGTTTTTTTTTTCAAGGTAGTCCTTATTTGAAATATAAGCAGTTCAATATCAGGCAGATAGCATTGTTGGAACACTAGGCCAAACATTCCCAATATTAGCACTACTGACATGCGGGACCAAAAAATTCTTTGTAGGTAGAGGGGGCTTTCCTGTGCTTTTAGTATCACTTCTATCTTCTACAAGCTAAATGCCAGTAGCACTTATCAGTCGTGACTACTCAAAATGGCTCCAGACATTGTAAAATATTCCTCAGGGGGACAAAATCACCCCTTGTACTATGGTGCCACACATACTTTCTGAGAAGTTTAAATGGAAGTTGAAAAATTTGTGCTCATGGAGAGTGCAATATAGTCAAATTTTACAACATATCACAACTTATTAGGGAAGTGAAGCTATTCCAGGAGAATTTACTGAGAGAAAAGCTGTACCCCCTGCCATTTACTAATTACATGCAAATTGGGAGCATTTGTCATATCTGGAAGTGCTTATTCATTACCTAATATCAAAAGTATGGATCCATTATTTTCTGATTCATGACCCAATCCAAGATATCAAAAACATATAAGGAATAGAGGTGGACAATAGAGGGAAAGTGGATAAGAGCAAGTGTTCCACAGACACTTGAATCTGTAAGAGTCAGTGCTGTGATGATGCATGGATAATAGATAAGCAATAGGTATGACGGAGGTAGGAGATAGTAACCCCACATTTTATAGGAAGACCTAGATTTGGTTGCTACTTTTCAGATTATGGAATAAACCACCACTGATTCCCTTGTCTTTTCCCATCCTCTGGATAGCTCATACTTGGAGTCAACAGGGTAATAAACCACAGCAACAAGAGTAAGATCAAGAGTCTCCAACATTATTTCCTTCCTCTCTCTCTCTCTCTCTCACACACACACACACACTCCCTATACAGAGCCCTAAGGAGATACCCAAGTTTTATCAAAAAGCAATGTGGGAGTTCCCATCGTGGCTCAGTGGTTAACGAATCCAACTAGGAACCATGAGGTTGCAGGTTCGATCCCTGGCCTCGCTTAGTAGGTTAAGGATCCGGTGTTGCTATGAGCTGTGGTGTAGGTTGCAGGTTTAGCTCAGATCTGGTGTTGCTGTGGCTCTGGCATAGGCAGGTGGCTACAACTCTGATTAGACCCCTACCCTGGGAACCTCCGTATGCTGCAAGTGCAGCCCTAAAAAGACAAAAAGACCAAAAAAAAAAAAAGGAACATGTCTGTTAAGTCTTCCTTCAACAAACTAGAAGGTAATAAAAGTTAATTTATATTGCATATGACTAAAAAAATAGAAAATAACATTCTGTAAATGAAAAAGCAGAAACAGTTTTAAAATATATATACACAACCAGGAAAAGAAGAAATGGAGCATAAGTGAAAAACACAAGTTATGATTTGGTTAGGGGATGAATTTCATCCTTCAAATATGTCAAAAGATAGCTTCCAGAAAATTTTCTCTTCTTTTACAAAGCATGTGATAGCCATTCGTTAGTTACTCCTCACAGTCTCTGATACCCTAGACTTGTTTGTTATATGGAATCATAGTGAAAATGGATGAAGAACAGACTATGAAACTAAAATGACACTCGGGTTCTCTTTAAGTTGTCACTTAGGTTGTATGTCGTGACAGGTCAAGCACTTCATGTATCATTTTTGTTAAATCATAAAGTTTCTTGATAGAACATAGTCAACTGTATAAACTTTGAAAGATAACCAAGAATTCAATGTAATTTTCTTAAAAAATAATTTTTAGGACAAGGTAAAACCATGACTTTCATACAGACGTACAAATAAACATGGTTTAAAAATTTATTTTACTCAAATGATATGAGGGAACCAAGCACATATTATAATTGGTTAAAAAGAAAACTCAAAAGGGCAAATATTTTTATGGAGTAAAGGAATGTTGAAATGAATTGCAAATGGAGACAAAACTGGTTTTTCCAGGGTGAGGTTTGGGAGTCAACTAAATTTCTATGAGACAGGCCTGAAGGGTGTGCTCTAGATGATACATAGTTTTCCACTGAAAAACAATTTTTTGTAACAATTACCCCCTCCTTTGATCAAAAACAATCTCAGAAAAGATTATCTTGATCACAAAATATGATTTGTGTCACTAGATTTGACCTGATGACTTGCATAGGTATATCAGCAAGTATGTTCATTTGACACATGACCTTCTGAAGTTTGTTTTGATGGAAATTTTCATGAGGAATCTCAGATAGGACTTTCACAAGCCTCTTATTTGCAGTCCTGAAGCTAGGAAGCAAGCTAGATTTCACCTGTAGTACCCATACTTTTGGGTGAATTCCTCTCTTCTTAAGCTCTTCAAAATATTCTAGGTTCATGGCCTACCAAGAAATTACCTTCCTTACTCATCTTTAAGAATAAGGACTAGGAGCCAGGTTGCAGACCAGGTTTCCCAAGAGGGCATTTTATGTTTTGGCTTTGTAAAGTTAGCCTTTGTTCCTTAAAAGTATCTGGTCACATCTGATTAAATGAGCATGATTCTCAAATATAACGTCCCAAGCAAGTCCTTAGTTGTATAGCCAATGTTTCTAATTATGTCCTAGTGAAAGAACAGATTCTTATTTACCCCATTCAAAGAACTACATTGATATGAAAATAAGAATATTCAGTAAGAGTTTCTGAATTCTGAAGGGGACAGATAAGAATAAAATATCATTTACAAACGTTTTCTTTTGGTTTATAAGAGCAGAGTCTACTAAATTGTTGAAGGTTATAGAAAGCTTAAGAAGATATAGAAAGGACTTCCTTCTGTATCCACAAAATAGAATATTAAAATATCAAGAATGCATTTTAAAAAATCACATTAATTTCATTCCAAATTATATAACTAATTTTTGTTCTACAGGATCTTGTATCCCAGAACACTTGGCATAATCTTTTTTCCTTGGGGCTCTGAGATAGTCTCTCTTTGTTGATAATGAAGCACTCAGGCCTGTAGCAAGTACTTTCAAGGAAGCATCAGAGCAAAACAAACAAAAACATCTATACATGACAAAAGACTTAAATTAAACTGGCTGTGGTTAATTTATTGCAGATAACTTTCAAAAGTGAAAAATCTAAGTTGGGTTTATCACAAGAATAATGCTACTGTCAAGGAAATTTGCTTGTTTCTTTGACAAGCAAAACAAGGTAGTATAATACCAAAAATGTTTTAGACACAATAATTATAGTGGTTAACTCTATTTTCAAAAAAGATAGTGAACAGTATATCTAACATTTTTTAATGGATGAACATAATTTTGGCAAGAAAATAATCTTAAGATATAATCCTGACATAATATACAATGAATATTCCAAGCATAGAATAAGAATATACTAAGAATATATGAATATCAGTGTGGAATACATCCTACACATCTCTATATTAATAAAACTCCATAGATAAGTGCTATGAATCCCCATTTGAAAGCCCCAGCCTAGAAACTGCTAGATTCAAATTAAAGTATCAAAGTTGTAGTGCGGTTAACATTTTTTAAATAATTGAAATTATGACTTATAACACTATATTGCCATCATTTAATATCAGGCACAGCACAGCCAGCACTCTGACAAATAGAAACAGTTTATGGACAGTAAAGGCTTTGACAAATCTCTTGGAACTTCCCACACTGTGTACAATTTCTGAAATATTTATAGTAATAACATTTTACCCACACAAATTTAACTTAAAGAAAGCTGAGCATCTCTTCTGATTTGAAAACTCTCCCCATGCAACATACCCAATAAACCTAGTTACTTCTATGACCTCTCTTTTTTTTACACACACAAAAAAGATCTATGTGCCTTTCTAGGAATCCTAAAAAAGACAGTTTTATATGTAAAAGATTACTCTGAAGTTTTATTTTATTTTTATTCTACACCTAAGATTTGGTTTTGGAGAGAGGGAAGGAGAAAGAGGGTAGGAGGGCAGGAGGGAGGGAGAGATCTTTCTCTTCCTCTTCTTAAAAGGCCATGGTTTTGTCATATTAGAACCCCACCCTTATGACCTCATTTAACCTGAATAACCTCTTAATGACCCTATCTCCAGATACAGTCATGATGGGGATTAGGACATCCCCATAAATTTCAGGAGGATATATTTCAATCCATAGCATACCCTCACATAGACAGAATTTCTAACTGCAATTCCAAAATTCATCCACAAGTAAAAAGCAAACACAGACACATCTACTTCTCTGGTCCATATTAGAGAGCTATTAACCTCTCAGTGGGTAAAAATAACTGACTTAATCAGAAAATGTAAACAATGTAAACAGTTTCTCTGTTATCTCTCCCCAAACAGACACAAGGTCTCTACACAACTATTAATCAATTTACAGGGAGCATCGAATGATCAAACCATAAAACCAAATTCCCAATCAAAGAAGCTGACAACATATTCTCTTATTGTCTTTCACCTAACCAAGAATGGATTTCAATAAACAATCCATTTTCAGAGATCACTAAATTGTCAGACCATAAAAACAAATTCTCAATGGGGAATAACTTACCGACTGTAAACAAATCCAAGACAAGATTAGTGGAGAGCATAATTCAAATTAGAAAATCAGCCAGCATAGTTATATTGCCACTCTGGAGTTACCTCTAGGAACAAAGAGAAGACATGACAGGGCTAAAATAGTTAAAATAAATTTTGGGGAAAAGATAAAAAATTATGACTCTCATATAGATATAAAATAAACATGTGCTAAAGATTTAACTCTTATGATATGAGGGAACCAAGCAGATGTTATAAGCTGTTTAAAGGAAAAGACAGATGAGCACAAATGTATATGTAACAAAGTAGTAATGGTATGAATTGCAAATGGAGATAAACTTAGAATAGATTTACAAGGAGATCCTGCTGAATAGCATTGAGAACTTTGTCTAGATACTCATGTTGCAACAGAAGAAAGGCTGGGGGAAAAATGTAATTGTAATGTATACATGTAAGGATAACCTGACCCCCTTGTTGTACAGTGGGAAAATAAAAAAAAAATCATTTTTTTCCATTAGGGTAAAGGGAGGGCAATCAATTAAACTTCTACCAGGAAGATGGATTTTACAATTTACATGTAGTTGCAAATAGCTCAAAGAAAATGAACAGGGCCAGAATAAGATAGGCCACAAGTTTTCCACGGAAACATAGATTTCCACTGCTACACAATATTTTTCCTACATAAAATAATAATTGAGAACTGTTCTTTTAGAATGCATTCTGTAATTAGTTTTTCTGGGAATGTTATAGATTACATTTCTAACATAATTTTGTTCCTGCTAATCTTCAACTGTGTTCACATACTCTCATAGAGTGTGTGGGGTTAACAACCACCACCATCGCTGCTATAATGACAATCATCATAATGATTCTTCATCTTTACAGAGCACTTACTCTGTGCCAAGATGCTTCTAAGCACTTCATATGCATCTATTCCCCACAATAGCTCTATGAAGTGGGCACTAGTACTATCCACAATTTACAAGTGAAGAAACTAAGACACAGAATATTGAAATAATATGTATATGGTTCCACAACTAGCAAATGCCAGTAGGTAGGCAACTGAGATATGAACTAGTTATGTGGAAAAACATTTTAATAAGATGTTTTGTACAATGTACGAAATGCTGAAAAACAGAACTATCCCAAAAACTGAATTGACCCTTCATGTTTTCATCAGTTCATTGAATAATTTTTGTTTTTCATTTTACAGCCACACCTGTGGCGTATGGAAGTTCCTGGGCTAGGGTCAAATTGGAATGTCAGCTACGACCTATGCCATGGCCACAGCAATGCCAGATCTGAGCCACATCTGTGACCTACACCGCAGCTCACAGGGCAACACCAGATCCTTAACCCACTGAGTGAGGCCAGGGATTGAACCTGCATCCTCATGGATACTAGTTGGGTTCTTAACCTGCTAAGCCACAATGGGAACTCCGTTATTGAATATGCATCTATTCTGGATGCTGTTCCAAGTGCTGTAAATACATAATGATGGGGTTCAGGACACACTAACCCAAAGGATGGCACCTTGGCATAGTGATTATTTTAAGTTGGAAGAGTTAGAGAAAAAGGAAGAAGAAAATCACTCTGACCTCCTCCCCACCCTTACCCTTCTTCGCAGAAACAGGTCATAAAACTCTCATGTGAGAGATGCCTTCCCTATACTCGAAAGAAAGGAACATCCTTATCTCTGAAAACAAAATGACACCAAGAAGAATCTGAACAAACAGGCTTGCTAAATTTCCACAGTTTACAATAACCACCTCATACTCCTTAACCTATCATGTTTCTATACAACCACCCAGTTCTCATCAAACCTAGCATAAAATACTCAGTTCTGTTTCTTCAGGTCTTTATTTTCTTATGAAGTCTCACATGTCACACAAAGCAAATTTGCATGCTTTCCTTCTGTTAATCTGCCTTTGTCAGTTTAATTTTCAGACCCAGCAAGGAACCCTAAGAGAGTCAAGGAAAAGCTTTTGCTCCCCTAAATATCTATGTGAAGCAATGTCCATGGCTTCAAGTTCCCAGTCGAGGAAGGAAGACAGACATATACTAACACAACTATAAAGTAACATTCAGTAACACAAGCTAACAGTTCATGGATGCAGAAATACACATTTCTAAGAAATGCTGAATGAAAGAAAAGGTTGAAGATATGGGCAGGGATGGTTGAAGATATGGACCGAGATGAGATTCGAGAGGGCCTTGAATATCACACAAAGTAACTTTAACATTATCCTGAAGGCCAAGGAGATCAATTGTGAGGTTTTAAGCAAGAATTGCATTTTAGAAAGACCATTCCAGCAGCAGAATGGAAAAGGAATTAAACAGGCAATAAGCCTGGGTTCAGAGAGGCTGAAGTGTCAGTTGTTTTGCAAAAAAAAAATAAAAACTCAGTATTTAGTGGATTATTTATTTGCTCAAGATTAGGTGCATCAGCAGTTTGGGCTGTGCTTAGCTGGTCTCTTCTATAGATCTCTCTAGGGGCCTCATCTATACTGATCATTTGTGCTGATTCCTGGCCTCTCTATCCCTGTGGTTTTTCATCTTAAAGAAGGATAGCCTATGCACATTTATATGGTGTGGTAGGCAGGATAATGCCCCCCACCACCAAAGGTCCTGATGTCCTCATCTCCAGAATGAATGAATATATTATCTTAAGTGGCAAAAGAGACATTGTAGATATGATTAATTTAAGGATCTTGCAACGGGGAAAGTATTCTGGATTACCCAGGTGGAACCAATCTGACTGCAAGGGTTTTTATAAGAGAAAGGCAAAAGAATCAGAGTGAGAGAAGACGACATGGAGTTCTCTTTCTGGCTCAGTGGAAACGAATCTGACTAGTTACCATGAGGTTGAGGGTTTGATCACTGGCCTTGCTCAGTGGGTTAAGGATCCAGTGTTGTTGTGAGCTGTTGGTGTAGGTCGCAGACGCAGCTCAGATCTGGTGTTGCTGTGCTTCTGGCATGGGCCAGTGACTACAGCTCTGATTTCTAGCTCGGGAACCTCCATACACCATGAGTGCGGCCCTAAAAAGCAAAAAAGATGTAATGACAGAAGCAGGGATGAGAGTTGGAGAGAAATTTGAAGATATACTACATAGCTGGCTTTGAAGCTCAAAAAGAGGTATTGAGCCAAAGAATGAAGGCAGTCCGTAGAAGCTGGAAAACGCAAACAGATTCTCAGCCCCCACCCTGGTCCCAGAGCCTTCAGAAGGAACCAGACCTGTTGACACATTGACTTTAATTCAGCGTGACTGACTTTGGACTTCTGACTTTCAGAACTATATGGTAAATTTGTGTTATTTCAAGTTACCAAATTTGTGGTAATTTTTTACATCAGCTATAGGAAATTAATATACACAGCAATCTCAAAGCAGCAAGAGATGAAATAAAAGCAGACGCTACAACATCTCCTGAGGCCTAGCTCAGAATTTGCATAATGTCACTTTTGCCCCATTCTATTGGTCAAAGCAAGTCATAAGGTCAGCCCAGATTAAGGGATAGGGAAATAGAATTCATCTATTGATGGGAAGAGCTATAAAGAAATGTGTTGCCTTTTCAAATCCACCAACTGGTTAGGAGTCAGAGTATTCTGGGTAAGAAGTGAAAAGAAGTTTAAGCTGCTATAGAAAGAATGAAAAAGAAGGAAGATATTTAAAAGATATTTAGTAGGTAAAACAAAATCTGATGATTAAATTAATATAGAGGGTGAGGGAGATGAAACATATTTGATTACCACCTACCTTTAGTGCAAGAAGAAACATTATCGCCTATGTTTAGCCTAGGCAGATTCAATGATTTGTCTGATATCCCATAGCTTGAACTAGAACACATGACTAATGACCCCCTGATCTTTTCCCCTGGCCGAACTATGTTGCCTACATATCTCCATAGCCTTACCTTTACCTCATTCTTTCCTGAGATCTCAGATTAATGGAAATATGCCCCTGCTTACTCTTTCATCTGGAATGGATACCCATGTTTACTTTAACTCTTGGGCTTTTATATAACTGGTATAGCAGCATCAACACATTCCCAGCCAGATAATGTGAAAATCAATAGAGAAGCTAGTAATAAAATTGTAGGTCCAAATAAAGCCATCTGTTAGTAACCATACTAATAGGACAATACATTTAAGATACTAAGATTTATTGGGGGTGGGGTTAAAAGAAAGAGATATCTCTTATGACTTTTTTCCCTGGAAGTGAGATTTTGCTGCTCTCTTTCTTCTTGGAAATCATTAGTGAACCAAGGAACTACCAAAAACCCAAAGTTGAGGAAGGTTAGCTTCATTTCTTCTTAAAAGCTATTATATCATATATCTAGTTTCCTTAGCAATTGTGTACATACCTTCTCACATACTATCTTGAAGATTACAAAGATAAATATGGTTAAGTGGGGAGTTCCCATTGTGGTGCAGCGGAAACAAATCCAACTAGGAACCATGAGGTTGCAGGTTCAATCCCTGGCCCTGCTCAGTGGGTTAAGGATCTGGCATTGCCATGAGCTGTGGTGTAGGTCGCAGATGCAGCTGGGATCTGGCATTGCTGTGGCTCTGGCATAGGCTGGCAGCAACAGCTCTGATTAGACCCCTAGCCTGGGAGCCTCCACATGCTGCAGGTATTTTTAAAGTTATCAAAAAATGTCTCTAAATGACCTAACTAAATTTCTATGTAAAAAGCTACCTTTTAGTTTTTGGTCTCAATACTGATAGACAATTACTCTAAAATTATTTGATGAATCAATAGATAAGTGGAGTTGTCAATAAATTAAAAAAAACACATTTTAGAGGAAAAAAACATGTCAGATCCAATGTAAACCTTAATATTGAAGATCTCTATGCCACCAAATACAGAGTGTTATGTATTATAGAGCATCGTATGACTACCATTTGGCTTACAGTTAAATGATAGTAGCAAACAAGGTACTTGAGCTCATACCCACAACTAACTCCAAAGCCATGTATTTAATCATTTGTTCTTCTACATGTGCTGCAATTTCTGTAATCTTCTCTAATGATGGCCAATTTAAGTCCCGGAAGAGAATTAGAGACTTGGATTTCATCCCCATTTAACTAGCACTTCCCTCCCAATTCTGATACATCATCAACTCATGTATCTTCTTCACTCTGCTTTGAAAAATTCAAACACAATACTCATTATGTAGCCAGGACCATGAAAATATATATAAGCATGATTCCTTTCCTGAATGAGTTAATAATCTAATTAGAGAGAGAAGGCTAATAAATGAAATAATTGGAGAATCATAGATGATTGAATAAAAGCAAGTGTCTGATTAGTTATGTTTTATCTAAGCCAGGTGGGTCTTCAACTACATATGTAGATGAAGAAGGAGGGGATAGGTAAGCCCAGGACTAAGGTTTATGGGACTGACATACCTGGAGGACTTGATTCTAAATGATTGGCTGTCATCCCAGTGTGTCATATCTACAGAGATCTACTATCTAAAGGGAAGTGGTCCATCCAGACTATGTTTAATAAATAACAAAGGAGCCCCAATCTAGTGTCTAGGACTAGTAATACTTCAAAGCAGATGAAGTGCTAACAATGCAGTTCTTGATGAAGAGTGACTATGGGATACCACATCCAGCCCCCACCAAGTAACAGTTGAGGGACTAGCAAAAATTAGGCAGAGGATCATGGTTCTTGCCAAATGTACTAGAACTCAAGGTAAGTCAGTAATCTCATCAGGGAAGCTGTAAGGATTGGGTAAACATATCGGTGATAGAGAAGACTGTGACTTGGGGCACATGTGAATACCTAAGTCTGATCTTAAAGATACTATATACTAGTCCTATTATCCAGTCTCTACACATAGGACCAAAGGAAACTTAGAGACCTAAGAATAGGAGTTCCTGGGAGCCAGACATAGCCAAAACAGATATATATTTTGGGTTCCCTAAGGCAATATAGCTGAAACAGAGAACCCAAGTGTCAGTCAAGGAGGGAAGACAAGAACCTAAGTAACAATGCAGTTTCAAAGGCCAAACTTGAAAGCTGAAACAGGACCATCAATGGAAGAAAGAATAATATTGGCCAGGGTGTGGAGGCACAAAGGAATCTGCAGTCAATTAGGAGAGAGTACTCAGAACAGGTAGTGGCAAGCTGTTTAGGGCTGCAATTTCGTATGGTGAGAGATTGATTAGGCCTTGTTTTTATATGGTGCCAGCTGAATGGCTGGATGTTGTAGTGGACATGGTGGCTAAAAGAATATCAAGACAGAAAGCAGAACTGCAGACCCCACTTATGTAGGGAATGGAGTAACAGTCCTAACATACTCTCCTTCCAGGTCAGAATTGGCTTAGAAATTGCAAGGGCTTATGAAGAAGCCATATACACACCTAAAAACTGAATTGCTCCTATGTCTTGTTCATAGATTTATACAACTGACATTTTTCAGTTGTGTGCAAATGCTGTTGTGATGAATAAAATGGCAGTTTATTTCAAAGCATTAGGGAATTTGATATTTTCTATCATTTTACATTTTTCTAAAAAATTCATTCTACAAATAAAAGGGGTGATCAGGAAATTTTGTCATTGGTGTCGCTAGGTCCTGGAGCCCTTTTTTACAGAATCAATACATGAATGACATACAAGCTGACATTTTATCTTCCTGCTTCCTAAGACTCAGGTCAGATAATCGGGATATGGTTTCTACCATGGATGATCAGAGAATAGAGTACACACAGTATGAACTGACTCTTAAAGAGACCAGTATGGCCCATAACTTGTTACTTTCTACAAATGTCACTAGGCTATATTTTTTGTAATACAATCAATCATCATCAATATCAATATTTTCATTAACATTCTGCACTTTACAAAGTACACTCATATCTTCAGAGATTAGTTTGTTGTGAAGTTAATGAAGCATGAACCTTATAGGCCCCCTTCACACCTCTGAGAATAGCCTTAGTAATTCTTTTCATCATTATGTTTCGTAAAATTTGTAGAAGATATTTTAATAGAATTCAGTTAAGACACTTTGCCTCTTATCTGATGGCGTTTGAGTAACCATGGGCATTTTAGGAATCTAGCTAAGAATACCTGGTAGAGCTAGCAAAACATTTTGTTTGGGTTTGGTAGAACATAGGATTCACAGTCACATATGGGAGTTTCGTTATACCACCTACCTCCGTACGGAATGACTTCCAAGAAATCATCCTACCATCCTCTATGCTGACTCACCCAGTGACCTGAAGCTGCAGAACCAGAAGTTCTATTACAACAATAACATGTCCTAAAGTGTTTGGCAACAGTTGTGTATGTGAATATAAGAGAAATAAAACTTTGAAATATGTAGTGCTAGAACCAGTCTATGGAAAGTTATACTATAGCTACAAGAGAATCAATAGAAAATTGATTTTAAAAACTGGTATATGCTTCCCCCAAATTTGACAGCAATTCTCAAATTTTACATGACATTAATAATAAGTTTTAAAGCTGAAGGAAATTGCTAAACATATCAATAATAAAAGGCAAATTTCAATCAACTATGTTAGAGGAAATATTATTCTTCCATTCTGTCTAAAGAAAATATTATAAAATTGTTGTCATATGAAGACTAAAACAAAGTATATGCCGTAAAAAAAAAATAAAATGTAAGGAGTAAAAGTCCTATTGAAGTATATTAGACGGTTAATTCAAGAAAGTATTATTTTTTTGATTCTATGATGTTTTGTCATTTATCATCTTTTCAAAATGTGTAATAGAAATGGGTTTATTTTCTCATTCAAAAAATATATTCACTTTAATACCTAATTCTGTATTTACAATTTTGCATTCTTTTCCTTAAAGGCACCCCATCAAACTGTGTAAACTTTAGGCCCACAAAACCTGGACTGATCCCTGTACATACATTCTGTCACCTAATCTTCACAGTATTCCTAGATATATACATTTTACATTTTATATATACAGATTAGAGATATGCCCTCACTCATTCAGTCTTTCCACAAATACTTATTGAGGACCTGCTGTTTCAGTTATTTTTCTAGGCTTGGAAATACAGCAGTGAACATCACAGAATAAAATTTCTGCTTTCATAGGAGTTCCCATCGTGGCACAGTATAAACAAATCCAGCTAGGAACCATGAGGTTTCGGGTTCGATCCCTGGCCTCTCTCAGTGGGTTAAGGATCTGGCATTGCCTTGAGCTGTGGTGTAGGTCACAGACACAGCTTGGATCCCACGTTGCTGTGGCTGTGGCATAGGCTGGCAACTGTAGCTCCGATTGGACCGCTAGCCTGAGAACCTCCGTATGCCATGGGAATGGTCATAAAAAAAAAACAAGGAGTTCCCGTCGTGGCGCACTGGTTAATGAATCCGACTAGGAACCATGAGGTTGCGGGTTCGAATCCGACTAGGAACCATGAGGTTGCGGGTTCGATCCCTGCCCTTGCTCAGTGGGTTAAGGATCTGGCATTGCAGTGAGCTGTGGTGAAGGTTGCAGAGGCAGCTCGGACCCCACGTTGCTGTGGCTCTGGTGTAGGCCGACGGCTATAGCTTCGATTCGACCCCTAGCCTGGGAACCTCCATATGCTGCAAGAGCGGCCCTAGAAAAGGAAAAAAGATAAAAAAAAAAAGAAAGAAACCCAAATACAAACAAACAAAATTTCTACCCTTATAGATCACACATTAAAGTGACTGTAAAACAAGTTATACAGATATTTATCCTGTGTCATAGAATTTTTAAAAATGAGGAAATAAGTTTGGCCTTGAACCTAGATGTATTCCGTCCATGGCTCACCTACCATGGCTCTTTTTTCATCTTTCACATTCCTCTGTGGGATGGGGTTCACAATTGATCCTCTTCAAGTCTTAGACAAATCCCTGCTTTCCCTGTGACCCTCTCAAGGGTCCTAGAGTGAAGTGAGATGCGTTTCTTAGTGGAGCTTACTTATTTTTACCATAATTTTATCTCTTTTGGAGGAAATACACCCTCAACATAAACTTATTGAGCCTTTTTGTCCTTTTCTCTAGGTCACTGCTTAGATTTTTTGAGTTTCCAAGTTCAAGCAGCACTTATTTTGCAGAGAACAGATTATTAACCATCAATGTTTAATTTCTAGATAAAGAGGAATATGCTAGCCCTTAAAATATCTTCCAGCAGCCTCTGAATTTCTCTCAGTGGTATAATATATATTTTTCCTAGTTTTTGATTTTGGTTTTGGTTTGCTTACATAACTATTCTAACAATTTCTCCCACTTTCATTCACTGTGGAAAGTGGTTGGTGCTATTAAGAGAAAGTGAATTATCCCAAGATTATGGCATACAGTAAAAGTAGCAGTATAAATTGGAATGGGCTAAATTGTTTGTTAAGAGTCACATTTTCTTCACTGCCTTTGGCTCCCTAAGTACATTCAAAGAAAAGTAAGTTCTGAAGTCAATTTCCTGGACAGATTTGGCAGGGAGCTAAATCCTAAACTGAGGCAAGAGTGAGCTATTTGGGGCTGGAGTTATCGAGATAATTGAGTCATGTAATCACTTTATTCCTCATTTTTAGACCGAAACTTATACATCTTTTGATTTTCTTCAAAGGTGTACATTGTGAAAAGAATTTCCCTAAATGACTCACTCTTCCAGACCCAAACCCTATAATTTGATGTCCCTTATTCTAGCATGGCGGCCTATCATTCTCACAGACACTTGAGGCTGAAGTTCTTAAAAAGTGCCTAAATCTCAGTGGAGCTTATTGCAACATTTTGCTAATATGCTTTGGTAACAAAACATTCTATGTTTTGGAACCAAAGCCCATTTATACAGTTTTGTTTTTGTTTTACACATGCCATTAAGAAAGAGGATATGTGGATGCATCAAACTTACTGCTTCAGTATTCCTTTGATTTATTACTGGTCAAGTACATATGCAGTAGAATCTAGTAGAATAATATTATTCATTATTTTTCCCTTTCATAGAGAAAAATTAAAAGTTCTCTTCATAATTGTGTTGATTTAATTTGCAGATAAAAGGCCAGGTTTTTAAATCTCTTCCATACTACTATCTTGATAAAATTTCAAAATTTTACTATCCCATTTTTTTTCAACACTCCTCTCCCTTCTCAAGTGCTCCCCAGCAGTGCCTCATATCTACCACCCATGCCTATCTTTCCCCTCCTTTGAACCACATCAATATTTCCTCCTATGCCACATGTCCTGTCTCCCTTTGGACACTATTGTCAGGTTCCCAAATAAGGTTAGAATGATGATAATAACTTTATCTGTGACCCCTTCTCTTCTTTCAGGAGATTAGTTTTTTAAAAAGGGACAAATGAAAGTAAAATGCATTTACCTAAGAATGGAATGATAGCTGGAATTTCAGGCACTGTGCGGGCCAATTAAATTTGCAAAAGGGATGAGGGTATGGAGAAGCAAGAGAAGAGTTTGAACATTTACCTCATAATGTATGTAGTGGTCTGTTATGTACAATTATGTGCCTAGCCCTTGAAACGACTCATAGGATGATTCTAATCTACTCATTTAGACATTTGTCTAAGAATTGAACTTTCACAATAAAAGCAACTTTTCTTTAGACAGCCAGGAACAGAGAGTATTTTTTTTCTATATTGCTGCATTGAATTCCTGCAATTCTTCTTACTAACAACTCAGTTTAAAATGCGTATGTCATTCCAGTCTAGTTAGATCTGTATCAAGCTGATCACTTCAGTGCAGCTGTGGGTTGATGTCCTAAGTCATGGAAGAACAGGCTGTTTACCTGCCTGCCTGCCAGGAAGAGCAATTGTTATTTTTTAGTTCACTCTTGCACTCAATAATGACTGTTCATCATATTACCAATTTATTTGATCATTTTAAAAGCATTCTTATATATTTCAAATGAAAAACTATATCCTCAATTTTTGCATTGTGTCATGTCTGTGTTGTGGTGTTGTTGTTGATGGGCATTTACTTTTGTTTTGTTTTGCTGTGTTTTCTTATTTTCAGAATTTTATTCTTAGATTGCAATAGTGACCTCTAGTGTGAAACATCTGTATAGTTATAATCTCAAACTCCAGGGCCTCTTATCCAGCCATAATTTCCCTAAGAATTGGTATTATACAAAATTTAGCTAGCCAGGCCTCTGCAAATATGACAAACTATCATCCAAGAATAAAAACCCTGTCAGGTTTATTCTTCTTAGTTGTCCTATATGTTATTCCCAAACTTTGGCTACCAAAAGACACTGGTGTTCTTGGGATTATGAAATGGCAAGGATAACACTTCCAGAAATACCCTTGTAAGTAACTGGAAGTAAATTATGACATTCTTTATGAGCTGGATGTATTTGACTGCAGAAAAATTGTTTTTCAGGTCTCTTGTTGCTCCCGGCAATCCTGTTGTGAATAATTGCCTGGTGAACTCACCTGTTTGTTTTCTTCTTACCACCACACTGGGTAGATACAACTCATAAAGAACACACTGTACTCTTCATGGGGAAAATTAAACTTAGGCATATTCCCTCCCCTCAAACAAGGTCAGCCAGAAAACCTGCAGTATGTTCAGTGGCATTTCTTATTCCTTACACAAGGTTAAATGGAAGCTTTACCTGCCTTTCAAAGGCTAACTCCCCTTTCAATAAAAATAGCAGTCCCTCACATTGGCATAGTACTTTCAAACTTGGAAAGCATTTTCATTTATATACTTTTGCTTCTTCCTCTCACCATCTTTAAGAAGTAGGCATTATATGTCCCATTTTAGTGATGAAAAATTTGAGGCTCAGTGAGATTAAATGGCATGTCTAAAATCAAATGTACTTAATAAACGGTGGAGTCATAAGTCTTTTGGCTCCAAACTTAGACTGTGGAGCAGCTGTGAGAAAAAGTACACTAACAGTCAGACTTTACCAAAATAATGTATATATTTTTAAATAACCTACATTTCTATGAGACTTGGGAAGAGAAAATTATGATCTAGTCATAAGGATCAGGGAAGAATTTTATTGAGGAAGTCACATATAGTTTAGTCTTTAACAGAAAGAATGTGGAAAGATAAAAAAAATATTTCAAGCTAAGTAAAATCAAGGCAATGGAAAAGTATGGAACAGATACAAGAAATAAGAAGTAGGTTAAAGTTTATTGGTGTCAGAAGATAGTGGAAAAATAAGGTTAGAAAAGAAAGTTGAGATCAGGACAAAAAAGTCCTCTAAATCTAGAAAGGATTTTCCAATCTCAGCACTTATTGAGAGCTGGAGCCACAGAATTCTTTGTTGTGGGGACTGTCATGTGCTTTGCAGGATGTTTAGCAGCACCTCTGTCCTCTACCCACAAGATGCCCATAACACTCCCTCCCCCAGGTGTGACAACCAAAAATGTCTCCAGATACTGCCAAATGTTCCCTTCTAGGTCAAAATTGTCCATTCGAGAGAGCCAGTGAAATGGGTATAAAAGCCATTTCAAATTTTAAATCAGAAAAGTGTCATGACTGAACCTATGTTTAGGGAAAAACATGACGAAAGTCTACAAGACAAATTGTAAGGGAGAAGCAATTGAAGGCAAAAAGGTCTGGCTGGAGGATATGGTACTGGTTTCAGTATTAAGGACCAGAGCTTATAAGTGGAGCACTAGGATTACACTGCAAGCTCTCCCCACAGTTAGTATACCCACAGTAGTTCTTGGACAAATTATATTTATGCCCTCCATTTCTCATTTACAGAGAGAGAGTGAGACATGATGATTTCAAAGTTCCCTTCTAACTCCATATATTATGAGTCTGTTAAAGATAGATATGCAAATGTTGTCACTAACATTAACCACATTCCCTCTTCTCCATATGTCTTTCAAAAGAATCTTGGTGGTATCAAATGTGGGTCTGACTTCGCTATGTGAAGTTAAATAGTATGACCTCACTTTTAAGATTAAGTTGAGTGAAAAGGCAAGTCAGAAATATAGAAAAATCTGAATTAGGAAATGAATTTTTAGAATTCCCTGGTGGCCATGAAGTTAAAGACTCGGTTTTGTCACTGTTGTGGTGCAGGTTCAATCCCTTGCCCAGGAGCTTCCATATGCCACAGGCATGGCCAAATAAAAAGAAAATGCATTTTAAAGACATGTAGATGTATTAAATAAAGTACCTAGAACACAGAGATTGAAGTGTTGCCTAGGTAAGGTGTTTTGGAATCTAGTTTAATTAATTTAGTATTTGCTGAAAGCATACTAAGTGCAAGACACTGTGCTGGGCTTTGCAGGGGTTAAAAAGATGAATTAGTTATGGGGCCTGCCAAGAGACTTAAAGTAGAGTAAGGGAGGTCAGCCATATTCACAACTGTAATACAGAGAAAAATACCATACATTCCAGACAAATCATATATGCAAGACTCATGCATATCAACAGACTGATTTTCAAAATGTTAGTGTAGAATACAACTTAATTCCAGGCTTAAAAGTCAATCAACTTTAAAAAATGCATATGACTTTGCAGGATCTAATTGCTAATCCATTCCAAAGTCAATAGTCCTCATCTATTAACCCCAAACTTGGAGTTCCTGTTGTGGCGCAGTGGTTAACGAATCCGACTAGGAATCATGAGGTTGCGGGTTCGGTCCCTGCCCTTGCTCAGTCCCTGCCCTTGCTCAGTGGGTTAATGATCCGGCATTGCCGTGAGCTGTGGTGTAAGTTGCAGACGTGGCTCGGATCCTGCATTGCTGTTGCTCTGGCATAGGCCGGTGGCTACAGCTCCGATTCGACCCCTAGCCTGGGAACCTCCATATGCTGCAAGAGCGGCCCAAGAAATGGCAAAAAGACAAAAAAAAAAAATTAACCCCAAACTCCCAATCCATCCCACTCCCCCCCTCCCCCTCCCCCTTGGCAACCACAAGTCTGTTCTCCAAGTCCATGATTTTCTTTTCTATGGAAAGGTTCATTTGTGCCATACATTAGATTCCAGATATAAGTGATATCATATGGTATTTGTCTTTCTCTTTCACTGGGTCACCATGCTGTACAGTATAAAATTGACAGAACACTGTAAACCAGCTATAATGGAAAAAATAAAAATCATTGTATATAAAAAAAATACATACAACTTTGCCAATGAGTTGGTAAAAATCTTAAGAAAAAACTATGGTGAGCAAACATCTGTCAACTCGGATATTCCTGAGTAATATACAACTTAATTGTAATTGTTCCACACATAGGCTGACTTCATTTGCCAGTGAAGCCTTAACCAGCAGACAAGAATTGGTTAGAAACTAGCGAATTATGTATTAATTGTTATTTTAAATAACTTAAAATCATTTTTATTTTTTATTTACCAAATCAAGAAACAAAATAGTATAGATAATATTTTAGAAATAATACTTAATGTATCAAAATCTTAAAAAAATAAGCATGATTTATTTTATATTATTGATACTATTAGATATAGTATACTATCCTAAAATATTATCTATACTATTTTGTTTCTTGATTTAGTAATCTTTAACAGTGTTTTTTAATGTTGAGGCTTTACTATATGCCATACAACTAAGTGCATATTTTGTATGAACACTTTTTCCAATGAGGAATGTTGTTAATGTCTTTCCTGCCCCCTCATCAGGCTATCAGCAGAGCTGTGTACACAGCCGATGTATTACTTTGGTTAATATGTCCTGCTTGAGATCATTTTTGAAGTATATACATACTTATGTGCACACATACACATAACGTGGTGGGGAATGTGGTAAGGACAGATGTAAGTAATTCAGAGAGAAAATGTCATGTCAGAGAGAGATCATAGTAAGTAACAGTATCTTCATAAATGGATATAAGTATGTAAATAAATGTGTATATGTATATCTAGCCCCAAGAGGAAAAAAAATCCAGTACAGACAACTGGCAACTATGCATGAATTAATTACACCATTTGAATGCTGTATTTTCCTTCCTTTTCCCTGCTAGGTTACACTTTTCTTTCATCATTTAGTGAATAGGCAGAGAATGGAATTCACAGCCAAGTCAGTTTGGTTCTTTTAGCTATCTTTGGGGGAAAAAAACTGAAAAGAAGTTAAAACTAATGCACAAAATGTGGTTTCAAACCATTTATGGATTTCAATAAACTCTGGTTTCCCTGTCACCTTTTTGTAGATAACAATGGGTAACTATGTTCAGGTAATTTTGACCTTGAAAAGACAACATCTGGAATTATGCATATAGATCTTGTAAAACACATAGGGAGAGTGGGGATAAACAGAAGAAAGTCTGAAATATAAAGTACAAAAAGAGAAGTCAAGCATGTTCTAAGGAAAGAGCCATGAAGAGAAAGAAGCTCAGTACAAAATGCCCTTCTTAAATATATATCCAAGGTACCAATATAAACATAGGAAGGAAATTACTCACCAAACTTGGGATTGCTAAGACTAGCCATTTGTAGATAAGAAAAGAAAAGTTTAGGACAAATATTATGGATAAGGAAATAAAGGGAAGTGCAACTGGAAATAGACTACTAAAGGAAGACGTACAATTTGTAGTTGCTTCTGATATTAAAAATGTGATAATATTGAAAATGAAACCGTGGTCCATAACACAATCTCCTGAGAGAGAAAAACCATAACTGACACAGAGGATTTAATTAAAATGAGCATATTTCCTCATCTATCCTTATACTAGGGGTATTCTAGTAAGAAAAGCAATTCAAACCTTCTGTGTGCCTAATACCATGTTAACTACTAAAGAGGATAGGGGGATAAAAGACCCAGTTCTCGATCCTCGGGAGCTCAGTGTCTGTCCTCTTGAGAAAATCATTTGCAGAAAACTAGATCTGCTTTGAATGGTTTTGATGATAAATACAAGGAGTATCGATAACAAGATTATTGTGTCTTTTATTGCTAGTTGCAGAGACTATTTGACATTGTCACCTCGAGTATTTCTTCCAAAAGATGTATCCCCATTTCCTCTGTTTATAGAGTGTTTTCTTATCCTACTTTTAGCTGTCAAAGTGGACACCTTTTCCCAGTCAAAACTAACATGCCAGAGTTCCCGTCATAGCTCAGTGGTTAACGAATCCAACTAGGAACCATGAGGTTGCGGGTTTGATCCCTGGCCTGGCTCAGTGGGTTGAGGATCCAGCGTTTCCGTGAGCTGTGGTGTAGGTTGCAGATGCGGCTCGGATCCCACGTTGCTGTGGCTGTGGTGTAGGCCAGCGGCTACAGCTCCAATTTGACCCCTAGCCTGGGAACCTCCATATGCCGCAGGAGTGGCCCAAGAAATGGCAAAAAAAAAACCTAACATGCCTTCTAGCAAATAGTTAGGCTGCCTCTTTCTTCCATCAGTTAGCCATGAATGTCTGCATCACAAAGGGCCAGTCCATGTGCATAAGGTATAACTCACATTAGCTAGTTCCCTGCCCAAATGCACTGGGAAAGATTATTTCCTTCATTTTCTGAGTTGTGAACAACTCAGAAATTTCCTTGATAATTAAGGAAAATTATCTTTGAGTATCTACTTAACTTGAGAGCTGGAGGGGAGAGAGGTTGTTTTTAATCAGGTCTTGACTACAAGGAGGAAGTGAGAGTATAGGGAATAGGCCAAGGTGGAATGACGTTGAGAGGTCCCTGTTCACTCCAGGCAAATAGAGAGGAAGGTATTACAGAAACAATTGGCTGTGAGATTTTTTTCCAACTAGGTCACTCCTGGCCTACTGCTTGTACAATATTCACACTGTGGGAAGTATGGTACAGCATAAAACATGATCCTGGTCTAGCTAGCCTGTGAATAGTTCAGAATACTGAACAGAAACAAATGAGAAGAAAACTACCAGCCTAAGAAATGCCATAAGCCTCTCTTATATAAAGAATTCTTAGTGACACTGTGAAATCTTTGAAGGCAGAGACCAAGCATGTATGAGGGAGAGGAATGATGGGGTGGGGAATCCACCTCCAGCTGGTTGGTTGGCTCATTGTTTCAGGATAAGCAAAATGAGACCCTAGAACTGGGGATTACATGGCTCAAGGATGGGGATAAATCATTGGAAGATGAACAAGAGCCCCAAAGTATACTTCACTGACTTTCAGAATGCGATTACATATTGTTCCTGGCATAAAACTTAGGACTTGATTTCTGACATTAATGATGGGTCATTGTTTCTTTTCATTATCATATCTTTCAGCAAAGAGATAGAGAGGAAGTGACATCTTGTCTATTATGATATCATTAACTGTAATAATTAGCTTAAAAATCCTTTATTTTCTGATGTTCATGTATCCTATCTAAAGAATAGAAAATTATTTTAACTTATTAAATGAATGGAATGTAGTTGTTCTACTTTCCCTTTCTGGATTTATTGAACTAACTCTTTTCTCTCCTGGAATTTATGGATCTGGGGAGAGAAAGATTCTATATATGAAACATTCAAAATAAAATCCAAAACTAAGCAAAAAGTAATAGTTGCCCTCTTTTATTGGGATTGCCCAGCATAGAACTTTGGCTGATTTTCACATACGTATTATAACAATTGAAGTTTCCTCTCATTTTGTTGTTGACTCTGCCTTGACGGAAATTTTGAAAAGGCAACACGGATGGATCATGTCTGTTACTCTCCCCCTTCCTTTGTTCCCTCCTCCCTCTTTAAGAGAGTAGGGGAAAGAAAGGAGAAACTTGAACTTCAGGGTATTCAATTATTACTTATAACCTGATTTATTCCAAAATGGATTTGTGATGGTTAAAATACATTTAATGTCAAAAGAGAAAAGTTTTAAATAAGAAAAATTGCCAATATCATGTGGTTTGATTACTGTAATTTGTAGCATTGTTTGAAATCTGGAAGGTTTATGCCTCCAGCTTTCTTCCCCACAACCCCACACTTCAGGAGGGCTTGGTCAACTCTGGATCTTTTGTGATTCTATATAAAATTTATGCATCTTTTTCTAGTTCTGTGAAAAATGTCATAGGTAATTTGACAGGTCTCACATTAAATCTGTAGATTACTTTAGGTAGTATGGCCATCTTACTATATTAATTATTCAATCCAAGAGCATGGGATATCATTCCATTTATTTAAATAACCTTCAATTTCCGTTATCAATGTTTTAGAGTTTTCAGTGTTTATGTCTTCTACCTCCTTGGTCAAGATTGTTCCCAAGGTTTTTTGTTTGTTTGTTTGTTGATGCAGTTTTAAAAAGGATTTTTTTTACTTTCCCTTTCTGGTATTTCATTGTTAGTGTAAAGAAATGCAATGGATTTCTGTATGTTAATCTTGTATCTCTCTACCTTGCTTAATTTTTTTATCACTTTTAATAGTTTTTGTGTGGCATCTTGAAGGTTTACTATACATGGTATCAGGTCATCTGCGTACAATGACAATTTTACCTCTTCCCTTTCAATTTGGAAACATTTTTTTAAAATTTTTCTTTTCTGATTGCTATGGCTAGGACCTCCAATACTATGCTGAATAGAAGTAGTGATAATGGGTATCCTTGTCTTGTTCCAGATTTTAGTGAGAAGGCTTTCATCTTGTTTACTCCTCAGTATTATGCTGGCTGTGGATTTGCCATAACAATTTTTATATAATGATCATAACAATCTAATTTCACAGGATTTCCATCCCACAGCCCAGGCACATCCCCTCACCCCCCAAACTGTCTCCTCCAGAGACCATAAGTTTTTCAATGTCTGTGAGTCAGCATCTGTTCTGCAAAGAAGTTCCATCTGTCCTTTTTTCAGATTACACATGTCAGTGAAAGCTTTGGATGTTGGTGTCTCATTGTATGGCTGACTTCACTTAGCATGATAGTTTCTAGGTCTGTCCATGTTGTAAAAAATGCTGGTATTTCGTTCTTTTTAATGGCTGAGTAATATTCCATTGTGTATATGCCATAACAATTTGAGCTAAGATTTTGAGACTCAAGCAAGTACTACTGGGCACAACTGTATGCATTACACTATGCTAGTGTCTCTATGGAAATGAAAATTGAATTTAAGATATGGTTTACACCTTTAAAGACTAAATCACTTAATTGGGAAAACGAGACAAACATCTGTGAAAAGGCAGGATAGAAGAGCGGTTGGGATCTTTAGCTATGGATCCGAATTATCTGGTTTTACATCTCTCCCACTTACAGTATCTGTGGCTTTGGACAAGATGTTTAAGTTCTCTCTGCTCTGTTTGCTCATTTGTTGACTGAGAATATGAATTCCTTACTCACTGGGTTTCTTTGAGGATTAATTTAGAACATATTAGGCACTAAGTTTACTTTTCTTGTAATTATATGAAGTAGAGCACAACTAAATGTTTAACTCTCTGTGAACATATGCAAATGGATTTCAGAGAAAAGACATAAGTAAGTGAGCATTTAGGGTAGTCATTGCTGACTTTGTGGATAAATTACAGTTGAGCTAGACCTTGAAGTGTGAGTCTCTACATGGGCAAAAGAGGAAGGAAGAGGAATGTCAATCAGGTAGGCAGCAAAGTAGAGTATAATGAATGGCAAGACCAGGGGATTTGTTGTCAAAGGAAATTAACAGTCCAAAAGAACCCTTATGGGACTTGAGAAAATCAACATGAATCTGATCAGAAATCTGTGGATAGCTTTGGGTTTCATTTTCTTGACTGGCATTAAACCTTGATATTTCCATTTTCTGAAGTATTAAAGGATCTTTGAGGGATTATTTTAAACATCAATTCTGGAGTCACAGCCTGCAAACAGCCAGTAAGGCTTATCAAAGTAAACGACACTTATGTTAAAACTGTAGCCACATTTTATTTTATATTTTGTTGAAGATTTTTAAAGCTTTCTACAAACACATTTTAAATCACACTATTATACCCAGAAAACGCATCAGTAATTTCTTCAGTCACCATATAATACCTGGATCAATCTTCAGATACACAGTAAGAATTGCCATGGTTGTACTGATGAATTTCTCCTCTGAAATGGTATAGCAGGATTTGACCAGCTAGTCATTCCTAGTACCAGAAGTTGTGATCTTATCAATAAGGGATTTGAAATTACTTTTGATGATGCAGAAGAGGGAAATTCAAAAAGATTTGTTTCCAATCATATGTTCTCAAATGACAAAGGTGCTCTCCTTAAAAGAAATTAATGGCTGGAATTCCCGTTGTGGCTCAGTGGTTAACAAATCTGACTAGGAACCATGAGGTTGCGGGTTCGATCCCTGGCCTTGCTCAGTGGGTTAAGGATCCAGCATTGCAGTGAGCTGTGGTGTAGGTTGCAGACGCGGCTTGGATCCTGTGTTGCTGTGGCTGTAGTGTAGGCCAGTGGCTACAGCTCCGATTCGACCCCTAGCCTGGGAACCTCCATATGCCGTGAGAGCGGCCTGAGAAATGGCAAAAATAGACAAAAAAAAAGAAATTAATGGTTACACTGTGTTTTATTTTCACTACTCTCCTGCCTGGTTCATAGCATAAACCTAACATTAAAAACCTTAATATTTAATTCCATATAGTTTGAAACCAAGTAAATAACTTTCAAAACAAATGAAAATAACTTTAAATGTGTATCTCATATGATTTTAAATCATTTTTCAATTGATAAATGACATAGGTTGGATACTATGCAAACATAGATTTCTAGATCAATAAGGGAATTTTTAAAAATGAAGTCATTTAATATTAAAGCATTAAAAAGTCATATGTTTATTCTTCCACCTAACAAATTGTAGACAATCATGTGTGTTTAATTTTGAACTATTAATTCAATCCAAACGAATTCTTTTGAAACTATACACTTACACACACACATATAGATAGAATATTTGCTTACCTCAACTCTCTTAACATCTCAGTTTGTTGGGTATGAATTGGAATTGCTAGTGCAGTGAGTTAATACCCAAGGTCTTTGTCTTTTCCCAAAGGGAACTTTTTAAAATCCCTTTGTCAAGCCAAGATATGGAAAGTACTGGGTCAAGGAAAGCCGAGCCATAAGCCAAGATCAGCAGAGCCAACATAAGCAGCTAGGGACCAGTGGGACAGGGAGGAACTGGGGTTCAAGGCAAGATAGTGTTCATAGGCAGGAACTCACTCTGGAGTAAACAGTCAGAGGTTAGGGGGTATACATAGGAACTTGGACTTCAAGCACAGTAGGCAGGCAGGCTCAGACACAAAACACCAGAGCCAAGGGACCTTGGAGCTAAAGCCAAAACCTACCCGAGGCAGAGAAATTCACATCCCCTTCCTTCTACAAAATACACCAGTGACTGGTACTCCAACGAAAGAAATTCTTCCCACCTAGGTAATCCTAACACTCACTCCTTTAGGCCAGCTACTTGAAATATGAGAATGTCAGACCTGAAAAGATATTTAGAAATTCTCTTTGTTGACTTTAGAATAAGAAACAGAGGCTATTTGGGACACTGAACTTGTCAAAAAAAATCACAGCAACTTAATGGAAGAACAAGGCCTATAATTTCTGTGTCCTGACCCCAAAACTCTTCCCATGACATGTTTAAACCTGGCGCTCTTGAATCAGAAATATGACTGAGAAAACAATATCTTCATACACTGAGTCAGCCAATCCCTGTTCTAAGGAGATGAAAGAGGTTAAGTAAGTAAAGTTTATGGGCATGCTAAGCAGTCACAAAGGGAGTTCTGTTTATTCACCCTTGATGAAATTCAGTAATAGAAACTTCTATTGGGATTGAAGCTACTTGATGAGACAGCTTGGTGAGTCCTGTAACTGAGCATTTCATTTTTCTCTGGACTTTGTACCACCTATCCCTAAGAGCGAATTATAGACCAAAGCAACCTCATTGCTTATACTTTTAATTATTAAAAACATGTTCTGTCTCATCATTGAGGCTTTCTGCTATGCTACTTGCCTCTCTCTCTCTCTCTCTCTCTCTCTCTCTCTCTCTCTCTCTCTCTCTCTCATTCACTCTCACACTCTCACACACACACACGCACACTTTTCACCATTTCCAAATAATTAGTATAAGGGTATTTAAGAATTTTCTCCCAGTCTTCTTCCTTCCCCAGTAAAGTGTCAATTAGCTTTGGTAGCCACTTTCTTCTCTCATAAAGTCTTATTTCTCCTGGGTAGAAACCCAGAAACTTTGCTATAGTTTCTACCAGCTGGGACAACCAACCTCTGTCTAAGCCTCATCAACTTTTCATTTCCCCTTCAATATTACTGGAAGAATACATTCTTTCTTCCTGCCTTTAGTGTCATAATAGCTTGCTCTCAACAATAATTTGTCATTTACTCCAGTGGCTATATCAATTAATTCAGCAATTGATGGGGAGAGAGTTCTTTAGAAATAAATGGGGGAAAAGCTGCACAAAATCACTCTGGAATGTCAAGGAATGGGAAGGCAACACTGTCTCTAGTAGATTGAATACTGTATTAATGTATTAGAAGACATTAATTATTTTTTCAGCATTGAAACTAGATAACTATTTTACCTCAAGAAAGTTTTATTTCTGTCTGAGCCTGTGTCTAAATCTCAATGACCCATTTAATTTGAGACTGTAATCTCAGAGTAATCAAGTATCCTGGTGTTTTCACCAGCATGGTTTTGGCTATCAATGGGTATTTAGCATATTAGATGATTGGTAGGAAAGGCCAATGCAAACAATGAAGAGCTATCTTGTGATTCAACCACACCTGAGCTTTTTTTCTCTCTCTCTCTCTCTGTGTGTGTGTGTGTGTGTGTGTGAATTTTCAAAGTTAGGTTATATATATGTTTCCCTTCAACTCAGAAAAGCCACATCCCTGGATTGGTGATTCCTGTTTTCCCTTCATTAACACACTGAACAGATGACTTTCATTATCAGATTCTTAATGGGCACTCCCCATATGAAAGTTGTGAGCCCACTCTTTTTCTTTCACTCAAGAAAAGGCATATTTGAATGCATATGTGTAAGAGTGTTATTAATATAACATCAGCTCTACTATAAATTATTGAGGAATTAATTTGCAAACTTCAGTGCATTATTAGAACAACCTCTTAAAATGTCTCACAACTGAAAGTACCATGTCTCTATGTTTCATGTGTTCTAACATTGACCAACTAGACTGGAGCATGTGTCCTAGTACATTCTCAGCACCTCATGTGCAAATAAGAAAAAGATATGTGCCCTAATTATAGACACTTCTGAAGGAATAAACCTCTTGAAAGTTGAAGCTACAAACTTAAATACATAAAACATAGCAGGAAGGTGAATGGCTTTTACATTGGCATCACAAATATCCACTCCTCTTTTCATCTCATCTTGTAAAGGTCAAATCTAAGTGTGAGTCCACAGAAGAAAGGAGAACCTTCATTTATGTCAACAGTAATAGGAATAGAAATTCAACGTTTAATACTTTGGATGAAAATAAAATTAACTTGACATACAACTTACAGATTGTAAGGCCTAAGATATACAACATACAGATTTCTCTGGTGGAAGTTTATACAAATAGTTAATGTGGTATACTGGTACTGATATGGTAAAGAATCATCTCTTGTTTCCAATACAGGGAAATGCTGGTCAAAATAAAAGAAAGATTGTACATGCTTAGCTCATCATGAAAACGGATAAGGGAAATTCCCAAACTTCAGAAATGAAAAGGGAATTCAAACTCAGAAGGAAGCATAAACTGAATCTAAATCCCTCCTGAGGATATCAGAACTAGAAAAGGATTTTATTTGTCTGAGGACTTGAGCTCAGAGTCAGACCATAGAGCCATAGATCTGTGTAGACTATGGAGGTAAAACTGAGATCCCACCAAAAATCTAGAGGCCTCAATGATCTATGAAGCCTGAAACTCTATGAAACAGGGACTAGAAAACTCTACATTGATTTAGGAAGGTGCCAGAAAATTCACATTCTGTCCAGGGCCATGGCCATGAATGAATAGACACTCCAGAGAAATCAGAACTCTAAAATTGTACCAAGCAAGGATGTGGACTTTAAATTCACACAACCCACATGTGTTACAAATCCCCAACCTAAGAAATTAACAGAAAAACTGTTCCAAACCAGTGAAACTTGTGAGGACTTGGCAGAGTCAAACTTGGAACCACTCTGTGGGGATGCCTCCACAGCCATTGCCACCCAGGATTCCCACAGAAAACAATCCCTAGTCTAGTTTAAAACATAGTAATAAAATTACAAAACTCACAAGAAAATTAACTATCATACTTGTGCTTCCACTAATAGAAATGGAAAAAAATGCATCCCCCAAAATAGACATAATAGGACAATTTAAAAGAGACATTAAAAGAGGTTTGTTGAAAATTGTTTAAAGAGGAAAAAAAGGAATGAAAAAAACAAACTTTGTGGACAGAATAGGGTATTGACAGTTATCTGTGGCCTTTGTAAATCCAGAGGTCATCAAGAGACTGGGGGAGGGGGGCAGATCTAGAGAAAGAAATTGAGGAGTTCCTGTCATGGTGCAGTGGAAACGAATCTGAGTAGGAACCATGAAGTTGCGGTTCGATCCCTGGCCTCGCTCAGTGGGTTCAGGATCCGGTGTTGCCTCGTGAGCTGTGGTGTAGGTCTCAGATGCAGCTCGGATCTCACGTTGCTGTGGCTGTGGTGTAGGCTGGTGGCTACAGCTCCGATTAGACCCCTAGTCTGGGAACCTCCATATGCG